>NC_137582.1:73931420-74466420 GCF_963210335.1 Falco punctatus | reverse complement strand
AATATTCAATACCTCTATATATCTTATTAAAGACTAGACAGGAAGATCAAAGAAAAATCATTATAAATAACCCATCGTAAAATGCTCTTATTTAGAGGAAAGGAATTAACAGAATGGGGTGGGGAGTTATTTGTTTGGGTTTCATTTTTTTTTTATTTCATGAATTAATGCACAGCAGAAAAAAAATGTATTTCCTATTATACTAAATATTCGCACCTCTACTGGTGCACTAGTCATATACAGTTTATTTTAAATTAAAACATCATCACAGCCTTTGAACAAATATCAATATCATTATCTCTGTCAGTGACTCCTCTGCTTAAAATCCTAATGACACTTGTTTACTTATGTTAAACTTCCACTTGTGGAAAATTACTGAATTTGTTGTGATACATAAATTGAATAGCAAGAGAGCTTTTTGTTAAAAGGACAAAGCTGTCTCCTGGGACAACAGGGACAAAACTCTCTCTTATTTCTCAATGTTCAAGTAAATATCTACTAGTGACTGTTCTATAGATGGCACTCATGCCTCTAAGCAAGAAGCACAGATCCAAGTTCAGGTGAGGAATATTAAAAACAAATACTTTGATCTGAAGAAAATTGCCTAAAACAGATTGACAATTGTTTGAGAAATACCAAAATGTTTTTTTCCTCTTTTATAGATTTGGCATCTAAGACTGTAAGATAGCAATAAAAAGATATCTCTGACAGAGAAGTGGTTTGCAGTAAACTACTTTCTTGTGCCTTTGCTTGAGAAAGTTATGTATGCTGTGATTTTCTGGAATAAGGCGAGGGAAGCTGTGAGCAAAGGGCTGAAAGCAGCCATGGTTTCAGTTAGAGAAGGTGCAACTGAGGCATATAATATCATAGAATTTGCTGTAATTTCTGCAGGTTAGTCAAATTGTTCTTTAGGAGTGCTCTTTTGCAGGAGTGTTGTTTGGCTTGGTACAAACCTAACTGCAACTTCCTAAAATATTTCTAAAATATACAATGCATGTAACTTCTGCAAGACAGAGTTTAAACCAAAGTACAAACCACGTATTTAATAGTTTAGCAGAAACTGAAAGTTATTTTTAACTGAAAGCAAGTAGAACTTAGGAAGTTCAAATGAAAAAAAGCTGCCCGGCAGGTATCTGTCATCTCTAATAGCAGCAAAATCTTTGGCTGTGTTTTGACTGAACTGGTTATCAGTATCCTTAAATATATAAAAGTAAGTAACATTCTGACTCATGAGGAAGCCATTCTATTTTTTCAATAGGCTGCTCTGCAAAGCCAGAAAATTAGGATCACTTTTCAGACTATTCCAACTTGAACTCCAAACTCCTAATTGCTACACCCTGGAACAAAGGAGTCATAATTCATATTATCTCAAATATTCTGGCACAGTCCCTGTAGAAATAATCCTGTCTTGGCTAGCTTCGTAAGTGATGAAGCTGGAAAATGCCTCTGTGAAGATGAACTCTCAGGTCTTGGGGCACCTGGCATCATTTTGCTCTGTTTCAAACATGGTCATAAAGAATGGAGATCCTCTCGATAGAAGCATTATCAGGGGGCTGTATGTAATGTAAGAAACATTTAGGAATCTGAGCTGTTCCCATCACTTTGTGTGGTATGAACATAGATCTGAGAAAGAGAATTGTTTTCTGCAATGCAAAAGGAGAAAGGTGGGTCTACTATTCCTACTGACTTCAAAAGAAACTAGGCTTCATTCACCAGCCTTGAATTAGGCCCATAAATATAAAATGAAATATGCTTAAGAAGGACAAAGTGAACGAAAAATATTAAAGGATTAACACTGACAATTGCAAAATTGGCAAAGGTGTCAAAAGCCACTCTCATTGTTCTGTCCCTGGCAGTAACAGTAGCAAATGCTGAGGAAATTCATAATAAACCAAAGTAAGTATAAATTGCTCTTTCATTCAGAATGGCCTCTTTACTTGTGAGGATCAGGTCAGGGACTTGCTGAGCCAGAATTTGCAACAATGATGTGTCCTTTTGTTTTTGACAACATGCACACCTTTGGCATCTGCAACACGCAGTGGTAGTGAATTCTGTGCATTATTCTATATGTTCTACAAAAAATAACTATGCAGTTTTTCAAATGAATGTTGGTTTTTTTGTTTTTAAGACTTCTGTCTGATTCTTGTATTGGGACTCCCCTAGTTCCTCTGTTTTATTAGAAATAATAAACAACTTTTCTCCACTCATGTTGTTGGCATCTCTGAATATTTTATATATCCATTCAGCTTCTGTCTGGTTTTGTTTTGTTTTTTTTCCCTCATACTGTAGAATCCAAGAATATTCAATCTCATCCCATATGGGATTCTGGATCTCTGATCATCCTTATCTGTGCTGGTCCTTGTTCTGCTATATAATTATCCATATTGAGTGCCCAACATTGTGAGCAATGTCAAATGTAAGTTCTTTGTGGTTCTATGCATGATGGATTAGTGTAATGCTTGCTGGTTTGTCCTCTATTCTTTTCCAAATATTTCTTTATGTTCTACTCCTGGTTTTGGTGCCACTGAACACTGAGTTGGTGTTCCCAGAGAATGATCCACAAAGACTCCAAGATTACTTTTCTGCATTGAAATATCTAATTGAAAGCCCACAGCTGTATGTATATATATGTATATGAGTAGATTCATACTCCTCACTATATACTATTTAACATTTATCAAGACTGATTTTCATCTGCCATTTTAATACTTCATCATTTGGTATTGCTAACTCTTTCTCCAGATCCTTAATCAATGAGAGCTTAAAGTATCCTGAACAGTACTGTGTTACTAGTAAACTCTTCTGTTTCATTTATAAGGTTATTGAAAGAATTTTTGTAGGATTTAGGGAGTCTAGAAGGAAATTGATACTATAAAATGTGGTACATAGACACATATTGAAAATACCATCAGCACATGTCCACTCACGTTACACTGGCCCTTACTCAGCTTTTCTGAGGCTCTCATAGGTGATTTTCCAGTTCTTCCATGTATTGTTGCAGAATTATTTTTAGAAAAAAATTATGCAGTGGGAAAAAAGTAAATAATAAAAACATATCTTGATTCCACAGGTGCTTATGCTAAATCTTGTTTCTTTCCCTGAAAGAAAAAAATTATACTTCATGGAGGAGCCAGAAATCAGTACAAGAATTTACCACAAAGTGGAGGTGAATTTCTAGGAAGTAAAGATGAATCAGGTAGACTGGTAAAATGACCATGGCAGACTTTGAAGTTTGGATGGCAAAAATGTTTCATGGGCACCTCAAATAATTTTCTGCTTATGGAGTCTGCCCTACTCAGGGATAGAAACTGAAATCAGTCAGTGGTATGGTATTCACAGGTACATACACTGAGGTGACCATAGAATATATTGCACAACTGGCTGTACCTTACATAATTCACTAGTTCTAGAAATATATTGGGATGCACCACTCTACTTTGCAGAGGGAGCAAAGAGGCATGAGAAGGAAGCATGCTACTATACTGTGAATAGCTTTCAAGACTTGTGGAGTCCCAGTTCAGAGTTTGAAAAGCTATATATCCTTATATAGCATCCGATGAAAAGATGTATAGTATTTTAAAGAGACTGGAGTGGAAAAAGGATTATCAAAGAGCATCTGAGGCAGAAGTTTTATAGATCATAGTATTCATTTACAGGGCATAGTATCAGAAATATATTGTGTTAACCATTCCAATGTATCCCTGATTTTGTACTTCTAATGTAAGATTTCAGCTAGCTGAGGTTTTCTCATATATTGCTGACACCACATATTCAGAAATCAAGTACAACACCTGAGAATCTGAAATCACTTCAAGTGCTATGAACTGTCTGTTTCTTTTCTTTTACTCAGTTTCTGGATGTTTTTGAACCTATGTGATTTTTTGATGTTCAAAACTCAGCCCTAAATACCGGTACAAAGTACAGCCTCATTGATGTCTGGATGCTGCAGGACTTTGGTTATCCTTTTTTGATCCAGGAGTGAGAAAAGCTGTCAGCTCTCTACACAGAAAGTGAGAAATGAAAAATTGTTACTGCTTTCCTGATTTTATTTCCTTTAACTTCCTGAATTCTACAGTCCAGTGACTCTAGATCTTTTCTGTTGATGATACCTGAGCTGTGCAACTATATGGTCATAGTCAATAAAACCTTCCTAAGCCTTGGCGGGGGCAGGTCATGGAAGCTGTACCAAACCTTATTGTACATATCACTATAAACTGGAGAGAACAGGTAAACCAGCGTGCGTAGGGTGGTAGTAAGTGTTTCAGATTGCTGGAACATGTGCATCTAATTGGTAAACATGCAACCTGGACATTAATGAGTGGCAGAAGGGGCTTGATTGTTAGTATTAGGTGTGTTGATTTAAAAACACTCTGGGAGTGTCAAGGCCACTTGCCAGGGTTTACAGCCATCTGGGAAGCAAACACCATCTTTACCTTTTCTACTCTATGTCAGTGCAATTAGCAATCTCCAACTTGGAATAACTGAAGCTGGGCTCTACACTAGTATAGCAACAAGCTGTAAGGGGAAACTCCAACTCTTGCAAACAGTTAACCCAAATGAGTGACGCACTGTGCCAGGCTATAAGCAGACATAGAAGACCAGCATGTAGGCTATCTTTACATGAAAATTGCAATCCTCAATGATTTTAAATTTATTTTCCTTCTTTCCTATCTCCTCCCTCTCCTTACTGCTTAGGCAGGGCCATTTCACCTCCTGATTTAAAAAATCTAGCACCTTTTCTCCCTGTCACATGGTGACTGAGGATCTTCCCAGGGGCATTAAGAGCATTCTGGATTTTGTCACACTTGAGCCAGGATTTTACTTCTGGCGGCATTAATCCCAACTCAAAGAGTTAAAAGTATGTCCCATGAGCTCCTTTCACCATCCTTTTCTTTCCCAGACCTTCTTGTTTGACAGCAGTCTAAAAGGGAAGAAAAGTCCTAGTCTGGAAACTCAGTCCATACTAAAATTCAGCCTTAAGGAAAAAACGTCAAAAAGGCGAATTTGGAGAGTTAGCGATGCTGTCACACTACTTGCTTGCTCATAAAGGCAATTATACATGCAAGTGGATTGTGTAGGCATTTATAACACTTATTTCTAGACTGAAATGCTCATCAAATATTTTCAGCAAAGCCAAATATTTTCTATACTCCCGCTTCATGTTTCATAGCACAAGTTAATGAGTTGGCTGGCACTTTGATGTTCAATGTGTTAGGCTTCATTGTAGTTCAGAATCTCAGACCCTGCTCATTTATGTCATTTTTTGAATTTATCAAACGACAGGTCTGGTGAGGCCTGCTCACGGGCTTCCTCCCCACACTCCTCTCCCCCTCCAGCATGTTTTAGAGTGCAGCTGCTGTAGTGCAGTGAAGGGCAGCAACACCTGAGCTACCTTAAATTAGGCCTAGTGGTCCCAGGTACACTGTGAGCTCAGTTACTGCACTGAGGAGGGAGTGCTGAGCTGTGCCAGGGCTGGAGGAGAGGTGCTGGTACCCAAGCTCACTCCTTCCCAGCTCACTTGGATGTAAGAGCAATCAGCCAGAGCCATGCCTTCATCTGCAGTGCAGCCAGACCCCTCTCCATCCTGTCCTAAAATGAATTAACTTCTGATGGAGTACTGAGTGACGAGGGTGACAGGGAGTCACAGGGTCATACTCTTCTGCTATATCTAATGCTAGATGAGTAGTACTGCAGTGTTATGAAGATGGTATTGTATTCTAAACACATCTTTCTTGCTTTTCTACGTTCCTCTTAGAGCTTTTTACCAAGAGATTTTGCAGGCTTGTTGGTCTTGCTTAGTCCCATTTATACATGTAAATCTACTGTCCACAAATTCTTTAGTCCGAAGTACTAGGCTTTGTGATACAAAATTTATTTTGCCACATAAGACTCCTCAGGTTTACTCTATCTGTCAGAATTGTGTCCCACCAGAATATAGCTGGAGGGTTCTTCCCTATTCTCCTCAAGGTAAGCATTCTGAAATTATTATTTTTTTTTTTAATGTGAAACCCAGATTATTGGAAATTTGCATTCAGAATTTCTGTTTCCATTGCCTCATGAATGTTACAGGTTGAATGGCTCTAGTATCCACTCCCAGCTGTTCCTTACTGGAAGTGTATTTTTTTGTGATGCATTCAGTGAGGCTGGTACATCACTGGAAAAAAGGTACACATGTGGACCCCAATATATAGACAAAAATGAAGGTTTAGAGTACATTTCTGTTCATTCTCCCCCATCCTAGCCAAAATATATTTTTTTCCAGATATTTCCCTTTTTTTTCCAGAGGGGAAAAAAGCAAATACTTTCAATGTAAAAGCAGGCAGTTACAGAAAATCAAGCTTTAGCCCCCTGAGTGCATACTTGGGCAGATAACCAAAACAGAGAACCTTCCAAACACAGTTGCTTGACTTCCAAGTGAATCATGCTATTTGTATTGGCAAGACCAACCCATTTTCTCTCTGTGTATATTAGTGAACACTATTATCTGAGATAGAAAAAATGTAAGCAAATCTTTTGATAAAATGTTGAGTTCTATACCGCATGAAGCAAAAAGAAAAAGCTTCTTTCATTTTAAGAAATGTGCATAGAATAATGGAAAGACTCACAATCAGTCTAAATTTCCTTTCCTTTTACTAAAATTTTAGTATTTTATCTTCTAATATGAAAATGAAAATAATTCATTTAATGCATTTTTCTTTCAAATGTAAATTATATTTGTGTCCAGTCTCAAAGGTGAAAGCCAATGGGTCTTTAAGTTTCTGCAGATTTCCTCTTGGCTTGTGTTCACTATTTTTGTCTTGACAAGCAATGTCCCCATAACTTACAGATTTTATACATAAAGGGCTGTGGGAAATGGTGTGAAAACAGGTTTGTAGATTAGAGAGTTGGTGGCAGCCTTTGGACAGGTGAAAATTATTAAAAAGGACTGAGGAACTGGACAGTGAGTTTTTGTTGCCAGATCATTCTCAATCCAGTAATGAAGTTACAGCCTAATTAAGTTCATCCCTTTTCTTTCCACATGAATGGCTGGAACACAGAATCAGAGCAGCTTGACATGCAGGTTTTTTTAGAAAGTGACCCTCCACTATGGATCGTCTTTTTACTCTCTGGCATATCTTTGGCATTGTTCTTGTGTTCTTAGTGATGGTGCAGAAAAGAGCAAAATCTTCATGTCCCTCCAGCCCAGTCTTTGCAACACTCCAATCTGACATTAGATATAACTATAGGTGCAGAATGCTGTTTTGATTAGTGTCAAAAAAGTTTGTTTTCAAGACTTCTCTCTTGTATGGGTAGGAGATTAGGTGAGGGAAACACATTGAAACAGAAAAGCGAACATCGAAAACAAGAATTAAACAAATATTTGATCCCATAAAAATTTAAACCAGCATAACTAATATTTAGGGGAATATTTACATGTTGGGAAAAAAAAGCAAAAACTCAAAAGGCATCTATTTAAATAACCGTCCTTTCAAGAGGTTAGATCAGCATATGCTGACAAGAGGCTTGTGTTGTGGGTTTTGTAGTACTCTTAGCCTAATTAACAAATGCATTACTGGCACAAGCGAGCCTGGAACAATTGCCAGTCAGAACACTCAGAGAGAAGCCACCAGGGAACACTGGATAGCAATAAAAAGCTATGGCTGCTTATTTTTAATTCTTTGGAGGACCAATTCAAACAGCAAATGTAATTACAATTCTGTAAATAGAACACCCGAAAGCACTCCTTCTGGCATTAGTATGCATATCTTTGATATTTGTTTAACAAATGATCAAGTAGCCCTTTCCCTATGTTGCTTCTTATTTAAAGGGTTTGCAAATTTGAAAAGCAGTGCTGAAAATACCATATAGCTGTGCAGGCTTTCACTTTCAAATGCATTGGAAAATCACTGATTTGCGTAGTGAAAGAGCCTGGATGTTACTTTCTATTTCAGGTACAATAAGCAGAAGAGGTAGGTTTGCAAATACCTTTTGTGTTGGTATTCTTTTATTTGAAGACCAGAGCCTTATTATGTTGGAGCATGGTAAAGCCAACGTTATTTCAAAGGGAAATGATAGCATTTGAACATCTAAATGCTAAAGTAAATGATGTGTTCCTGCTCTATTTTCACTTAGCACAAAATCAAGAGTCAAAATAGAAAGAAAACTTTGTTGTCCTATAAATGTGGCATACTTTCCCATTACCTGACATAGTGAGTGTCTCAGCAGGATGCCATCCTACTTTGTAGTTTTTTGTGCAGCAGGCAGGCTTGCTGTGGTAGGTTAATTCAGAGAAAGAGCGAAACTGGCTAAAGCACAGCAAGATGTGATCATAAATTAATAATGTTCAATGGACTGTGACTGTGAGAGCTACTATTGGTGTTTCAGGTCAGGATAATCCCTAGACTCAGTTTAATTTAAAAAATGGCAGCCATATATCTCATGTGCAAGTGGAAGAACACAGAAGTCTTGTGGGGGATAGAAAGCTCTTAGAGAGATGAAGGCAAGTACTGGAGGGAGAAAAAAAGGAAAAGTATAATAATATCAAAGCGAGGTAAACTATCCTACCATGTGTATATGAGTACTTGATAAACACAGTAACATTAACATGATTCCTGTATTAAAGATTCATATGATCAAAATCTCAGATCCTTGCTAGGGTACTCCTTGTTTTCCTCTGACTTTGAGAGTTAATTAGCAACTTTTTTTCCACCAGCCAAATAGGTGTGTGAGGAATGGTATCAGCTGTCATTAATATGTAAAAAAGGGGAAAACATCTTTAAAGTTCTTTCTGTGACCCTCCAAATTCTCTGCCTGTCCTAGTTTCATAGTTTTGGTTGCTTTTTAGGAAACAGAAGCCACCTGTTTGGCTACCAAAACCCATATTCATCAATTCTTTTAATTTGATTATTGCTCAACAACCAGTGCTTGACATTGACTTTAAAAGACACTGCTGTATTCTCAACAGTTAAAATTATACCAAATTATTTGTGCAGCAGGCACAAATATTTGCCTTGTGTTTCTAGGGTTTTTTTAAAGTCAGTCTTGCTGCTGGAATGTATTTACATTTCTGAATTTATGACAGAGAGGAAAGCTCTGTAATTTGACTGCTTCCAGTTTGCTTTAAAAGCACCTGTTCTTTCAAAGTGGTGTGGTGAGGCAGAAGGGAGTCTGGCTGCTTGTTTATCGTAGTTGATGTGTTTCACCTCTGCCCAAGTCTTCACAGGAGAAGAGAAGACTGCTCTTTCATGACAGCAAACAGTCTGCTCTGTCAGGGATGCTTTGGGAATGCAGTGTGGGGCAAGGCAAGAGGGTGGCATCACAGGATACCCAGTTTTGTTACTCAGCAAGCCACCTCCAGAGCATGCACTTCCTTAGCTGCTACCCTGTGGCCATGCTGTGTATGATGGCTGTGTTCATTTTTTTTGTATGTTGCAAATCAATACACACCAAACCAATGCAAGTTAAAAATAACCTTTAAAAAGGTTGTTTGTAACTCAGCCACTTCAGAGAGCTGGTTTACAGTGTGGCCTCCAAAACTGTTGTCCTGGCACTGTTGAATAGGCAGTGAACTGGTGTGTGAGAACAACTGCTTGGGAAAAAGAGCTTTTTAATTTGGCTTTGCTGCCAGAGTCAATATATCTTGTACTCATGTCCTCAGACAGACATCAAACAGGGTGCTTGAAGCATGAAAACCAACAGGGAGACTTCTGAGAGGAACAGGAGGTCTGGCTGCAGCAAAGTCCGAACTCCCAGCCCAAAGGCTCAAAGCTGACGGATGGCAAGAAGCTTCCTTAGGGACTGCATGGGACCACTGTAGCTGAAGAAGCCAACAAAAAGATGGAGAGAAAAGTCAATTCTCAAAAAGGCAGTGTAAAGACTTATTTTTCTAAGGCTTCATTTCACCTGTTTCTCTTTTTCCCAGCAGACCTGAATGTTCCCCATTGGAGGTATCACCTTGTTCCGCTTTTCTTTACTGATAGGCTTAAGCTTTGGAGGCTCATGGTCCACCCATGGTGCAGGGAGCAGGGAGCAGATTGCACCTCTCCATTGTCATCAGCATGGGGTCTCCTCACAGGGGACTGCAATAGTTCATGAGGCTGAATGTGAAGAGAGCATTTAGTCTGCAACAAACCTTGACAACACAAAGTTTTTCTTCCTCTCAAGTAGGTAGGTGGTAGTAGGGAGGAACAGGATCTTTGTGGTGGACAGGCCAGTAACTGGCTGAGCTCACTCACGGATATTAATACAGCTATGACAGGGCAGCACTGAGTTTGCAAAGGAATACTACTTTCAGTTGTAAAGCTAACACAGCAAGACTCTTGGGTTAAGGCTGAGCATCAGAGACAAGCCTCCAGTACACACCTCCCAGGCTCAGAAGTTTTGAAGTTAGGGGAAGTGATACCAAAAGCATCTAATCCTTTATTTAACTTCTGGATCTTGTCTTTAAACTCTAATGAAACTATATATTCCTCAACTTGTCTTGCCTGTAGAGCTGAAGCAGCTATGTGGTATTGTTGTGGTATCTTCTGAGTTTCGATCCATCACTCTAGTTTGTGTTACAGCTGGAAGTGGAGGTGGTGGTCAGAGACTGTCAATCAACTGACCAGTGGTGAAAGCTGTCACCCCATGTGTGAAAGACAGGGAGTCAATTTGGTCTTGAAAACATTTGAGCCTACTTGGTCCAGCTCTCATATGAATGATTTAACTATCCTTAAGAGATACTCTGGAGGTTCAATTTGTTTATTTTAATATTTCCCATCTGTTAGTATTACCCATAAGTAATAAATCCTTATTGGGTGTAATTCTACAGAGCAGTGGATGTAGCAGATAATGTGTTTCTAACTCCTGCTTCTATCACTGACATATAATGCTTCCATTGATGAGTGGATGTGTAACAGCTAAGTGCTTCCAGTATACAGATTCATCAAATATGTCCATTTAATTAGGATCTTACATAATGCAGGGGTTCGTTTAGATCTGACCATAGCACAAAGTAAATAAGCAACAGATTTTTAAGAGCTAAACCCTGGTTTTGACAGAATGCAAAGTAGGACAACAATTATTTGATAGTAACCACATATGGGAATGTAGACTAGGTGGGAAAAAAAAAAAAAGAAACTACAAGAGTTACAAAAAAATCTCTCCTTCTGCCTACCATATCTTGCCAGTAAATCTCCTCTCCTTCCTGTTTGGTCTGATTTTAGCAACATTTCAATGGAGTCCTAACTTGTAACTAACTGTGCAGTTTCCTCTAGTCCTTATGAAAAGTCTTCCTATGCCTCTATCCCCTCTAAGGTCTAGGTATGCATCAGATGCTTTCTTTCTTTCTCCGTTTGTCCCTCTTAACCTCTTAAAACTTCTTTTCATCCTTACACTTTCAGAAGTTTCTTTTTATGCAGATTACCACATCTATTACAAGAGCTTTCTCCTCTTTTGCATAACCATGGCCTTTCAAAGGTGCTGAAGCAACATCTCATAAGCAGCAAATACGAAACCAGCATAACCAGCTACCCTGTCTCATTGTTGCTTCTGATTTATTTTGTTATTTCAGTGAAGATCTCTTCAGAAGGTAAAACTTTTTCCCCAACATGCAGTCTGGCCACAGGTCCAGTTACGACTTTTTTCAGCCTAACTTAATTTACTGGGATCTAGTTCTCTGAATCTCTTCTCTTGTTTATCACAGTCACCACAGGAGAAAAAGTGTAAGACCAAAGCGCCCTGTCCTGTTTGCCCTTTTCTAGCAGCACTAGGAGTGTTAGCTGGCCCTGGACCTGCTTCTGTTTCCTGTGCTGTGGATGCTCTGATGCCGCAGAGCTCACCACAAACTACAAAAGCCAGCTTAGAAACAGCCTGTCCTAAGCTTGTGCTACAGGTGTCTGAGTTACCTCCTTCACAACTGGGTTGTTGGTATAAATTCAGAAGCTCGGTCAATGCTCAGATTTTCCATGCTTAATTGTATAGGATAAATATTTTCCATCAATTTCCTAAAGCTTTGGTTTAGGACTTTCTCTTTCTTCTCTAGCAGATACATGTTAAAAGTTTTATCTAGTTTGAAAGGTTTGCCATTTTAAGGAAAAAATTCCAGAATTCTGACGAGGGGCTTCTCTTGAACTACAGTTTATGAAAAACAAGACAGTGCTTAACTTTTAGGTTCTTTGTTAACATTTGCTGACTGAACATGGAAAAGTTTTCATTATTTCTGTTAAAATAAAGCATAAAATAATAAACAGCCAATTTCATATGAAAGATATGTTATCTGAGAAATAGTATACAATGGTCTCGTATACAAATAGTATACGAGTGGGAGTGAATAAAAGAACATATACATACAGACAGAATTCTGCTCAGTTTCAGTATTTCCATTAGTTCCTATTATATGCAAAAACACACAGTTATATTTCAAATGTTTGTGAACAATTCATAGATCCACAGTATTTTATGGTGACCTTTTACATATTTTTTTCTTTGAGGAGAAATATGACAAGTATGTGATGTCAGGTAATAAACCTGTTTTTACAGAGCAACAGCCTAATATGCAGATGTGAATCTTTTGACACTTTTGCTTAAAATCAACGGTAAGCTTTTCTTTATATGGGCTTCATGAAAGATTGCTTACTTTCTTTTAGAAATTATTCTATCAGTTTAGAACTTGGGGTTTTGGGATGACATAAACTGGAGTTAAAATAAACTGCTTGAAACATAATTCTTTGGGCTCCCCAGGAAGCTCAACCTCCCCCCAAATTCTGAGTAAGTCTGCACAGTTTCCTTTTGGAGCCAGATCAGAAAACAGCAGCCTGCTATACTTTTTTTTTTTTTTTAACCTTTGCAATTAAAATGTAAAACCATAACCAGTTGAAAAACACCCATGGTTTCTTATCCCTAAGACTGTGTTCCTTACTTCACTGTGGACATTTTCATCTGTGAAGTTTTGTTTGTGTCTAATGTTCTATCAAACATTTTCCCCTAAAAATATTAAATACTTTAGCTGTGTGCAGATATTGAAAATTCCCAATAATCTTTGGCTCACTGAGTCCAGCAGAATTGAATCTATGCTATTTTGTCTTATTTATTTCCTAATTTCAAGTTTGAAGTTTATATACATTTGGAGAAGCAGGAAGTTTAATTATCCCTTACAGAGAAGACAACCTATGCATCTGGAGGAAGGAGTAAAAAGACTTAGAGAGGAGGTGCATCACTCATTGGAGAGATGACACAGCAGTGTAAAAGGACTGAAGCAGCATGCTGCCTGAATTTAACTATATGGTGTGGTATAGCCACAAAAGCGTTGCGTTGGGAATGCCTGGATGTATTAATTCGTGAGGATATTTCTCTACTGCAAGAAAAGGCAACCATATAAAAGAATTTCTCTACTTGCATATAAGTTCTTTCAGTGCAAAATAGTTCTTCGCATCTCTGGTTCCACAATGCTCAGGTGTGGGGTAGGACACAGAGAAATTCACCTGCGTGGTATTGCTGGCAGAGTGTTGGGAAGAAGCTCTTGGGGCTGGGGGTTGGCCCTGGCCTGCAGTGCTGTGTGGACACCTCTGCCCATTGTCAGCCGGGGTGGAGCTGCCCATGGCTGCACTGGGGCAGAGCTGGCTCTGAGCTCCTTCAGCCAGACCCCAGGAGGAATGGGGTCTTTAGATCTTTAGACCTTTGGGCCAAAGGATGGGGGCACCTGCTTAAAACGCTGAGACCAGAAGGGAGAGGTGTTGTGGTCAAGGGTGCTAATCACTCCCAGGTGATCCTCCAGGAAAGCTGCAGGCTAGAGGTACTCTCGTGACAGAGGTACATCAAGGGAGCATCGCACAAACCCCCAAAGGCTGGAGCTGTTCATTTGTTATGCTTCTGGCTGTAGTAGCTGTGTTTATTCCTGTGCATGAAGAGGCAAGGTCAGATGTAAACAGAGGGCTGGTAATGGCCAGGGACCAGCCTTGCATCTTTCTCTTTTCTTCAGGAATGGCTTGTCACCCATTAGGACAGATGCTGTCCATTCTGCTGTTGTTGGGGATTATACATATTTGTGAAAGTTTATCTAGCTAATTTAATCAGATACACACAGCCTCAATGGAAGACAAGGACTGAAGTTTTTTAGGTCTTATTTAATGGCTCTCTCACATGCTTTTACACATCCTTAATATGTGCCACACTAAATGATCTGATTTTCAAAGTACTCAACACACCCTCAGGTTAATGACCAAGGCTATCTCTGAATTAGTTGTGTTGCAGAAGACAAGGTATTTTTTCCCCTTTGTTTTCTGTTTAAAACAATGAAAACCATTGGTTGGCTCTGCAAGACAGCAATTGCAAGATTGTTTTGAGGATAATGAATTTTATTGATTTTTTTACTTTTAATTTTTCAGTTTTCTGAGTGTTTGAGTTTTTGAGGTTTTTTAAGCTGTCCTTTCCATGAATTCATTCCTCACCCCTCCCACCCCCACCTCCCCACCCCTTTTTTTTTATATTTTCTACACAAAAGCTGTCATTTGTCACATCATCTCATGACTAGAATATCCTGGTATCCCATACAGTATCCCTTAACTATGGATTACTAAATATCATGGGATACCAAGAAATGGCAAAACTGAAGCTTTCTTTTTCCTCTGGACTGTGCTGATCCTGCATAGGCTCACCCTCATCAATGGCAGAGTTTGGAAAGACTAGAAGATTCATATAAAGAAACATTTTATTTTTCTCTTCTATATTTCTTACCATGCTTCTCTAAGCATTCTCCACAAGTATCTGATAACAAAAAGATCTCCTTTCCTACACTGACATTTGAATGTTTAAGAAAGATAAGAGAAAGCAGTTGTTGCTTGAAGCATCTGACTTGGTTGTGCTCCAAAGCACAAAAGTATATATAATGATGAGTGAAGAAACACTATCGATCACAGAGTATGGTGTCAGTGTGCTCAGTGGTTGTAACCTCACGAGCTACATCAAGCAGGTGTAGAGGGACATGTTCCCTGTCTTCTGCTGAAGATTTGGAGGGGCATCAAACAAGCAGGTAGATGGTTCAAAAGAGACAAGAGAAGATGTTTATTTTGCAATGCATAGTTAAATTTGTAACTGATTGACACTACTAATGCTATTCACACATGAAATCAAGAAACAGATAGAAAAACTAATAGTAAGAAAGTCCACTTAGATTAATTATATACAAGGTTCATCCTTCCAGCTCAGGAAACCCTCAGCCCCCAGATCTCAAGACCATCAGAAGCCTGTTACTACATGATCTCTAGAGTTTGGGAGCCCCTTGTTTCTTTCCCCAAAATTGGAGGCCTTATAGTCTTACCTAGGAATACACAGTTTGATTTTGTTGGGGATGACTGGGCTGAATGGGTTTTCCATGTGACCTAGTGTGGACATTCTTATGACCTTAACAGAATGTTTATCAAACGTTTCATTATCTATCCCAGGTCGAAGGAGCATGACTGATGGAGACTTTTCTTTCTGATTTTTCAGGGCCAGATTTTGCTGTCACTTTATTTTTTTCTTACTTACCTCTTAAATATAAAATGAATCCCGAAATTTCCTCTCTCATAGACTAGAAGGTGACTCCTGGTCTGTGCAAGAACAAAGCTGCCCTTAAAGAATATCTCATCACTTCTCACTCATCAAGTATATAGCTGCTCTCCTTCTGTTTTGTTGTTGCCAGATAACATGTAAGTGACACGAAAGGAGCAAAGCGAGGAGGCACACACAGAAATAGACTTCTTGTGGGGCATAAGAAATTTCATTCATCCTTCCCTGATCATAGAAACAAGAAAAGAAGATGTAGAGGAGAGGTTTGCATTTGGAACAATCCTTAAATCATGAATTCCACAGTTATGATTTCCTTTGACTGTGTGTGCATGCTTATTGAAAAGAAGGGAAAAATACTCTATTTAAAATAAAAAAGTAAAATTTCATGTAAGATATTACTAGCCTGAGTTGCAGAATGGATACTGTAGGGAGGAAAATTTAAAAAGAGAAAAAAGAAAGACCACATGGTAAAATTATATGAAATTATATGAAGTTCTTTTTTGTCTAACACCTATTAATCTACAGGCACTTGGCATGCTGATGCCCTAGGGTGTAACTTCCTAGTTACTCTACTACTTGGTACCACGGCCAGCTAGAAAAAATGAAAGAAAACCTAACCATAGATCAGTCTCTCAGCTACAGTACTTGGATAAACACAAGGAAAATGAAGGGTTGGAAGTGGTTTTTCTTGTATGTGCTAGTTAAATTGATTTATATCTCTCTGCCACTGAAACTCTGTTTTAAAACTAATGATTGTGGCTTCACGTAGAATAGTTGATATTCTGACCCACATCCTAAGGGCCTCCTTCAGTCCTTAGCAAACAGAAATAAAAATGACCCCAGGAGCTAGCAGCTTCCACTGAGGTGGTGAATCAATGATATCTTCTTTGTCCTATCCCCCTTAAAAAAAAAAAAAAAAAGGCATTTGAGCTTTTTTTCCCTTTTTCTTCTTCTTTTTTTTTTTTTTAAATAATGCTTGAGGGCAAACTCTTCTACCCCTTCCCCTTTTGAATGTTGCTGATGTACCAGGTTCTTTCTAAGCTCCAATAACAGGCCACTACAATATAACTGGCTGGGCTTGGCTGCCAATCTATAATGTTCTTGGCCATGATTAATCTGATAAATAATAAATATATCAATCTAGTCTTTTAGACAAGGACAAATTCTTACCAGCGGGGAGGCACGAGGCCTCTTTTACAGCTGCCTGTAGTGCTGGAATTAATTATTTAATGCTTAATTCTTCAGGAAATGAGAAAGTTTTGATTAATGTTGTCCAGTGTCATTTCTTGCTTGTTTGATATGTGTCAGATAATTTTTCCTCAGCAGTCGCTCTGAAGAAGCCAGAGGCTACTGTCACTGGGATCAGACACTGAATTTCCAGAGATTAATTGAAGTGAAAATTTAGAGAAACGCACCATAAGTGCTTGCCCAAGATAACCTTTCACAGGCTAAATTTAGCTTCCTTTGGTAGTGTTAGCCTCCTATTGCCCTGGTGTAAAACATTTATTTTTAATGCTGTGAGAAACCTATTTTGTTTCTTTGGATTTTTCCCTTTTTTCTTAACTCCATGTATGTCAGCATGGTTAAAATATTTAGGGCTTGATTCTCCTCCCATTTACCCCACAGTAATTCTGCAGTTCCATGGAGACCAATATAATTCTTATTAGTTTACTACAGAAGGGGATGGGTAGCTAGAGTCGAGCCACAAAATTAGAACTAGGTAAGCTTGGTATCAGCACTACCTGACTACCTGCAGATTATGTTAGCTCTAGCTCTGCAACAGAGTAAATCTGAATGCTAGAGTCTTGTTTCTCTTGTTGTTTGTGTCAAAGCAATTCAACTAGCCTCGTCAGATTTGCTGATTATATATTAGTGTGAGTTAGGTAGACATCACTCCTGCATTCACCATGTTTTGTGCAAGATGAGGTTTCCATTGAAATACCTATACATTTTGGGAAATTCTTCTAGTATCTTTGCACAGCAACACATTTATTTTTAAATGTGGTCCTTGGTTCGTCTGAAGAATATTCCTGTGTAGGTTGAAATTGTGGCATATAAATCTTCTCCTTTAAGTTGGGTGAGTATGAAATTAAGAGACCAATGCTCTACATGAAAGTTGTATGCTTCACAAATCTCATTTCTCCTCCTTCCTCTAAATCTGTCAGTGCGATGTAGTTAGTTTTGAGGAATCTCATCAATACAGAGAACCTGATACTGTTGTGACTGCTGCCAGTACTAAGATAAAGGACACAACATGGTATATGGTACTGGATGTTCAGACCATTGTTTTCTTTGTAGCTCAGCATCCTCCAAAACACTTATGCTGTTTTCCTTAGTTTTTACTTCCATTGTTGTCTCTCTTTGTTAGTAAATAAGGGCTGTATTTTACCTTCCTGTCTATTTTGCTACTCTTTAAAATCCTGCAAGTGCTTGTGTGTATTACATCCTTTGAAGATGAAGTTATTTAAATGTTAACACATTTTATCATATTTTCCTCTCACAAAAATATAGGTACATGTAGAGTTTCTTGTCAGTAGATTTGTCTAAAGGATAACAATTTTCGGCTAGTTAGGCATGTTTGGCTGGCATCTGTATACTTATGATGTATGATTATGCCCATTACATAGTGCCAGTGGTAAAATATCCTTCCCCTCTTTTCAGCACTGATGAGAACATGTGTGCAGCACTGTGTCCAGTTCTGAGCTCCTCAGTACTAAAGAGACATGGACATACCGGAGAGACTTTAAGAAAGGGCTGCTAAGATGATAAAGGGACTGGATCATCTCTCCTATGAGGAGATGCTGGGAGAGCTGGGACTGTTCAGCCTGCAGAAGAGAAGACTCAGTGGGGATCTCATCAACGTATATAAATACCTGAAGGGAGAGTGCAAAAAGGACAGAGCCAGGCTCTTTTCAGTGGTGCCCAGTAACAGGACCAGAGGCAATGGGCACAAACTGAAACACAACAGGCTCTGTGTGAACATAAGGAAACACTTTTTTGCTGCGAGGGTTATTGAGCACTGACACAGGTTGCGCAGGAAGGTTGCGAAGTCTCCCTCCTTGGAGATACTCACAAACTGTCCAGACATGGTCCTGGGCAACTGGCTTTACATGGCCCTACTTGAGCCGGGGGGTTAGACCAAATGATCTCCAGAGGTCCCTTTCCACCTCAATCATTTTGTGAAACCATCTGTGAACTATTTTTATAACCTTTCTTCCTAGTTTGTTACAGAGCCACATTTTTGGTATGCTGTAAGAGTTTTTATTAGTGATGCTGGGGCTATTTCATGAACTCACTTGTCCACCCAGGTGCTGCACAGTTTAGATCTAAGGCATAGGATGGAGGAGGAAAATATTTAAAATATACCTGTAAATCATCTACATGTCCTTTTCCAGGCATGAAGTATCAAACTAAAATGTGTTGACCTAGGCACCTTCACAGCTTTTGGCCAAATGTGCAGAGCTCTTGTGTCTGGCCTGGCAGGGAAAGGAAATAAATAAACTTTAGAATTGTGTTAGCTGTCTAGGAAAAAAAGAGAAAAAAAGTTCCAAACTGGATATTGTTGTTCCTTTTAGTCCATTAAAAATAACTGTTGCAAGGAAATTCTAGGTTAAAAGTAAAATATTCTAAAATCTCATTGAATTTTTTTCTTTTGTTTTCAACATCAGCTGTTTGAAGCTGTGTGGGAGTTGGGAATCTTAGAATTGTAAAACATATTACTAAGCAGGTGATGGAATTGGTAAACATATTGCATAAGATTTTGAAAAATACATTTACCAGTTCTTATAATTATTACATGGGAATCATGCACATGTGCACATTCACACAGAGACTTGCCCACATTGAGTATAAACAATTTATATGAGGATGGATCCATTAAACAGATATTTTAACCTTGTGAAGGGATATAAATCATCAGTTTATGTGAATTTTTCTAATATCTAAGCACAATTTGAGCATTTGAAAGAGAGGCAATATCAGGAAATAAACCATCATATAAAAACCTACATTTTCTGATTAGTTCTTTGAATCTCAAGGGAATCTGACATTTTATTTCACTTGTTCTCAAAAGAAAACAAAAAATGGCTTGAACTAGTAAAAATATGAAAATGAAACACTACAAAACATTTGACTAATTCTTGCTCACAAAAAACCCCCAAACAACCCAAAACTTAACTAACTCAAGCTAAATGGAAGGTACAAGAGAAACGTTTTACAATGTGTGAATGCAACTTCAAAAGTTGAATATGTTTAGGGAATTTGTATTTTCTGCTTCTTTCTTCAGGAACCTATTTGCATTTTAAATAATTAAAACATTAAAACTGAAAAATTTATAAATGAGAGCTGAGAAGAGATTCCTGCTTGGCAGACAATAGAAAAGAAATTATTACCCTGCTAGGTTTGCTTTAATGTCATATCTGTCACTCTCCCTAAGGTAGGTTCATTACCATACCAAGTGCACCTCCTGCCAACCCCCACCACCCCCCCTACTCTTTTTCTTCCACTCCCTGCCACTTAAGGACTCTGGATCTCTAGGGGACTTTGATCTCATTGTACACACTAACCCAAACAGAACCTCTGCTGTTCTCAATAATTTTTTCTTATAAAAAAAAAAAAGGGGGGGGGGGAGGGGAGTGAATTTGTGTGAAGAGTGACAGAACACTTTGTCCAGCGCAGCTTTGGCTGGTTGTAACAAGCGTCAGGACATTAGATGCAACAAAAGCTGGATTGGCAGTATCATCAATCACAGGTCTGACAGTCGACTTCAGTTTGTTTGTTCCACTCTGCATAATAAGTGATTGGATCAGGTTTAATTAGATATTGGGTAATCAATCATTGCCAACAAGGCAACCCAGCTTGGGATCTAGATGCTGCAAAGGGGGGAAAAAAAGCAAATCTCATCCAGGGTGCATAAATACACAAGCATATAAGCACATAGGGTGAAGCTTCAGAGGAAAGGTATAAAGATGTCTGCAAGATGGCACATAATAGAATCGTTCACATCTGTACTACTTGTTACCAGACATCTGCAGTTTGACATTTTACTTTCGCTGCATAATTACTTTTCAATATAATATAATATACTGACCTGAGGGAGAAAGACAAAGCAATTAAATTATGCATAAGATCCTTTCCTCCCCAACCCTTACCAAAAAGACAAAAAAAAAAAAAGACAAAAAAAAAAAAAAAAGAGAGAAAAAGCAAGAATAGGAATTAACATTCTTATGGCTTTTTAAAGAAAAGGACAGAAAATTCTTCCTCCTGACTGCTATGATGATTTCCACTGCATAACTTGTAAAATCAGCTACTCTCAATTGAGATTACTGTAAATGATTCTTTCTACCTTATTGTGCAGTGTGTACCTGTAGATTAATGCCCATGCATTGAAGTAAAAGGAGTGATAGATGAAGCAAATTAATCCCATTATCATTAATTAATCCCATAAATTGAGAGAAGAGTTTAAAAATTCTTTTAGAAGACCCAAAGGGAAGTGTACTTGCATTTTTTATAAACACATAATGCTGATGTAAATTAACACAGGATAAGATGTATCACTCATTAACAAGGACCTCATTACCAGAGCCCACTTTAATGCACAAGGTAAGGCATATACAAGGTAGGTGGGAGCAATGCAATGCCTAACTCTGGTGTTCTGCTGTCTAACAGTGCACAGTTCGCAGGTGAATGCATTACACTTCTATACAACATGTGGGGAGAGCTCTGTAAGAAAGCATGTTTAGGGAAGCTGGTAAGCTGGTAGAGCAGCAGCAGCATGAAATGTTGAGAGTCAAACCCCATAAAATTTCACTAGAGCCAGGGTGAGTGTCCTACCCACTGGTATCTAGTGTTGTTTTCCTTCTTCTTCTCTTCCACTGAATATTTAGGTATCTTGTAGAAATTCCAAGAGCTGCAGCAAGAGAATCTGCATCATAGGGTACAGGATCAGGAAGGATTGCTGCCTATATCCTGGATAAAAGTTTCAGCTAGGGCTGGTTAAAGTGGTTTATTTTTTGGTTTATCTGGCCTGGTATTTGTATTCTGACAGCTGAGCACTCCAAAGATGTCTATGGCCTCAGTTAGGCAAGACGCTCTGCTGGGTAGATACTATCA
This sequence comes from Falco punctatus, assembly GCF_963210335.1. NCBI lineage: Eukaryota > Metazoa > Chordata > Aves > Falconiformes > Falconidae > Falco > Falco punctatus. Next base: position 74,444,805 of record NC_137582.1, on the reverse strand, counting down.
AAGGAAACTGGTCATACTGAAAGGACCAGTCTGTTTACAGGATGTGACAGTAACTGTTGTCCTTTAGACCTTTAAACATATTTGGCGAAGAAGCCTACCAGAGACCTACTAAGACCTCACATATTGAAAACGTTGGTTTGCATTCCCTTTTCCACAGCTCTCATTGCCAGTTTTCAGCTTTGCAGTATGAGTGGAGAAAAGGTAGACAATAGGGCCAGGCACGGTACCTTTTTGTTGAAGATCTGTCAATATGGAGAAAATAATTCAAGCTTTATCAACCCAAAAAAGTGCAACCAAAAATGGGCATGTGCAAGCAGCCTAGTTGATTAAAGCAACAAGCTTGTAGATTTGTGGTATGGTCTGGAATTTGCAGGTGTTTTCTGGTCAGCATGGAAAAAATATCTGAGCTTTTATATTACGGAACCAACTATAAAAAGGAAGGAAAAGGAAGGCTACAATAGACTTTGCTCAGCTGCGATGTGCTACATTGAACAATGTTTCATGTTTGACACACACTTTAACCTGACACCATTGTAGTGATAGCCTGAGTGTTTTGTCCACTGCAGAAAGCTTTTATCTTGATTTGTTGTGTTATGTATTGCACATTTTATGATGTATCTGGATCAGCTGCCATAATTCCCAGACCTGGGAGTAGCCATCAAATTATCAGAGTCAGCCATCGTGTCATTCTGAAGAGATAGTCTCCTCTGACTCCTCTTCAGTCTCCTCAGCTGTAAATCTGGGATGGGCCAAGCTTTTCTCAGACACTCTGAAAAGCGAACGTATTTTCTTGCTGTGACTAGTGAGATTGGACTCCTGCGTAATATTTACAGTGCAACTTTCTAACATCCAAGGCCCCCTTAATTTGCTTCTCTTGATTCTCTTCAAACTCACCAAGTTTGAAGCCAGAGCCAGTGGTGCTTCTAGTTGACTTTGCTTTTATTGCAGGGTGTTGTTATATCTGATGCAGCTGCCCTGCATTGAGTGATAGCTTCCAGCAAAGTAGACAGCTTTAACTTGATATGAAGAAATAAGAAGTTAATCATTCTGTTAATTGAGTAATTGTTCACTGGTAGCATTTACAAAAACGTGTACCTGCTTTTGTTTTATGGCCTGGATTTGGATTTCCCTGCGGAAGAGGTAACAAAAAATTCTGAAATATGCCTTTTCCCTTTGTCAGAACAAGGGCCTGTATATTTTTTAGAAGGACCATAGAATTTATTGGCCTACAGGACACAATCAAGGAAGGGAGATCTCAGTCTGCTGAACTTCGTCCCCTGCTCTGGCAAGCCATCATGTGCACTGTTGTCATGTACAGTGTGTGTATGACCTCCAGCCTTTGTAGCAAAACTCACTGGAAATGTAGATTGTTCATTCATGGGATATTAGCTAGCTGAGGATGTGTAGAGTATTATGGCCATATGTAACCTTTAACAATTACTTGTCTAAATACCTGATAATTTTCATAAAACCACTTACATTATACCTAAAAGTAAAGGTTTATGATTTTGCATAGTACTGACATTTCTGTTTCAGCCTGAAGTCCCAAACTTCTTTAAGTATAGATGTTCATTAATTGTCCTCAGCTGCCTAATACTGTCAAAATATTAAAGTGGAACATTTCAGTAGTTCTGAAACTAAGTGAGTCTGTTTTTTTTCCTGAAATTTCTTCTAGGCAGGGTTATATAAAACAGGTTCTTATGCATGGATGGATTTTCATCACTGCTCATGTGCAGAGCTGCCTTTCCTAACCTGGAATCAATTTACAAAGTGTTTTACATGACTTGGAAAGATAGTAGTGACTAAGAAGAGGGAGAAACTGTGTTGAGAGGCCCAGTGCAATCTGCTTGGCAGTCCTGGAAATCTTTTGAGTATATCATGACATGAAAACGTTTGCCAAACTGTACAAGACCTGAAGATCCTGGGAATTTGGGCTGCAGATCCCCCATCAGACTGCCACTCAGGCTTCTGAGGAGTCAAATGGATAAGCAGGCATGAGACCTGACTGAATTGGGTTGTAACCTCATCTAATTCAAGCCTTCTCTGTGAAGTGCTTGTGCTGTAACCAGTCTAAGAGATCAGTCAGTCAAAAGGAAACACAGCCTTTTGAAGAGCTTTTCAAAAGCTTGTTTTATTATCACCAGCATTACTACTAGTGCAACAAGTACTACACCATTTCTGTCCCAGGGCTCAAATAAAGACCAGCGGCCCATTTTGCTAGGCTTGAGACAGATCTCCTAGGGCACATGCTGTCTCTTTCACAGTAACTTTGTCAGAGTTCATACACAGTACCACAGATAATTTGGTCTCTAATCCATCTGTTAACTGTTCAAATTCACATGACTTCATGTTATTCAGAAATTCTGTGACAAAATAATCTGTTAGCTCATCTTAGACTCCCTTTATTCCTTGACACTGTATAGAGGTGGCTTCTTTTTCTCTTCTTGCTGCTCCACTGCAAGTAATCATACAGCCTGTGAAAGGAGCTCTGCCCACAGATTCCTCTGATTCTTATTCCCTTTTCCTGAAAAGGACTTTCACAGCTGTAAACACAGAAATGGCACTTTCATTGACATTTCTCTGGCAATATCTACTTCGAAAGCATGGGGAAAAACGCATTCATGCAAGGTCTCCTTGAAACTGACATTATTGTTTTAGTGAAAGAGAAAATAGATGAAACAGAGTATGGACAAAACAGTGAATGCTTGTTAAAAAACAAAAATAAAGTGGGGGAAAATATTTTCATAATTTATTTACTAATTCAGTCAAATTAGACCTTACTGGGGACTGAATTATAGCAGCATTCTTTTCAGGGAGAAAATTGGTTTTCTGTCAACAGTGTCTCACAAGATAATTTTACAAACATCTTGCAAATAAAATTGTCATAATTTCACAGTATTTGAAAAACAAGGCAGAGGAAGGGTTAGTTGATTGTCAAGTTTTTATAACTCTGGCCTGGCTTTCTTTAGCAAAGACCTCTTTAGAACTCTGTACTTCAGTATGTTTTACAGTGAAGTATTTGCGATCCCAGGTGTCTTATATTTTTGTGATCCCCTTAACTACCTTTTTCCTATTTGCATTTATATATGTCTTGCCTATGTACAAATCCAGAAAAAAATAACCTGAGCTGGCAGTGTGTACACTTCCAAGAGATTCCCACTTTAAATATCTTCCCTCTGGGCCATATGGTTTAAAGATATCTCTGACTGTCCTCAGAGCTCATTTTCTTTAATCCTGGATTAGCCTTGTTGCCCTTCTTTACCTTTTCAAGTACTGCAAAATCTCTCCCCTACCTCCCCCCAATGCAGTAAGGAGAAAAGAACATAATACTCAAAATGATTTAAATTTTGACCAAAGCAATTCATAATCTCAGCATATCCTCCCTGGATTTCTAAACTTGCCTAACATTTCATTGGCCTATGCAGGAGAATGCTTTTTCTACAGCATCTTGACATTTTCAGAGAGGTGACAATTGCATCAAGGTCTTTATGGTGTCTCCAGCAATCTTGTCTGTCTTGAACGTTCTTGTATAAAAACTGACCATATATCCAGTGGCCATGTACACAAACAATAGCAGTTAATTTGTTTAAACAGATTATTTACTAATTGTAATCACTGGTTACCAGCACTGAGCTGTAGATGATGTAGGTGTAACACTCAGAAGTCACTTGGGCATTTCCAAAGATGATACTGAAGCAAGATCTCTGGCAGTAGAACAAGTGTTGTTTGGGATCAAGAAAAAAAAAAAAAAAGTAGTAAAGGGTATTCAAATAGAGATGTGTTATATAATGCTTTGTGAATGCCAGATATATTAAATGGAATTTCTGAGGTTTTATACTCCTTTTTCTAATCTAGAATAGTAACGAAAGGATTAAAGATTGCTTCCATAAATCCTACTTCTTACACTGACTTTAAAAATACCTTTTAGAAAAGCATTCATCTTCTCCCTGCAAGTGCAGAATTGCTGAATGACACTCAAATATTAACAAGCAACACTTTCAAATTATGTGGCTCCAGCTTAATAATGAGGACCCTCAGATCATGAAAAATCACTGGCAAAACAGAAATCATACTTTTTCAAAACCATCAAAATAACTGTCAGTCTGCAGTGGTGGTGATGGCTTGAGCAATTATTTTTAATGGAAGATTGTAAATACCTGCCAGAATCCTGCATCGCAGTGAACACACTCTCAGAAACAACTATTTCGCTTTTTTTAAGGAAAAAAAGAAAACACCAAAAGACAGACACAAAAAAAAGAACAAAAATAGCAACATTTAAACCAAACTGACCAGTCAGGAGAAAATTAAAAAAAATCCTATATGTAACACACAGAACATGCCTTCATGTCTGCTGTTACCTGTGCATATGAAATTACATTCAGTGTTTATAAATGTTTAAATGTCTTGACATATTTAGCCTGATTTTGGTAAATATTACTTCATAAGGTGGATGGTCTCCTTGCTAACTCCCCCTCCCTTTATTGAAGTTTGCTGGAAATGATTTTGTGATGCTACAGAGGAGAGCAGGGCTCTAAGGTGTAGGTAAGTGAGCAAGAGAGATGTGAAAAAGAAGAAGCTGGGTGAGATTTTGCACTCTTGCCACCAAGCCAGCAGCCGGCGTAGATGAGACAGTGTTACAAATTTAGAACAGCTGCCAACTAATGTTTGATCAGGGATAAAATATGCCGAGGTGACAACATCTTGCTCCCCTGCATTTCAGGGACTATCATTAAAAATGCAGCAAGGCTCGTACAGGCCCAGAAGGTCCTATGTTCTCTCAAGATACAAGGGAGAGAGACAAGTTCACAAGATGTCAAGAACAATATCCATTTGTGTTTACTATGCAAACCCGCTGAGTAACCTTTCTATGCATGTTTGTACTAAGGACCATTGAGACTTTAGGGGGAAAAAAGGGCTGCTTAGAACAAGAGGAGAAGCAGCCAAGGAGGAACAAATAGGCAGAGAGACGTGTGTTTGGGAAGTGGAAAGACACCACTGCTGGGTAACTGGCTTCTCTGGGGGGAAAGAAAGGAAGAAATGCAAGCTTAAAAGATGTATATATTTATACACAAACACAGCTAGAAAATCTGCAGCAGAACTACAAGGTAGTGTCCGTGGCCCCTTCCCTCCTTCCCTTTTAATAATATATTGATGTAAGCAGCTTGCGCATGCCAAACAAATTCTCTACATAAAAAGTCAACTGTCGGAAGGAGGCTCATCAATCTGGCAAAGTGCATTCAGGTAGAACGCCTCTCGGGGAGCCCACCCCAGCAGCCATGCTGCTCGAGGGAAAGGGATTGCTCCAGCTGACGGGCTCATAAATGTTCATTAAAGAGTCTTTCCGCCAGTTTACGGAAAAAGCAGCTGTTTTTCAGGAACACTGGTAATTTATTTCTCAGTGATATTATGGAAAGCTGTTGTAGATAATTTAACTGTAGGAAGTTTTTCTGTTAAAATGGCAGAGACAGCTAGCCAAGTTCACTCAATCAGCACCTTCTTACTAGTACAGCAACCATGGCAAATTCGGAGATGTTTAGTTTGGGATCCTTTCCTGCCGTTCTCTAGGAGGCATGTTATGTAGTGGTTCCCACATTTCTCACATTGTCTCATCATTTGTTCTTCTCCACAGTGGAGGGAGAAGAGGAAATGTATTTATTTTTCTGCTGCAGCTATGATTTCCCCATGGATGACAAAGAGATAAGCAGATTTAGGAGTGCTATGCAAAGTTGTCAAGCAACTACAAAAGGCACAGTTAACATAGCTGAATTAAGAAACACATGTTTTATCTTTAGCTATGATCAAAAATCACTTCTCTTACTAATTGTGGGATTGCTGTCGTTCCTCCTGAAGCTAGTGGTGAAGATTCTATTTCCTGCATAGAAGATGTCACATGAATTAACTAGATATTTTCCCTAATTGTTTAATGTTTTAGAAAAGGAGGTCTGTGCTTTGTTTTAATGTTTTAACATTGTAGAGGCTGTAGTAGTAATTTATAGCAAGAACTTTGTGTGTGTGGTGGGAGAAGAGCCTTTTAGAGTAGGAACTAAAATAGTAAGATGAGATCCTACTTTCTTTTTTTGATAGACTTCTTAAAAATAACTTCTAACATTTTCATAGACTTAAAATAGAGTGGTTAGCTTAGTAAGCCAGTTAAGTAAAGATTGCAGGTTCGCATGAATGGTTTACCATCCACATTTTAGGAAAAGAAGCAAAAAAAAGTTTACATTTGTTTTTTTAAAAAGAATAATGTCAGTGAAAGTGTTTCCACTGTAAGATGGTTACTGTAAGAAGTATGGTAAACCAGCATGAGTGCTAATAGAATTATTAGTTCTCAGGGAACTACAAAAAAACTTTAACTTGATTTAAATAGAGTTGCACCAGCTTGTGCTAGGGAGGATGATGGTCAAAGGATAAGTCCTGAGAAGACTATCTCAGAAGATTAGATTTCCAAAAAATAATAATGAATCTGTCACAATAAAGGTCACCTAGTTTGTTACACCATAGCAATTTTCTGCTCTGAAATCAGCGAGGACATCCCTTTGACCTCTTTCTTTACTAATGCTGAAGGATTTTGTAAATAGAAGTCTTCTAAGACTCCATCAGCAGTGTGATTTTATGTATAGGTGGGTGACTAATAAAAAGACAGTACCAATGCTTTACTTCTGCCTAACTTAGTTGTAGGGTGTTTTTTATTTTTGATACGGTTGTTTAAGAAGTTACTTGAAACCAAATATGTCTGATTTAAAATGAGTATGAATATTCATACATGGTCTTTTCAGTTGGTTTAGCTGAATCACCTTTTAGACCAACAAAAATCCTACCTGTCAACCAAATGTAAATAGAACATTTTACTGACTGCATATGAAACTCTGAAGAACTTAATAAAGAAGCCATTTTTCACAGCTTGGTGACATTATTACACTGAGAAAGTAAAAAATCTGTGAAAGATCTTATGTAGCTGCAGTACATTAAAGAAACATCCTGGATACTGTGATGTCACATACCCCTTTCACTGTGAACCAATGTTTTATAAAGAAAAATATCTTGATAGCGATATCAATAAAAATCATGCCTTGAAAACTCTCAGCAAGCTCTACTTGTTCTAGAGGTAAATCATAATGAATATCCTGAGAGCTTGCCTCCTATTTTGTTTGCCCCTGTTATTTTCTATCATACAGCAAAAGCAAAATTTCTGTAATTTAGCCTAAAAAAAAAGAACTCAGATTAAGGCAAATAATTAAGATACAGAGAAGCTGACAATATCTGAAGTATGGGTCAGCAGTCAAGACACTTATCTTACACGGAACTTTTAAGGCACTAATCCCATTTTCTGACTTATTTAGAATAAAGGAAACAGTACCGTGTTTTAGAGTAGCCATAAAGAGGGCAGTGTAGATGATGCAGAGCTCTGTTTCTTTGGTTTCCTTTGAGGAGAAGGGGACAGAGATCAGTCAGTCAGACAGGGAGATCAGTCATCCAGATTTAGACATTGCAGCCACCATTTGCTTTGGGCTGGTTCCAGGGTCTCAAAGGTGAAGAAATAGTAAGAAATACTAGGAAGAGCCATGTAGGTGGAGTGTAGCTGTAAAACGGCCCACTAAACAAACTGTGTCTACCAGTTCCCTAACAAGAGAATAACAATCCCAACAGCAGGAATCAGCCTTTTGATGGAGATTTTGCAAGTACTTACAGAGACGTAAGACTGTGCAAGTCTAACTCTCTTATTTTTTGTTATTTTTCTGGGTATTTTGGGTATGTACATTTTACTTTTTTTCCTTTTACTGACTACTTTCGTTAATGTATGTTGATCCATAGAATATAATCTTTATGAACATCCTATTTACTGTTTTCCATCCAAACTGGATATTTTCATGTAGCAAATTGCCGAAGTTTGTGCTCTAAATACCCAGATGGAACAACTGTGCATTTGGGTTTGTTATAATGGTGTTTCATATAGTGGTCAAACCTCTGAAACTACTTTGTGAGAGTGGTAGCCCCACAGTGTGGGAAGCCAACTGGCTTGACCAGTAATGTTGTGGAGAAAGGGAATCTCATCATCCTACCCTTACATGAATATCTAAGCCACAATCATAGTCAGGTCATTAAAGTTGCTGGATATCAAAATAAAAGAAAACACTTCCCAGAGGACTTATTCCTTTACTATAAGCATGTCTCTAAAGAACTTTGATGGTATTATTATATTTAGTGTATGAATGTGCATCTATTTTTTTTTTTAATAGGCATATTTATTACAGGCATATGCTAACTTGAAAGAAAGAGTGTGCTACTCTGAAAAGAAAGTCAAAACTTTTTATGCTAAAGTGGCACTAGCATTCTTATTCCTACAGGAACCAGGAAAAAGCCAAGTAAACTTGAAAAAAATTTAACTTTTAATGAGGAATGAGAATTTTTGCCAGGGCCTTACTTTAACTTTTTTCAAAACCAGACATCATATGAAGGTACAACTAAGTTTTAAATAAAAGCAAGAAAAAAAAAAAAAAGATAAATTTATAAAATTACCATTACAAACCTTTCCAAGCTTTAAGACTTTGAAAGATCAACCAAGTATTGTGTGGAAAATGTAATAAGTTCCTGTTATTTGTTGATCTTTTTATGTAATCCTTTCATCAAGCTTTCAGGTAAAGAAATTGTTGCAAATAGCTGTCGTTTTCTGCTGCACACATTCTTCCAATTACTTGAATGATATCATGGTCCAAGATTTGAAGTTTGACTGTTACCTCTGTGATGATGAAGTTCAATAATGCTGACAACACTGTGACATCATTGTAAATAATTAACATGAGCAGTAAGTAATTATAAGAAGGACGCTTGTATTTCCCACAGATACTCCAGCAACTGGCGCTTTATTTATGAAGCTTCAAACTTGTATGTGAAAATATAAGCATTAATCACATTGTCATGTGAATGCAAAACTAAATGTTCTCTCATGCTTGAGAGAACAAATCAGTGTTTTGGGGTTTTTTGGATTGGTTTTCATTTTGTTTACATTCAACATGCTTTGTTTCTTGCTATGATCCTCATAATTCTGCCTTTCTTCCTTTTACTACGTCCTTTTTCTCCTTCTGTCTTCTGACATGCATTGGTAGTTTGCCAAACCAGGCCAAAAATTTGGATGCGTGCAAAGAACAAGCCTAGATATGGTATTTATCTTGGATTAGAGGTGGAGTTAAAACATAAACGTTGTCTTTCTACTGGTGAGACTGAAAACATTAGAAGCCACTAAAGCATTAAAAAATGTCTAAGGATTGTGAAATAGCAACAAGTTAGGTAAAAATTAAAGTGTTTTGTGTATAAAGGCTGTCAATTCTTGTAAGATTTTCACGAGTTTTTGCTAAAAGTCCTATCTCCTAAGCCCTGATGATACTGTTAGAATCTCAGCATCCATTCATATAAATGCACACATTAAAAAATTTGTTCTCGTGGAGGAAAAAAAACCTACCTGAACATGTCTTATAATGACATCAAAGAGTTTCAAACAAATACAGAAAGGCAAACTGAAGAATGGTGTGATATAAATATACATTTTTAAACCTCATATTAACTACCCTTAGAATTTAGGATACCTTGAGTCTTAGCCTCTGTAAGTTGGATGGGGCTGCACAAAATTGTCCATTGTCTGTTATCTTAGGATCCCCCATTGCTGTTGCTGCCCCTTGCTTTCTCTCCATGTTGTTCATACTCACGGCAGTCATTCCATTTCGCCTCCGTAGCACCATCTTGCCCTTCTCTTGCACCACTACTAATGATTCAACGTTGTTGAGAAAGTCTTCCTTCAGTCATGTAACAGGTGATTAGCATTTTAGCCATCAGTATCACAGTTGTCTTCACTTCAAGATGAACAGTTCTTTAACACCTAGCTTTGACCCCCCTCGCTAATGAATGCCACCTGCAGCTGGTGTCAGTGGCATGTACACAGTTCTGGCACCCACACACACAGAGGTGAAGGGGTTACATAGCAGGAGGATGTGCTCCTGGCCTCCAGTCCCTTCACTGTGGAAACCAGTTCAGCATTCAGGATGGGCCCAGCCCAGCCACATGCTGCAGCTGGCAATGGAGAGCCAGCAGGAACAAGGGTAGGACCCAAACTTTTTCCATATTCCAATTTGCAATGCATCAGAAATATTTGGAGTGCTTTAAGCTCAGGATAAAATCAGAGAACTAGTTACCTCACTGTTTTATTTCTATCAAGTGGGTTGTGATTTTAATTAGCTAGTGCTGGAGCAATGTGTTCCTGACAAACTTGGAGAACTTGGAATTTTTAAAGGGGAGCTTCCTCATCGTGTGAGCTTTGCAATGCTTGCTTGTCTCTACTAATTAGACATGCTTATAAATTAATTATTATCCTGCTTTACAAACCAGTAGGAGAATAATTGTGTGGTGTGCTGGATATGATTAAGATATAAGAGCAAAGAATTTGAGAGCAAACACAGAAAGAATTTGTATTGACCAGCCTGTCTTTTAGCTTTTTTCTTCTGAAAATAATTTTCCTTTATAAGAAGACCTCCTGCTCTTTGTTAAAAAAAAGATGTAAGCTTCATTTGCAAGTCAAGCTATGACTATTTTAAAGCAACATTGCAATGAGAGCCTAAAGTATTATCTCTTTTTAAGAAAAGGAGAAAATATAATATACAAATACTTACATCCTTTACTTTCAATCCAGAGAAGCAGCAAGTAAAATCACAATTAGTATATAGCCTCAGGAAGAAGTGTTGGAAACCACTGCTGTTTTACTGTAGTGGGACAGAAGGATTATATACTGTTATATAGGATTCGACACTTTTCCATCTCCATCTCAGCACTGTCTCTTTCCCAATCTGCCTTACAGCTGGAATTGCAACACCAACTTTTTGTATCATTTTATCAATTCATCTTCATTTAACCTATCTGAAGAGCAAAGCATCTAATACACACTTGAAATTATTCTTTCTATCCCCTGTTTACAACAACAGGTGCTTAGAAGTCCTATCTCAGTCGTAAATAAAACCATAGTAAAGGCATGAACAGAAGACAAAGATTAGAATAGTCAAGAAGAAAAATAAAACCGAACCAAAAAAAAAAAAAAAATCAGGAGGCCTATTATACATGTGACCTTACTGCTGTTTGAGATTGTTTTTCATAAAACCAGGGGTGTGGGACCAAAAAGTGCTAATGAAAACCAGCTTGTTAGGAATGGTCAGTACGTTGTCATCTCTTTTTGGTTTTTTTTTTTGTTGTTGTTGTTTTGATTTTTATTGCTGTTTAAGAATGTTCAGAAGAAGGTAAAAATCAAAGAACTTGTAGTAAAAGGGAAAAATCCATGAGTTTCTGTTTCATTATGACACTCTGCCTTTCCTCAGTATGTTGTTAAAGCACCACCATCCTCTCTGAACTAGCCTGAAAAAATGTTGACTCCCATCTGCACTCCTTTTCTTTCCATGTAATGTTTTCAGTGGCTTCTCCATCTGATTCTTATCTTGTCACTTAATCTAGAGACCTGCTGTGTCAAAGGACACCAGCTCACTGACGCTACCTAAATCTGTTCTTCCTGAGCCTAAATAAACAATAACCCACCCCAGTGAAGTAAGCCAGAGTACAGAGCATCAGCTGTACCACTGACCTGCTTGGTAAAAGGCATCTGTCTTTGACTGGCTGTCTACACTGTATTCTGAGAATGTCAACAAAAATACATATTCCTGATCTCTACTCTCCTTTTTCTCTTTTGGGACTTTGTGTATTTTGTCACATTTAAAACTGAATGACAGAAATAACCTTTTCCTTCCACTAAGAAGGATAGCTTTGACACAGAAAATTGACCTGAAGTCTTCTGTCTGAAGAAGAGACTTTTTGATGAAAAAGGGATGGTTAGAAAACACTTTATGCATTTTTTATTTTTTTTTCTGCTTTTCCAAACTTTGGCATGAATTTTGAAATGTTCGACATGTTACTGATGAGCTATGGTTTCTAAACTTTAAGTTTGTTTTACACTAACAGGTTACATCATACACTTCTGACTCTCTGAAATGTCCTATGTGAGTCCTATGACTCACTGAAATGAAAGAAAAGCACAAATACTCTTAATTTTTGCTCACTGAGAAGATGTGAAGCATACTTACAGCACAACGCGTGCTTCTGCCACAACCCTTCCTTCTCCACAGATACGCTGCAATCTACAAAGGAGTGGAAAAGCAAGACTGTAAGGGACGATCACCATTTTCAAGAGCCACCTTCTGGGGAACTCTGAGCAGATGTTCACAATCTCATGGACTGATGTGGGCTGTGTCTGGCAACGTTTCTTATGAAGCTATGGTACCAGAGTACTCATTCAGGGCATTATTGAAACATGGAAGATTTTAATATTTTTTTAAATAACATTTTAGCAATAGTTGGATATTGATGGAAATGTCCACCTATCAGTGAAGGTGCTTTTCATGGGGCCTTGGCCAGTAGTTCCTGAGAATCTGTAGCAATCAACATTGCTTTAATCTATATTTTCCACAGTCTTCAGTCTCGGTTCACGAGCTGACGTCTCTGTCAAACATACATTCACTGAACAAGTCATGCCTATGGTAGTGTGCGGTTTTCATTATGATCTTTAGACCTTCTGAATTCTTAAGACAGACAATTTTCTCGTTTCCACCCGTCTTTCCAGATGCCATGTGAGGTCTCAAAAGGATTTCATAGTTTCTTTTTGACTTTTCATGTTTAAGAAGAAAATGTTTGCTCTCTGGAGAAAAGGTATGGCCACAAAGTGAAAGCCGTGTCTTTTTTTCCTACCTGGACTAAATTGTGTATTAATATCACACTACTGCTGGCAATATTCATGTGTTGTATGCTTTCTTTTTTGAGTGAAAGTGGTGCTGAATTTTCGTCAACATGGTATGGACAGAACAGCACACACTGTAACAAAGGCTTCAGATGCCAGTTTTAACTACGCTGCTATTGAGTACTGTTAGACATTTTGATTAACTCCCCTAAGAAATTTTGTATATTTTATTGTGGGAGTATTGTCTTTCATCTCTTAAAATGATTGTCCTATTCTGCTTTGGTTTTCTTTACAGTTTTTTTCATTGCTTCACTTTTACTGTTTTTCTCTGTGTCTAAGTTGTATATCTCCTTCCAATTCCTCTTCAAAATCCTGATGAGAGTTACTCTGTTTTGTTTAAAGGATTACCTTTTCTTGCATGCGGTAACAGTGTTATTTTAATTTCTTTTCAGAAACACCACAGTGGTGTTTTGTCCTAATTCCTCCATGACTGTTTTAGTGTTGTTCCTGCATATTCCCTACTTCCTCATTGTTTTCACCGCTTTTCATTTTAGCAATGAACTTGAGCTGACTTAATCTGTCTCTTAGGGAAAGAATCTTCCTTGAATTTTCTTCACGCATGAACACTGTTAATGTTTTCAGAAGTGATTGGAAGAGAAAGTGGTGACTTGTAATCCTGTCACTTCACAGACTTTTTCTGTATGAGCTGAAACTAATTATCATTTTGCCATAGGTTTCTATATGAATTAGGTACTGATTGAAGTTTAATATGGACTATGTGGACTTAATATACCCTGCTTTTAATTAGGGAAGATTAATCGAATCTGTTGGTTGTTACTCTGACGATTCTTTGAACACTTTGTTCCAACACTGACTTTTTTCTTCAGGAATGTCATGCAAACACATTGGGTTTAGACTTGAGAATTTACATTTGCCTTTTGTTTTGTGCAGTTTGTCAGGACGATTTTTATTTGGTTTTTCTTATTTTCTTGCTGTTACTGTCATGGGAGGCAGAATATATAGATCATTTTCTTTGTCCAAGTGCTTAATTTTTGATTTCTTCTCTTTCTGAGTTATTCCAAGCATGTAGGTACAGGGATACAGTACTTGAATATATATGTCCGACAGATAAATGCATCATCTGTTATCTGTTAGGCTTACATAACAGTAATTATTGACAAACATTATTAGTTTTTTTCTTTGGAATCTTACTTTTAAAAAACTGTTGTGTTCTTACATATTTACCTCAGCAGAATCACAATGATGCAATGGCCACAAGAAAAATTAAAAGATCCCAAGTATATTATAGTTTCAGTTTCAGAGTTTCATGTAGAGACTTGATAGGGATGGGTGACTTGATAATTTTGAGTATTTAGCTTTTGTAAGATTAAATGCAGCAAGCATCAGTACTAGTTGTGCTTAATGTCACTGTACATATCTACAAGTATAAATTCACTCTCATTATGCTTCTGCTTGGGCATCAGACACTTTTATACACGAATTTTAAGCATAACATTCTTTCTGCACTCCTTTCTAATTATGAAGTTCAACGGAAATGAGCAATCTTATAATTCTACTCATGATTTATAATTTCAGAAAACCCTAGGTGCAAACCTACATTCCAAATATCCTCATTTAAAAATGGACTGCTGTAATTATATGATCATTTCATTTCAAATCTGCAGGGGACTGTAACTCAACATAAAGCAAGAAAAAATTAATGAGAAGCTTAATTATAATAATATCATTAAACCCTAATAAGAGAAAAAGTCTATCTTTGCTTTATTTTGGCTTGAACACCTAATATAATTTTATTGCAGTACAGTAGTAATATTTTCTGAATTTTTAGAGAAACTAATAGTGTAAGGGCAAAGACTGGATAATTGTAAATTTTCTTCCCTTTTTTTCCTTTTAACTATAAGCAAAAAAGAAAAAAAGAAAACCTCTTCACAGTGTATATGTATGCAGACACAATCTAATACCATTTAACTAATAACAGCCATAGATATCCCATCAATATTTAGCACTTCACATTACCAGAAAATTTTAGCAGCCTTTGCATAATTTTTCAAAAAAATGTGATTTTTTTTCTCAAATCAGGTGCTAAATACCTTCATTCATAGTGGCTCGAGACAGGATCTTTGAGGTGCATTACCTTCTACTTTAAAGAGCAATGTACAAATGATAACAGCCAAACTTCTGTTACCATAGCTACAGAATGGAAGTTGTATTCATGGTTTATTAATATTTAGCAGATATTTGAATTTCCCTATTTTTTCACATTTACAATCCAAATACTTTACAGAAGTTATTTATAAAGAGCACAACATTCCTGAACACACAGCCCTGCTGGTGACAAATGTTTAATGTGGAGTGCATTAGTGTGGCATCAGACATTGTCAATAATGCATGCTCACCACCATTTAATTATTTTGAAAACATCTGTTGAAGAAAAATATGTTCCAGAGAGGAATGAAGAAGGCAAGTGCATTAGTGACTGTGTTAACCACATTTCACTCTGTAACATAGAAAACCCTAAAGGGAAGACCAGGATTCAAGGACATCAGGAAAATGTTAAAATTCATCTTCACTTTTAGTCTTTGTAGCTAAGGAAGTGGTTTAGCTAAATCTTTTGTGTAGAGTTGGTTTGCCAAGAATTTTTGAAATAGGGCTAAAATATTGTATCAGACCATGTATTAGAAATCCTTTATTTTTCCCATAATATACCCGAACATATGCCGTTTGTCTTCTGAGCAATCCTAAACAGTTACTGATATAGCATGATGCCATTCTACAAGATAAGATTACTTTACTCTTGGGTCTAAGTGAAAGAGCTGGTAAGCTTCCTTTCCTCAGTCCTTTTGCCTTCACCTCATACAGTGTTTGGTTTCACTCCAGAAATAAATGATTTATTTCTTTTTCAGCATTTTTTTCCCTAGCTTACTCCAACTGCTAGAAACAATTAAAAAAAAAAAAATTCTTCCATGATTGGTTTTAGAGCCTGATGTAAACAAGTATATGTATGACTTTTTTAAACGTATTCAGCTATTAACATTTCATCATATCATCTTTTCCTGATTGTTTAAAGGAAGAAATGCAGGATAAAGGAAGAAATGCAGGATACTTATTGAGATGTCATCTGACATATTCCACTCGAATAATTCTCATCATACACTTTTTACGAACAACATCGACCATCACTGTCAAATTAACTTAGTGGGTTATAATTAATGGTACAAGAAGCTAATAGACTTTTGGTCAGGGTGTGCCAATACAGATATGCCACAGGCAGTATAAGGCAACAGTCTTAAATTACGTGGTCATGAATTCAGAAATGGGCAACATATTCCTCTAACCACTGCATAGAGAGGAAGGGAGCCAAATAATGAATACAGCAGCCCAGCATGCCACGCTTGGCAATTAAACTTCCCTGGAAATCCTCAAACCTTGCCAGTGAGGATACCCTGGAGCTTCCAAAGAACAATGTAGAAGGACCAAGCAAGGTACTCACCGGGGAGCTGTCAGCAGCACCCAGTGGGGAACAGCCAGTGCTGACCTGAAGGGATCTGTGTGTGGCTGAAAATGCTACCAAAGTGGAAAACAAAGCTAGACTAAAAGAGCAGCAAAGGGGAGCTTTGTGAAGAACAGGTGATACTATGGTCACGGAGAGAAAATTCCAGTGTGGGATGAAGTATGATGTTCCAGGAACAAGGAAAACTCAGACTGAAGTCAGCAAAGAAAAGGAGTACAGTAGGCTGCACCAGAGAGGCTGCAGCGTGATGTACTCCGGGGGTGCCCCGGGGTGCGGGAAGCAGAACCCTGTCTTTTGGCAATCATTAATGAGCACAGCCCAGGGTGATCGGCTGCGCCGGCTCAGGGAGAAGGCAGTTATTCTTCCAGCAGTGTTTGAGCCCACTTAGGATGTGATTAATTTTCCAAAGGGTAAGCATGTCTATCTATTGACTGTAAGGGAAATGTGGTTGATGAGATTCCTAACTGAGGCCCTGTCATTAAACATTCAAAGTTTGGTAAGATGAATCCAGACTGGGAGTGTATGGGGTTAATGGTCCTATATCTTTATCTCAGCAGGCAGCCAGTACTAGTGTTAATAGGGGAACTCTCTCAAAGCCATTAGAGGAATTCTTGGGAGCTCTACTGCTTCATGGACCCTTTCATCAGACTCTTTAGTATGACAAATAGCTTGAGGCTGCCTACCAGCCAGTTATTTTTAAAGGTGTGTGAGAGTGGCTGGAAACATCTGTTCAAAGCCACCATTTTGAACTGTCTTTTCAATGATGTAAGAGAACCGCTAACCTAATTTAAGCTGAATATGCACAACAACATTTTCACCAATACATTTTTTCCATTTCTTGATTTTTCACTTGGAAAGCTCATTTGTCCATATAAACTGGATCTTCAACCAAGAAAGAACACTGAGAAAAAAAAGTTTTCTGTGTACATGAGTCTGGACTGCACAGGTGATAATCACCCATCTCTAATTCTAAGTTACCAATGAAAACTATCCCTTCTCTCTTTTACCAGATTTTTGAAAATATGAGAAGTTGTGGCTAGGATTTTTACCTTCTCCCTAGTCCCCTCTGCAGTTAGCTGAGGACAGGTTTTCACCACAACCTTTTGACCATCATAAATGAGTCAATACTAGAGAAAATGTTTATACCGGGCAAACAAACACTCCACATAAAGATAGTGGCAGGGCCTCCAGTATGGCATGACCACAAATTGGTGCAGTGAACCAAGTCCTAGTTTGTGCTGAAAGAATGTTTCTAGGGCAAAGCTGTTGCAATATGCAATCGCAAAGCAGGCAAAGAAATTACTATTTTATTTACTTGGTTGTGAAAATGATAAAACAGTGTTAGCAATACTGCAATTCTTGAGTTCCTGGACTTGGCACTTTTCTTTTATCTTTTTCCAAATCTCAGCACATTGTTTTCAGAAATTAAATCCATTATATTTTTGTTGTACATACTATAAATGTTGTAGTCACATACATATGATGCAGCTGGTTATTTTCAGCTGTTTGTTGGGCCTTCTTTATGTTATTCCAACTTCTGAGGTTTTTCGGTGTCATTTGAAATATGGTGGTTTAGCAATAGTTACAATAAAGAACTGGCAGCATACAGTGTTTTTTCCTACTACTTCATATTGAAAACATACTGTTTGTTATTTAGTTCCAACTTTGAGTTCTTTAAAATGAAAGTCAGAATACACAAAAGTTTCTGCCAGTGAGTTCTTTCCATATACAGTCATTTAAAAAAAAAAAAAAAAGAAAAGAAAAAGAAAAAGAAAGGAAGTCTGCGTATTTAACATAATTTAACATCTCTACAGTCTGGGTAATTATCCTAATAGCAGGGAACCAAGGCCTACTGGTAAGTTTTATCCTCCCTTTGTCAGGCTTGTTTCTTTGATATTAGTATCTAGATGCATACCACAGGGTGAAACTAGGCTTTATTAAAGGAGGGTCAGCATTCTGTTAATCTAATTTAAAAGCATTAAGGGGAGTAGAAGAGCATTAATTGATTTGTTGGGAGGGTTCTGACTCCAGCCAACCTGATCTTGCTGTTTACACTCTCTCTTCATTTAGAGTATACTGAAGAAAAACTACTTGAGCAGTAGTACAATATATACTGTGTTTTGTCTTTAATTAAAAAAAAATCCTATAGCAAATGTTGACACACATATTACGTAGCTATATATCTTTATCAATGAGGTGACTGAAGTGATTTAAAACATCTCATGCAGTAATCAGCAACGAGCCAGTTTTAACATAACAGTAATAACTCTGGAAAAAAACCTAGTCTTTAGCACTAAGAAATTAAACTGGTTTAGTAGCATGAAGCAGGCTGCTTGCAGAAAGAACTACATGCCATGGCAATGTAATGTTACCAGGATAATCTTGAAACAAATGAAAAAATATATTTCTGGAATTGCCTGGATATTTTTTGGATGATGAATTGAGAATCACAAGCTGTTAAAATTGTTGAAAACTTCTACATTTACCAATGAAATTTTTACAGTTCAGATTCTGAAGTATACTTGGAGGACATGCTCCTTTGCTTCATAATTTGTTTTTCCCCATGGCTCCTATCTCCTCTCAACCTTCTCTTTTACATGCAATGAAAAAAAAACCTAGAAGAACAAAGGGAAATTTAGTAACTAACAGCCTGGAGAAAAAACACAAGTATGGAAGAAGTTCTGTGTGCATAAAAAGAATGTCCACTCATTTTTATGGATTCATACCAAAGATTGATGAAGTTGGCATTTAAGGCGGTGCAGTCTCTGATGGAAAATGTGATTGAAGTTTTCCCACAGTGGGAGCCTTTACTGGATTCCCTTCTGTGTGGATTCTCTCCACGTGAGCCTTTTCTTCAGTGGGGACAATAATAAATGTCTACCAATGTCTATTTTGACAAGGCTTGTAGGAGTTATTCTCTCCAACAAATCTACTCCTCTGTCATATTTGGGTGACTCTGGCCAACAAATGAAAATTTACTGGAGGGAAGACAACCATGCATATTCATGTGTGACAATGAAATTTATTCAGGAGAGAAGTGAAACACCCAAGTATTTCTAAAATCTAAATTTTGAAAAATAAATATACTTTATATTTTTTTAAAGAAATATTTATCCTGGTAACTTTTGACTGTATTTGCAGTGCTTCATACCAAGATCATAATAAATTATTTTTAATGACTTCTCTGCAAGAACCTGAAAATGCATAAATCTCTTTATAGACTGAAAGCAGTTTAAAAAAAAAAAAGCAAAATTATTTCACACCTATATGTAATCAGTTCAACATACTAGAGGATTTGATTAAACTCTTGATTAAACTGATATGTTGGCTGCAGTTAATTAAATGAGTGTGAACTCATCGTTCTTGCACTGTATACTTTGTGTAATGACAGTAATTTGGGCGTCCAGAGAATGCGCCTTAGATTTAGCCTTGCAAAATACATCAGTTGAGAACATGTCCATGATTCTGAGAGCCTAAAGGAAGGAAATAATCCTGAAAGAACTAGAATCCTTCCTGAGAAGGCTCCAGGTCTATTAAGATGAGCGATTGTTGGCTGTGTAAAACCTAAAGGAATGGCTCCTATGCACAATATAAAAACCCCTCACTTACATTGCACTGGGTCACCAAATCTCTGAGGTACCTAAAGTTCCACATACATAGCTATAGTGGAGGAGCCCACACACCACAAGGAAGGTGAAAGGAAACACCTGTGTCACTTTAGATGCATGGCATTACTGACAAGATTTTTCCTGGTGCTTGATGTTGACTTTGTGGAGTTTTTTACTCCCCATATCCCTAGCCAAAGCAATGCAGGGTACAGAAAATTAGGCACTTGTGAGATATGATCATAATGACAGTAATTCATTCACACCATGTGCTGGCTATGGCAAAAACACCTGTCTTCCATAAAGCTTTTCAGTGGTTGGAGAGCTTGAAAACCCAAATCTCAGGCATGAGCTTTAGGCACCACCCTTCTCAGGGAGTTCTGAGGAGCTTGTGAGGTTCTTCTGGTGATTTGGGTTGGTTTGGGTTGGGATTGGGAGGAACAGAGAGAGGGTTTGCAAATATTTCTCTGGAAACCACAAACAGCTTAGGGAGAAGGTCAGATCCCACAGCTTCTGGCCCAGCAGCAACTAGACCGCTTCTTTTTGCCCATATACTGTTAAGGGCACAGTGGTCCATCCTTGTTGAGGGCAAGATGAGAGTGTCTATTAAAAACACTGTCAGCCTTTGAGGCTAGCACATCCCCTTGCTGCCCGGCTGCTCTAGGTCTCAGCTCTTTGACATCATCTCCCACTGCATGACAAAGACAATGTCCACTAGAAATGATGCCCCTTCATGGGAGATATTAATCTGCCCCTCTTGCCATGGGGTAAGAAGTTTTACTTCTTTTCCAGCCCTCCCTCACAGAACTGCTTGATCTGGAATTCTGGTGACTTTAACCGGTCTCAGTAACAACTACAATTAAATAATGAAAAACTATGCTGGATAGAAGACACTTTGGGAATAAATGTGAGGATCCACTCAGGCAGGTGTCTCTTCAGAAAGTAAGTTATTTACCAGCAATTCATATCCTACAAAGATTTATTTTCATTTAATTAACAGTTTCCTAATTCTTCTCCAAGCAAAAGTGTTCTGGTAATCCCTGTTTTTTTCATCTGATCTCCAAGTAATTTGGAGAAAATTTAAACTATAGCCTGATGAATACTAAAACACAGCATTTGCAAACACCTGTTTTAATTACATCAGTTTTTCAGCTTTAAACAGGTCAGTTCTTATTTAAATGCTGAATCTTTTTATGTCTGCCTTAATATACAACATTTGCTTTTCATGTTTATGTAATGAGAATGTCACTGCCAAATAAACCGATCAAAAAAATCATACTTTTTGATTTTGTAACCTTCAAATAGTTTTAATTTCTGTTTTCTTAAATGTTTTCATATGTAAAAGAAATCAAAAAGAAGGCAAAACTCTCAGCTCAAAACCTGCTTTCCTGCAGTAAAAGATGGAATTTGTCATGCTAAAGGCATCCTGAGTTATCAGGCATGTAACTTGGAATGAAGATGCCCCAGTTAGCTAGTGCGGTTCAAATCCTTAGATCTTTTGCACAGGCCTGCTATTCCATTACTGCAAATGAAATCTGTGAAAGACACACTTAAAACCCCCAAATCCATCCCTGAAAAAGTGGTGTATTTTGGAGATCCCTCCATACCTTTTTTTTTTTTTTCTTCCTCTAGAAGCCATGTTTCTTCAATAATTCAGGAGGTGCAAGAACCAGAAGATCTTACAGCATATTTGATGTGCCAGCAAACAGACTGGAGATTGTTTCATTTCAATTAGCCCCTTTGTTGCCAACAAAAGACTGACAAACACACTGAGAGAGGGACAGGCATATGGCACTTTTGCTTTCCACTTTGCTGTTTATTTGATGGTAGTCCTCTTATCACAGCCTCTTGCCAATTCCCCCACCTTGTGCCCGCTTCCTCCTTTGCCATATTTTACCTACTATTGTTCTCCTTGTATCATCTTACTTGGGATCAAGTGATTCTCTCCAACACAAAAATAAGAAGACGTATTCTTTTTCAGACTCTTCTGATCTCCCAGGCTAATTGGCTCAGGTGTAAACCAAGCCAGCAGGGCTGCCACTTTGATGTGACACTTTAGAGCGGCGCACCTGGTAACATCCCTGTTTGTGTGTCAAATACCAGCCGGCCTTGCCTGCTGCTCAAACCCAGCTAATAAAAACGCTAGTAATCACGTTGTATTACAAGGCTCAAATTCATGCTGTTACTTTATTGCAAGGTTGTCATTAATTTTGCAGGGTGAACCTGGAATCTGATCTGACCTGTTTTTAATAAGTGTGGGTCTGTGGGCAAGTATGTAAGTGAGTGACAGAAAGGTGACTGCCAGCTGTTTCTTCTTTACATATGGTGTTACCCTTCGCTTTGATCAATAATGCTGTTACACTTTAAAAAGAAACTCATTTTGTAAGGATGCAGAAGAGGGGCCTTCTTACCTCCCTTGTCCCTGTGATTTATTTGTAAAGCCTACACAATTAGGGAAAGGTCAGTCAACAGTAAGTAATATCTTACTGCTTTGCTAGAGATTGTTCACCTCTTTTGGTCTGTATTGCTGCACAGTTGTTGAACAGTTGCCTTATTACTGTTGCTTGTAATGGTATTTGGTAGAATTACAAACCTAGGTAAAGCCTGGGAAAAATAATAATAATAAAACCAAAAAAAATAATTGCAAACCAAGGTCACATCTAAAGTGAATAAGTCAAAATTCTTCTGAGCCACAAGCACTCTTTTTAACTCCAGTGCAGTACAAATGTAATTGTACTTGCATATTATGTATATAAACGTACACTTATATATGTGCATATGCATCTTTGAGTTTTAAAAACCTAAATATTTTCACTTTTATTGTGGAGAAAATGTTAAATCTTCCAAAACTCTGTGTAAATATAGCCATAAAGCAATTCAATATAAAGATGTTATCAACAATGAATTTATTGTCTGATCAGCCAGGAGCTGCTAGAATTTGTATTGGTGAGTTAGGAATGTAGGATAACAATAAGGTTTTATTTTGGGATATAGAATTTTTATCAAATGACTTTTGAACATTGCTGTTACTCCTTTTGGTCACAGAGGAGAAATATTTTTGAATGCTGATAGAGACATATCGTACAGAAGCTAAAATGCATGAGAACTTGGAATAAGGTAAGCACCTAAGTAATTAGCAAAACAGACTAATGGCCTTTTTTAAATTTAGTGAAAATTATAACTAATTTCTGGAGACACTGTCGGGAAAAATCTAAACCCTCCTGCAATGAAAGGGAGGAAAACATTGAAGGTGGAGAAAATAAGCATCAAAAGTTAATTTTCTTTCCTTTCTTTCTATCTTTCCTTCCCCTCCACCCCTAATCCATGGAACTAGATTTTAAGCTTTCAGTTTTACAGCAAGTCCAGGAGTCCCTAGAAGAATACTGGAAATTAGCAGCTCAAACTGAACTCCTCAGCATCACAAAGTGAGCCATTTAGTGCTCTATCTGCACTGCAGGCACTCTGCTGTCTGTAATGACTAATAAAACCCAGTCAGATCTTCCCGTAACAGAGGTGCTTTGTGCTGCCATAAATAAGTTTCTGTAAGTTAAAATTCACTATGTTTACAGGGAAAAGCTGTAAATTCACTATGCCCAAAACATGAATTATTTAAATATGAAAATAATAGTAACACATTGTTCTAGTATAAAATTTCCAGATTTTACAAACAGTAGCTTACTGTCAGGCTTAATTGTATTTAATGCTATCTTGAACAGTCTATGCAAAAGGACTGAAAAGCACATTAATGGTACATATGGTGAAGCAAACTGAAAACCCCCTCAGATATTATCAGCAAAACCAGAGAGTAGGTGTGTTAAAACCACTTTACATCACCTTTATATCATTGATACACTCATGATGTAAAAAATGCAAGAGTAAAGCAATCCAGCTAATAAAAAAAATAAAAATCCAAAGTTTATTTAAATATATATCTAGTAGAAATCAGAAACCTGAAAAACATGCAATAAGGAGGCAAAAATGGTTTAGAAAATTTTGTAATTGTATGCTTAGAGGCTTTTGCTGCCTGTCCATTTCAGGTGACTTAATCTGTAACATTACATCCTTTTCTGATTACTTCATTATTAGAAATAGAATGAGAAATTGGAGGTAGCTCAAAGCAATGAAAAAAAAAAACCAACAAAAAACCCCAACCAAAACCAACTGAAAAGCCTTGTAGATAGAAATGACTGATTTGCAGGACAAATTTACATGTCAGAAGCTTCATGTCTTTATTGCAATAGAAGCTTTTAGGGTTTGCATTTTTTTTCCTGTATTGACTTCAGTGACAATATTGATAGACTCACAAAAACAACTGTGAATGGCTGGCAGGCAAAGACCAGAAAAGTCACAATCAAAAGTATTTTGAGGAATTCAGAGCAAAACATTAACTATTACTGTAGAAAGTGAGATAAAAGTTGAATACAAGGAAAGCATTTCCTTGCAGTTTGGGATTCACACTAGCAAAAGTGCCTTCACCTACACTTTTAAACCTGCACAGAACAACACAAAGGATCCCAACGATGAAGTAAAAGTGGGACATAATTTCTGACCCACTTTCCTGACCCTGTAGAGGTCTGCGACCACTGAAATCAGTCTTACTCCTTTCTTTCCCCTTAGAAAAATTCTGTGCCCTGTCTTTAATCCCAATCCTGGAAATGGTTTAAGAAACTTTCTGATCTACCTCTCAAAGTCAGAAGTGAAGTGAGCCCTCCCTTACATAAGTAGGTTTTCAATGTTCTCTTGAAATAACAAGTGATATTGGGAATGGAAATCTGAGAAGAAATACTTAGACCACTAATAAAAAGCAGTTTAAAAATCACATTACTGTTGTCTGCTGCAACAAGTTATAGCGTGTATGTTCTTTTGTCTTTGTTATTGTTGCTGATTGATGGAAATGTAAAAACAAATCTTCATTGTAGTCCTGCTCCGTGTCTCTGGGCACAAGGCTGTAAGAGGCTTTTCTATCTCTTTTTTTGTGACCCAACCTTGTGGATGTGTATATTGCGCTTAAGGCAAGTTTTGAATTGGGAATTAGCCTTCATGGCAGGCAGAATCAAATTCATCAGGAAGACACAACATATTAGCTTTCTGTAGTGAAACAAATGTTACTTAGCTTAATAATGAGAAAAAATAATTTCTCAATACTTTCAAATTTTAAATTGATGATCAAAGTCAGGGTAGAGGTAGAAATCATATAGCTGAACTGTTTTTGTTCATCTGATTAATTTCTATTACTGCATGAAGGAAAAATATCTAAAATATGACAGTTTGGCCTGTATTTTGTGCCTTCTTGTTGCCTTACTTTTTTTTTTCCTATTTTTTTAAAGGCATAGATACTTAAAAGTTCTAGTTTTCTCTTGGTTTTGCAAATAATCATAGTGGTTATTTGAATAAGTAATTTAGATTCTTACTGACATGGTCCTGAGCCTGCATTTTTTTCTGATGTTCTTTGAAGAATTACCCTTGTGCACCCTTGACATTTTCAGGGTGGCAACGAAATAGTGTGTCTTGGAAGAGTTTCAAAACCTGGCTCTTGGATTTTAATTATTACTGAGGGTAGGAAAGCCTGCAGAGGGAGAAACTATTTTAACTATCCACCCTTATTCCTCAAAACAGTATTAATTAACAAAATGAAATGAAATGAAATCAGTTTGTCTGCTACAATAGGAACAGTCTAAAATAATGTGTGAGACATTATAATATATACATGGTTTATTAAAATAATTATGGGCCAGATTCTATCCATTACTTAGGCACTTTATTCTGTAAAGAGGCTCTGTAACTCAAGCAAGGGCCAGACACCTGTTTAGGAAGGTTTAGTATCAGGCACTGGAGAATCCAAATTTCTGTGCAGCTGTTCCTCCTCTGCCTCCTTGCTGTAGTCTTCTATGATGGAGTAGCTTCTTCATTATTGGTGTCTGTCTCTCTTGCATGCAACACTTCTGCATGTGTTCCCTTCTAGGAGATGCTTTCTCACACTGTGGAGCAATGCATAATCTGCATTGATAATCATGAGGATGCCAGTTTATCATTCTGCACAAAGTGAACTTCCTTAAGCAGTGGTTCATATGTATGTAAAGATTATTGTAACAAGCGTCATCACAGCTACTATTGTAGTCACTAACACCTAAGAGAGGTGGGAATCCAAGCACTTACCCCGAGCTGGAGCCCCTCTCCCTAGCACCACCAGTAGAGAATGTTTTGAAGAGCAAAGGTGAAGGTCACTGGGGTACTGCCTGTGAAATATTTTATAAAATTTTATTTTTTTTATTATTTTTTTTTTGTGGAGGGTGGAAAAAAAGGATTCCCTTCTTACAACTCCTTTCCTTGTTCCAGCTAGGTGTATTTGAAAATCCTCACAGAACATTTCTAGTGAAACAATCAACATAGATTTTTTGGGTGTTATTAAAAATATTATTCAGTTGTTTTCTTTTTGTGATGGGCATGAAGTCTGATCAGCAAATTTGTAACAACCATAATGATATAGATTAATTATTTAATATTTTAAAATATATTAAAATTAATTTTTTTTTCAGACAGCATTTATTTCTTTCTCAACACACAACTGAGAAAGTAATGTCCTCATACAACTTTCAGCCTCTTTCAGTATATATCTTTGGATGAGGTTTCATACTGAAATTTTCAACACTTGTCAGAACAGCTGTGGGATGTGTGCCATTGAGAAGGGAATCCCAGAACAACCAACTACAGATTGCACAATATAAGCTCAGTGATGCTATATTTTTTATCTTTCTGGATAAAGGAAATTTCTGAGAAAAGTGTGACAAACTTTTAAGATGGTGGTTAATATACATGTGAGTGTCTACTGAAATAAATTTGAAAAAAGTTTGAGGAGTAAATATATTTTAATAATAGCTATTCTGCTACTCCAGCAAATGTTCAGTCCTACCCATTCTTTAAAAGCATGCTTTATTATATTATTTGCATTAATCCATTCTTTCTTTGTTTGTTTTAATGAAAAACCTGCCTCACTGCTCTCTCTGAAGCAAGCAGCAGAAACAAAAGAAGCCAGCCCTGCCTAATTTTTCTGGTTAACTTAGATCTGCAAGGAGAAGCTCCATTCACTAGTACAGAAAATCCTATACAAGTCAGAAGTGTACATTTGTGTAAGATTTTCTGTTTTGCTTTGCTTTTCTTGCTTGCTTACTTTTTCTTTTTTCCTAAAGGTGAGAAACTATTCTTGTCTACCTCCCCTTTTTGACCTGGTAGTGCATCTTCGTATTTTCTTATCTGATTTTCATAATTTTCTCTTATCTATTTTACAAAATATATGCACAATCCTTTTACCCTTAAGGCTAATACAGCAGCGATCTACCCAGTCTCCATAAATATTGTTTATTTTTGATTTCTTGGCTCTGAATGCCAGCCAGACCACTAAACAGTTAGACTGGTGATCATGATTATGGATGTTGAATAACCACAGAAAGGTTTTACCACCATTCTGTGATGATCAGTATTTCTGCAGATTTTCTTTCCGTTTCTGTTATGCTCCTTTAAGTGAGTGGGTCAAGTGCAACCTGGAGAGGAAGGGAGAGACTGCCTCTTCCCTTAAAGAGCAAATGAGCATGTTGGGGCAGAAAGGTTTGGAGACCTCAGGGTGTGGTGGAAATAACATAAACTTGGGAGTGTGCAGCTCCTGCAGAAGGATTGAAAGACCACAGGAAAGAGCAAGGATCAAACAGGCAGGCTTCTGAGGGGATGAAAATAACATAGCAGGGCCCAGAGGGGACAAAGGCAAGCTTGCTGTAACTCAAAAAGCCTCAGAATTGCTTGCTTAGGAGAAAGACACAGTGGACAGGTAAACAGCTGATCGTAGAAATCATGTTTGTTTCCATTTTGTCTTCCCTGCTTGCTTTAAGTTCCCTTAAATAACATTTCTTACAATTATTATGAAAATTATTATTAACAGTGTCACTAACAAAAGCTTTGGAAGCCTTTTCCTCTTTTTTGGGACCTCCTTTTCAGAAGAGATGTAGGTAGGTCCATCTCAATATTTCAATCAATACAAAACCCTGCTACTAGAACATATCAGACTATGTATGGATGGTAGAGAGAAATGAGTGTCCTACCTAGGCTCAATATTCAGATCGTATTGTTTTTATCTGGTTTGTCTTGTGCAGCTCTTAAATATTCAGATGAATCATGAGTTAGGTTACTGATCTCCCTCCCAAAATTTATGAAGAATCCTAAGAAATCAAGAAAAGGAGTAAGGAGACCTTATCTGGGGACAAGCAAAGTAGCTACTGTTAGTTTTCCTGGTAAATAACTTCTGACTTGAATGTAATCATGTGTATTCTACATCTGGCATTACGTCTTTTAAGAAAAAAACAGGTAGTGTTAGTTGATTTCTTAGCTACTCCTTTCCTGTTTATATCCTGTTGACCAATATGGCTGTGCTTGGCTTTTTTCTTAAGAACACAGTGTTTGTTTTTTGTAACAGGATGGTTCTGTCTTTAACTTGCTAATGGAACCATCTTGTGGAGTTTTTGAACCCTTTAATGATTGTAGCGAAGCTGTGCATTGGCTAACTGTCCCATCATGTATTATTTTATTATTCTTTCAGTTTTCAGGGCATAATTCTGCCTCTGAGACTATGAATCTCATAATACTTTCATAACTTGTTTATAATTATCAGCTGTAATACTAAGTGCATTGAATAAAGATGATGATGTTTCATTACAATATAAAATGTGATTAAAATCCAGGTTTCATTTTGGCATTTTTTTACTGTCATTCTTGTATAGTCTCCCATGCATCCTAACCCTCATGCTTTAGTATTTGATGCCCAGCTAATCTGAAATTATTTCCTTCCTTCTTTTTCCTCACCTCCATTTTTGTTCATCCTGGACTTGAAGTGATCTTTAGTTTTATATTCTTTGCATTTACTGTTTTCCATAGTATGTGGAAATTCACCCTGTCTCTTTGAAAAAGAGATGGTTTAGCTGCTGCTTACCCAAATAGTGAATGGGGTGAAGCTGTGACACAGTGCTGTTTGTCAGAGAACCTGGGAAATTTCCCAGGTCCATTGTTTTATTTTCCTTTGGTATCTTCTTCCTTTTGGGACTTTTTATTTCTTATTTTACATTCTGCTACTGTGTCTCGGTGACTTTTCTGAGGATATTTGCCCTGTTTTGTGTCTTCCTTACATTTAAGAAGTCAGTTTGCATTTCCTGCTTTAAGAATGGCCTTAATAACATATATTTCCTTCTCTACCCTAAAGAAAGCTATGACAGATCATGAAACATTTGTCCCCATCTGCTCTCCAAAGTAGTTTCTCATTTGTGGTACTATTTGAAGAAAGGATTTAAAAGTTTATAGACACATGAACACCTTAGAATCTGAGAGCATTTTTCTTTGCTTTTCATAATCATATCCTCCGTTCTCTCAGAATTCTCCAGTTTTATCCTTCCACCATCACATCTTTGATTTAAAACACAAATCTGATGTTACTTGTTTGGTTTTAGTAAGATTTTCCTCTGTGCTAAATTCCTCTAAGTAGGCTTAAATTTTATGAAGTTTTATCTCTTTAGAGATTAATTCAGCTGTTTCTTGTCTGTAGTAAATGCTATTTCCCACTCTGATAGCTGGCTGTAGATGGCTCTGTATCCATTACAATATTCAAGTGTATTCACTCCTTTCATACTTATGCAGATTAGTTGTGGGTTTTTTTAATGAAAGTTTGATCTTTTCAATAAAAGATATTTTGGTTAAAAAATGATGTTAACTTCCTATAAATCAGCCAAAGGCATTTCATGCTGTCCCTTGCAGGACGCTCAGTGATTTCTGTCCATTCTTCACCTTTACTGAAGTTTTAATTCTGTGGCTGTTTTCATTTGCAATGTATTTCTTTTTCATTTAACTTTTCCTGTAGATTGAATACTACTATTCCTGTCTTGTGGATTAGGACTTTGAAGTTCACAATGGCCTTTTTTTCCTTTCAATTCAAGCATACTACATCTGAAGAAACAGTATGAAGCTCTTTAACCCTCTAATTCAGCTACATCTTTACTTTCATGCATAGTAAGGTTGAGCATACAGCTATTGGTAAAGGCTATCTCTTCAGAGTATAGTAAAACACTGTAAGTTTTTGGTATTTTCCAATTCCATTTACATGTGTGCATTGTGTTGAGTAACAGCCATTACTGAACTCTGAGCTAAGATCTTCTTGAGCTACTCAAACTAAAATACATCTTTTCTTGTCCTGATACAATTAATTAAGAAAGCATTATCATAAGAGTAGTTACCTTTTTCTGTAATGTATATTACATTGTACTCATTAAGGCTGATTTTAATTTTCTAGTTCATTGTTCCTGATCACTTTACCAGATTAACTTGTTCCAAATATTCAAGTTCAGAGATCATTGTAAGGATAAACCTGAAATAACTTTGTGGTATCATGCTTCTCTCCTTTTCCAGATCATTAGAATACAAATGAGCAGTGCTGATCTTCAGACAGGACACTAAGGCATCTTGATTTCACTCTTTTCTCACTATGAAACTTACTGTCTATTCCCCCTCTTCTTGTCAGTGGTGCTACTTGCTGCAACACTGTCTTTAGCAAGAAGACCTTTCCCAAAGACTTTGTGAAGGTTCTTAAATGCTGCCTTAGGGGGTTCTCCTTTATCCACTATTTTGCTGATACTTTCAAGCAATCTTAATGCGTTTTTGTACCCCTACTTGTACCTCTCCTCATACACACATGTTCTATATTAAGTCATGCCTTACTTCGCTTAGCTACTTCCTAACCCTGGTTTCATGCAATTACCTTCACAAATAGACCGTTTCAACTCTCTTTATGCAGGGCTTCTCTTTTGTTTTCACCTGGCCTTCCCTGACCTGATCTCATTGAGGTCAAGAGCTGTTCTGAAATCCCATTAAACCCAGCCAAGATTACACCACATCTGGCCATCAGTATTGGGTTAGCTGCTGTCTTCAAATACTGCATGATCGGCTGTTTCTATAAAACACCACAGAAAATCATATATATTAAGGAGTCTGGAAAAGCTAAAGAACACATAAGCTAAGATACAAGTCTTTGCATAGTTCATGAATGTCAAACTTTTTATTTCCACAACTTGATTCCCTTTTTACGTTCCTTCCCTCACAAATACCTTGAGATAGCATGATTTTTGAAAACACAGCTTGAAGTGAAATAATACAGTAATCAAGATTTTTTTGACAATTTACAAAACCCATTGTGAATTCCCTAGGCTTAAAATATTTAAGGGTAAACTTAAAGAGATTTAACAAAAATCTTCAAGAATATAAATATGCAGTATGGTCACTCAGGCTACAGTAACTCTTTTAGTGAAGTCACAAGGATGTTAATTTTGAAGACATGCCAGATTATATTCCTTTTTTATTATTATTATTTTATTTTTTCATGGGCCCTTCACTGGAACGAAAGCAGGAGTCACTTAGAAAAAATCCTGTTTCCAGTAGGAGTTAAACCAACTTGCCTTGTAATATCAGAAACAGAAAGACCATACTGAATATGTTTCTAAGAATTGAGAGAAAAAAAGGCATTATGTTTCAGAATCTTTCACTAACAGGAAAAAATGCACTAAATCTACTGACATCAAGTCAATATTTACCACAACTGGGTTTTTTTGGAGACTGTAGTATTACAGAAGTTCATTTGGATCATCTCAGTTGTCTATTAGCATCACTAGCTGCCATCTGATACTATCTGGGAGCAGTGCTTAAGAAGAGAGTAAAAGAGGACAATGTGTGCAGTAACAGTCGTCCACTTCTACTTCCAACTTCCAGGGGAAAGCTGAGCTGCTGCATTTAATAGCGCTTGATGAACCTCTTTTCCCATGAAGTTGTCTAATTGCATTTTAACTCACATAGACTTTTGAAATGTAAAACACCTTGTAGCAGTAAGCTTCGAGTTTGTAGGCGAGAGGTGATTTCTTTTTTTAAGTTATACATGTCTTTGGAAGATATACTTGAAGGAAATGGACAAGGTAGGTTTCTGAGTGGAGAGACTTTTACTCTCACAGAGAAAGACAAAGATAAACTTATCTTCAAAAGTTAAAAAGAAACTCAAAAGTCATCTTTTAGAAGCCACAGATCTGAGAGGAGAAGGAGGTTGCTACCAGGTAGACCAGGAAGTTGAGAAAAACTGTGCAAAAAACCACATCTTGATTCCTTTTTTACCCCTTTTGTTTCTTCATCAGAAAAAACTGTGATAAAAACAGTCTTCTTACATTGTTACTTACCATTTGTCACACTGTGGTTGGGACAATTTTTTTTTTTTTTTCCAGATTCACATAACTGCATCTGGGCAGAAAACAATCAAGTCTGCTCTGCTTTGGCTTGTTTATTGTTATGGAAGTGTCATGCTCACAGAACAATTCCCTGAGTAGCCTGTTTATAATTTATTTCTCATCTGGCCTGCTCTAGTTTAAATATGGAAGTCTTTGGATTGGTGGGTGTGATGTGTTTGGGGAACCGTTTGTGTGAATCCTAAAAGATCCTATTCCCTAAGATCTTTCCCATAATCAGAAGAAGTTATAGTCTGCAAAAATGCTACCTGGCTTTGTTGCTGGAACAAGTATATTTCACAAAGGCTTGTTTCTTAACCAAATAGGAGCACCAATTAATTTTTTTTTTCTCTCTGCTCACTGACCTTTGACTTGCCTGTCAGGCACAGCCCATACTGATGAGGAATCTCCCACTGAATTACTTTTATACTCAGTGAAATACAAGAGTTTGTACTCTGCAATGGAAAAGGATGGCAAGCCTGGATTAAAAAACAGTCACAGCCCATGCATTGTTTTGAAAAATAGGTCCTTAAATAAATGAGTTATTTGTTGGCAATGAGAAACTGCTAACTTCATCATATTCTTTGCTTGGTTTTAGGAAAAAAAAAATGAAGTGTCCTTCCTCACCCGCACCCCAACCCAAGAAGAAGGAAGAGGTGGAAAGGTCAGGCAGAGCACATTTACCACAGAAATTGCCCATGGCTAGCACATATTTCTAAGTGCTTTTTGCAGGTAGAGCCAGTGGCATGAGAGGTGAAGGGACCTTGACTCTGTGACAACACAGCAATGGAGTTAACTTGTACAGATAACCAGCTGGTAAGCATTGACACCATTATATTTCATCAAAGGTGAAAGTTGGTCAGATGGATCAAGAAACATGAGTCCATGGCCTGTAGACCAACCCATCAAGTTAGGAATTTCTTCCTCTTCTTTCCAGGTGGACATGGGAAAACCCCGGTGTCCTATCTCCCAGTCTCATGCTGCAACCATGGCTTCTGATCTTTCAGCAGATACTCCAGACTGTCTTTGTCACTTTCCAAAGTTCTTGTAAAAGGCACCATTGCTAACCTGCTACCCATACGTACGGGCAGCTTACCCTTGACTCCTCAGGTAGGTAACAAAACACCAAGTGTTGAGAAATCAAGAGACAATACTGGCAGATGCAGAAGGAATGCTGCCTTTTTCCCTGGCATCTTTTAGTTCAGCTCTGTAGTCTCTCCCATGAAGCACTGAAGAGTCTTAATTACCACACAGTAGGTAGAAAGACATCATTTGATGGCTTGGTATTACAAAGAAACATTGTCAGATTATAAATCATCAACGGTACTTTGGAGAACGTCAAGGGACCCATCTGCCTTTTTCTCATCCCCTCAGCTGTGGACCAAATAACCTACAGCTGGCATGAAAAACCATTGGCATAAACTACCTCTGACTGAAGTAAAAAAGTAACGAGTTGTACCATTGTTTGATATGAAACTTCCTGGAACAGGATGAAGGAAAATTGAATGAAGTATATTTAGAAAGACAAAGAAGGGCGTATTGCAAGTGAAGTAAGAAAAACGACTGCCTAGCCAAGTGGATGCATTACCAAACTTGAATAAAGGACTGGAAAAAATACAATAGATGACAAAACCAAGGAACTTGTTTTTATAACTCTACAGACTTATGAACGTGCTGACCATCAAGAAGCTGAATTCACCAGAACCAGTTCCCGAGACTGAACACCAAGCTGCCAAGATCTTGTTACCAGAGTTGTGTGTGTCTCCAATAAGCTTTTCAAAGACAGACTGTCTCACTTGCTGCCTGCTTGGTTATCTGCTATCTGGACGTATCACTCTAGCAACAGATTTGTTGTTTCTGAGTCATCAGCAGAACTCAATCAAACTGAGCCTTCCAGTCCAGATGGGTAAGTGCTCACTGTCTTTTTCATGCAAGAAGAACACGTTATTTTTAAACCTATCCCCTTTGCTGTATCAGAATATGTTGAATAAAAGACAGAGCAATAAAAAAAATGTATTTCTCTTTTTGTCAGGTGCAGCATTGCAGCAATTTGAGGCTTACCATATAGCATGCCAGCAGTTAGAAGTCTGGACAGTGCCAGCCAGAAAAATGTCTAAACCTAAAGCCAAGATTAAAATAAGAGTTCCAATTCAACGCATAGAGAATTTCTGGTATTCCAGTTTTTTTGTCTCATAAAACTTTTAATATATTTGACTTTATTTCAAGCAGAAAACAACCTGAAAATTTGAAAAGGGAATGCTCTGAAGGAAAGCATGTGTCAGCCTGGGAAAAAAGTAATTGTGGCTTTTCAGCCAGTTGTAGCCTTCCTTGTTCTCTTTGTCAGGTCTTTGCTGTGTCACTGGGTGATAGACACTCACTTACTCCCGTCTTGGCTGTATGAACAAGCACTCTGGCACCTAAGCCATGCTGCTCAGTGCTGAGATCCCTAAGCCACTGTCGAGTGACAGCACCAGAACTAGTGTAGCTGTATCAGCAAGGCAGGACAGTGGATCTGGTCTGGGTCTAGCACCACATTAGTGTGGCTGTTTTGATTCTGGGACCTGAGCCTACAAAGTTGGTAGTGCTGCTTGTCTTTTCTTCCTTTGTTAACAATGAATCCTTGGTCATACTCATGTTTCTCAATTGCCTCATGTTTACTCTGACAGTTCTGGGTAATTGTGGCAGTCTTCTTGTCTCTGATTTATTAAAATAAATTCATTTTGTATTTTTATTTATGCTTTTAAATACTTGCCTTTATAATTAAGTCCTCATAATCCTAGATTTCTTTCTAAAAGTAACATGCTGTTGTTTGTTTACTGGTCTTCTACTCTTAGTACAGTTACATGTAAGTCTCAGGAAAATGTCTGCAGGTTTTAGAAATACCTTGTTCACTAAATCTGGTAATCTGGTGGGTTGATTTTTCCTGTCTTTCCTGTGAAAGGCTGTTGTAATCAACTGGGACTGTAGTAATGGCATCTGCATTACAGAAATCATTTGGACAGGTGCAATGTGCCAATTAAAACATAAACAAACACAAAATGCTTAGATTCACTCCAGCAGTTTTATTTTTTTTTCTCAATCCTAAAGTCAATTTGCAATTACTTTAATACTAAAGCAGAAATGACAGATGATCTAATTGTTAATGTGGTACAAGTTTAGAAAGACATTAGAGTACCATTCTGGAGAACTGTTGCACATAATTGCTCAGGTGTTCAGAACACATTTCATTCCCCCTGCTGTGCAAGGACTTCTGTTCCTGGGTTTCCTTTCAATGGTTCCCCCAGAAGTGGGATTAAAAATAGAAACTTAATGATAATGAATTGAATTGTTCACATCTAAAGGGGGCTGATTGGCAGGATGCCGGAGAGAAAGAGATCCCTGACGATGGTTAAAAAAACCAAATGTAATTGGATTACACAAAGAAAATAAGATAAACATTCATTAAAATTACAGTAACAGACTGTGATTAATGAGCATATACAAGTGCAAGCAGTGCATATTCTTTAGGCCTGCAAGGCCCACATCCAGTGGCATAATTAATAATTTTTAATTGTTTAGTAAGTAATTGTTATGCACTTTCCAGTTCAAAAGACGTGAACTTGTTTTCCCTAATCTGATTTTATCTGTGACTACTATGGAACCATAAAAGTATTGTAATTGGTAACGATGCAGCCTGCCCTTTTTTTTACTGTGAAATTTGAGTTTATGTGGTTCTGCTTGGGGAAGTCTTCATGGAACCTGAAGAACTCACCATGAAAGAAAGTTTCACATATCTGTTCTTAACATATGAAAAAAGTTTCATGTTTGGATGGCAGTGTCTAAAGCTGGTGAAAACAGCTATTTTTGTACCTTAGATGGAAATTTCAGCTCTGCTGGTTACATGACCTTTTTCAGCTGGAGTCTGGTAACCGACTCAAAATATTCTGTTGGGCTAGAGACAAAATCCACCAAAAGTGTAGTTTTGAGTTTTGCTTAAGGACTAAGAACACCTGTTGTAGTTTTTTGGGAGTTCTCAAAATGCTTTGATTGCTATGGTAGCTGTAGTTCCAGGCCTAAGCCGTAAACTGCATGTGAAGAGCAAGCTGGCAACTTTCTGTCCTTTGATTCCAAAATCCTTAATAACATGGTTCAAGAGCTCCCAACCAAAAACAAGACAGCAGGTGTTGTCTATGTATCTACAACACAGAGAAACAGCGACCTTTTTAAGGGTCTTAAGTGCTGTATCCTTCATAAGCCTTCTGCCTGAATGACTGCTTAGCAGGCTGTTTACATGACCCCATGCTGCTGTGTTTGGATGCAAAAGAGCCCTGCAGGCTTCTGGAAGTATTTCTGAATAGATGGGTAGTGCTGGTAGGAAAGAGCAGTGAGTTTGGGGAGAATAACAATAAATGGTGCTTGCAAATTTGGAGACCCATAGGAGAAGCTCAGAAGAGGAGTATCTGCGTCTCCTGGAGTCCTTGGGAAACTTTCCAAATGTGTTAGATCATGCTAATTACCGATGCACTCACTGTCCACCATGATCTTTCTCAGCAACTGCAGCAAAAGATTGTGAAGTCTTCTAGCTGCTGGGAGTACTAGCTGCATTTCAACAGCTGCATTTTAGTATACACATTAGAGCAGGGGGAAATTTGCAAGCCCTCCTCCTAAATATTGTATCCCTGGCTGACCAAAATTAATAATGAGCATCAATGTCAACACTGTCATCATTCAATGGCATTAATATTGTTTCTTAAGGTTGCCTTTCATAGGGTTTTCATCCCTATTGCCCATGCAGAACTACTGAACTGATATTGTTACCCAGCATGTATGCCTGATGGGGATTTTGAAAGCCTGTTTGAAAACATTTGCCTTTTCTGTAATGTTCCCTTAAGAACACAACTATATTGGCAGAAAGCAATGGGTGATTCATAGGATGGTGATGGATGTTGATCTGGGTGGGTGATAAAGGATCACACGCCTACCTATTTCCTAAAAGCCTTCTCTTCCTGACTGATATGACACACTTGAGTATGGCCAACTGGCCACAGACATGTTCTTGCCAGAAGTTACCACGACTGTATTAAAAAAACTACTCTTCTGCTATCATTTGCTGTGACCGGAGAAGAAAATCTCTGATGCTTCTTTTTCAGTAAGCCTTTGCCTTAAAAAGTGGTTGTGGTATCAATGGCACCTACCCAGAGCTGTATTTGTTCAGTGCTCCCAGAGCAACCTGTAAACTTCAGTGCTCATAGTAGTACAAAATTACTGCTAAGATAGGCAAATTCTGTATTGTTTTTGGTTTTTGGTTTTTTGTTTTTTTCAAAACCTGAGAAACTATGGAAACTCTCCTGAAAGTATAGCCACTCAAAAATGCTGCTGTCTCACTTCTGCAGAAACTTTTTACCATATTACACCATAAACTGTGTAATGAAGAGACTGATGCTCTTCCATTTTCTCTCTTCTGTAACTCAAATGGCAAGTATCAAGGAAAGATATTCAGTGTTCCTTATGTTATGGTCAGGAGGAATGAGAATAGCTCCATGAAGCTGCAAGAAGAAACATAGATCTTGAGAGGGCTGAAAGGAAAAGATATGTCTCTAGGGGGCTGGAGCTGAAGAATCAGCTCAGGTTTTAGAATGAAAAACACATACATCAAGATTGTAGATGGGTTTTAGTAGAATTTGTCTTGAATTTGGAAAAGTGCATATAAATTTATTTTAAGTATTATTTGTATCTTCCTATGTATGCTACAGTGTATATAAAGCTCATGTTCCTGCCATATGCACCAGAGTACCTGTTAAGAACATAAGGTATCTAATGCATCAGACAGATTTAATTTTTTTTTCCTTCTGTTGCAAAACCCATAAGCATGGCAGAGTTGTTCTCCAGAGGTACTGACCTACAATGCTCTTTGGGCCACACAGGGTCTTGTAACCTGCCTGGCTGAAGAGGGGGAGAGGAGCATGATGAAGAGGGGAAAACAATCATGGCCCAGGTTTCTCTATAGTCCAGACATGCACAAGATTAGTGGTGGGCTAGAAAGCCTTTTCACAAATGCTATAAACATCCACTACTGTCTGCCAGAAAGCTAGGCATTAAGAGTGGCCCCAGGTCTGTGGAAACACAAAAGTTACTGTTGAGAGTTTCCTCTTGTTTGATCTCATGGTCCCCAGCTATAGCCCAGGTGTTGACTCCTAATATCTTCAGCATTTCCATGTCAGTGTTTTCCTTTCCAACCACAGCATGTTTTACATGCTTCCTGATGTATATATAAAGGTCCTATTGTAGCCATGGCAATCCCACAGGGATACTAAGAACAAGCAGCTAACATTATCACATCAGTGGTTTCCACAGTAAGTTTATTTTTAATTAGTTAAGTGGATCAAAGTATTTTTGAAAACTCTTAAAGATATATATGTTATTTGTCCGTCATGGATAAAGGTATTATTAACGTAGTCCTGCTGCTTTAGGAAGAAATGTTGGGGTTTTTTTCTTTAAATAAATTAGAAATATAATTTTAAGAAACTGTGTCAAGCCACACCCACAAAATTATTCCTCCACAGAGGGACAGAATTATGTAAATTAGAAAACTGAAGGATGGACCCATGAGAAATCTTTGGGGTAAAACTTGTATTTCTAGTACAGCATACTGAGGAAATGACCAGGTTTTGACATCCAAACTAGTTTCTGTTAATGGCTGTGTAAAGATTATCTGCATTTACTAACATTGTCTATGCCTATATGCTTTATGAGTCTATGGCTGTGGTTTGAAACCTTGTGATGAGTTAAGCTTTAATGACTAAATGGAACACATGATCTTATGTTTTTTTTCATAGAATCATAGAATCATTTAGGTTGGAAAAGACCTTTAAGGTCATCAAGTCCAACCATTAACCTAGCACTGCCAAGTTCACCACTAAACCATGTCCCTAAGCGCTGCATCTATGTGTTTTTTAAATACCTCCAGGGATGGTGATTCCATGGGAGCTTGTTTCAGCGCTTGACAAATCTTTCAGTGAAGAATTTTGTCCTAATATCCAATTTAACTTCCCCTGGTACAACTTGAGGCCATTTCCTCTTATCCTATCGATTGTTACTTGGGAGAAGAGACCAACAACCACCTGGTTACAACCTCCTTTCAGGTAGCTGGAGAGGGTGGTAACGTGTCCCATGAGCCTCCTTTTCTCCAAGCTAAACAACCCAAGTTCCCTCAGCTGCTCCTCGTAAAACTTGTTCTCTAGACCTTTCAACAGCTTCATTGCCCTTCTTTGGATACACTCCAGCATCTCTGTGTCCTTGTTGTAGTGAGGGGCTCAAACCTGAACACAGTATTGGAGGTGCAGCCTTACCAGTGCTAAGTACAGGGGGAAGATCACTTCCTTAGTCCTGCTGGCCACACTGTTTTGGATACAAGCCAGGGTGCTATTGGCCTTCTTGGCCACCTGGACCAACCACTGGCTCATATTCCACTTGCTGTTGACCAACAGCCCCAGGTCTTTTTCCAGCTAGCAGCTTTCCAGCCACTCTTCCCCAAGCCTTTAGCATTGTGTGGGGTTGTTGTGACCCAAGTACAGGATCTGGTACTTCTTGCTGTTGAACCTCGTACAGCTGGCCTCAGCCCATCAGTCCAGCCTATTCAGATCCCTCTGTAGAGCCTTCCTACCCGTAAAAAGATCAACACTTCTGCCCAACTTGGTATTATCTGCAAACTTACTGAGGGTGTACTCAATCCCCTTGTTCAGGTTATTGATAAAGATAGTAAATAGAACTGTCCCCAATGCAGAGCCCGTGGTGGATGTAACTCCATTCACGATCACTCTTTGGGCCCATCCCTCCAGATAGTTTTTTACCCAGTGTAGAGGATGCCCATCCAAGACATGAACAGCCAGTTTCTCCAGGAGGATGCTGTGGAAGATGTTGTCAAAGGCTTTACTAAGGTCCAGGTAGACAACATCCACAGCCTTTTCCTCATCCACTAAGTCACTTTGTCATAGAAGGAGATCAGGTTTGTGAAGCAGGACCTGCCTTTCATAAACCCATGCTGGCTGGGCCTGGTAACCTGGTTGTTCTGTATGTACTGTGTGGTGGCACACAAGATGATCTACTCCATAACCTTCACTCACACTGAAGTCAGACTGACAGGCCTGTAGTTTCTCAGATCCTCCTTCTGGTCCTGGGCATCACATTTGCTAAATTCCAATCAACTGAGACCTCCCCAGTTACTGGGCTTTGGCCTTTCTAATTTTCTCCCTCCATAACCTCATGTCATTCTTGTAGTCCTCCTAGGTTGCCTGCCACTTCTTCCAAAGGTCACAACCTCTCTTTTTTTCCCTGAGTTCCAGCCAAAGCTCTCTGTTCAGCCAGCCTAGTCATCTTCCCCACCTCATCTTTCAGCATATGGGGACAGCCTGCTCTTTAGCTTTTATTGCTGCTCTTTTGCTGGACATTCTTCATTCTTGAATCCTGGACTCCTTTGCCCTTCAGGACTGCTTCCCAAGGGACTCTGTCAACAAGTCTCCTAAACAAGACAAAGACTGCCCTCCAGAAGTCCAAGGTGGCATTTCTGCCGACCCCTGCTTGAGGCAATACTACCAGGGAGCTCTTATAGTCCCACACATATAAATCAAACTCACAGCTCAGCCTAACAGCAGATGGGATATAATGTCACTCTGCACATACGCAGTAAATCCAATGTATTGTGTAGATTAACTGAGTGACATTGGATGTAGTGGGCATGAGGGTGATTTACGTAAGAATTTACCTAACTATTTTTCCAGATGCTCAAAGAGTTTGTTTGGAAAACCAGCTGGTTTCCATGAAAACCATGTTACTGACTGATTGATAGGCTTTTGGGATGCTTGAAACTGCGGACCCAAGCCCTGAGCTATATCCCTGTCATAAAATGTCTTTAGGATGCTGAGTGTAAATTAGTTGCAAC
The DNA here is from genome assembly GCF_963210335.1 of Falco punctatus. Lineage (NCBI taxonomy): Eukaryota > Metazoa > Chordata > Aves > Falconiformes > Falconidae > Falco > Falco punctatus. The sequence continues at coordinate 74,403,698 of NC_137582.1, read as the reverse complement.
GAGACCCAGTGCAAACTGAGCACAGTGTGCTTTCCCCAATCCTAAAGCAACTATATGCTTCTTGCTTCCCTGAGGTAAATGTGGCATAGAAGGAGACTCCTGAATCATCAGCCAAGAGATATTTTACACTGGCAAGATCCCTGGCTTCCCCTGTGGGGTAACTCCCCAGCTAGTGGACCCTGTCTCATTCACTTACAACAATCAGCATGGACCTCTACGATCACACAGGGATGCAGAACAGTGATTTTATTAAATACTGAGGTGTTGATTTACCATGTGGGTTTTCTAGCATCAGAAAGAATAGTAAGCCCCTCTCATGCTGTTAAAACTGGGGGGGGATAGTGACCATGAAACTGGGGAATGAAAACTGCTGGGGGCTGCTCTTTGGCTTAAAAAAAATAACTACTGTATTTACACCTTAGTCTTTTAGATAACTAAGTTTTCCTGTGCCGTGCTATTGACATCAGCTTTAGTACTGCTGAAAGCAATGGATTAAAAAAAAAATTTCTTTTTCCTTCAGACTTATTTTTTCAATTAACTGATGCATTTTATTTAAAGTTCTTAGCTTAAATACCTGTTGTAAATCAAAGTCCATTAAAGCTCATCTGTCAATACTGATTTGTACCTAGAAAAGTTGGGCCTAAAGGTTTAATTTTCCATTGATTTTCAATTTGTCTGCTTATGTATTTGTTTGAAAACTAGGTCTAAATTACTACATGCTATCAGGATAAGTGAGCTAAAAATTCTGATACTCAGGCATTTTATGTGTCTTTTGTAGGCAGTGAAATGCAATGAAAAAGTGTAGTACAAAGCAGGGAAAATAATGAGATTTTTCTGGAACTCACTACAGTAATTGGGCTTTTTTATTGCTCTCACTTCTTGCAGACGCACCACCATGTTCTTCTCTCATACCTATAAGAGAAAAATGCTTTTTTAATAAGCATTTAGGTAAATTACTATATTTAACACTATTTTTCATATGCAAAACAAAAGTAAAAATTAGCTTTTGCTAACCTTTCAGGCTTCAACTCAGATAAGCCACTCCCTCTGCTGGGGATATTTCTACAGACTGCTCTGTAAATAAAAAGGACGGTAAGTTTTTTTCAGGGAAGTGCTAGAAACACTTCTAAAGTCACATAAAACCTTAGCAGTGTTATCACATATAAACATTTCTCAAGAATATGTGTCTCTATGCTATTTTATGCTCTTAAAATATCTACCTCATTAAAAAAAAAACCAGAAACATCAAAATGTAAAGATTTCTTAACAAACTGGGTTTAAGTATTTTTTTCTTTTCACATATTTTTAACTTGATTTGCAGCTTGCCAAAGATAACTGAGTGATAATCCATCAGAGGGAAGTTTTCCTTTTAGCTACAGATTAGGTTTAGTCTGGACAAGAGGTGTAGGACATAAGCAGCAGGTTTTTTAACTTTGTCTATTAACACCCAAAACCACCTGGAGAGAAACGATTCTCAGGAAAAAAAAATCAGTTCCTTCCCAGCTTCTGTTCAGTTACTGACCTTTTGGATGAAGCTGCAGTGGATTCCAAAAAAATGCCACTGATGGGATGCCAGAAAGTGTTCCAACATATATTTATACATATGTTGGTTTCTCAGTAAAGCTGAAAAAGTGTGAAAACATTTGTAATTAAAAAAACCCATAAGTATTTAAAAAGATATGTAAAATTTCCAACATCAAGTTATTTGTCCTCTGTATTTCTGCTCTTGCCTACCTACTACAGTAATTCATTTGCCTATGTCAAGCAGGTCTGAAAGGATACATGTTACAGAAACACTGAAGAGTCCACAAGCTTTCTGAAAACTGTTATTCAGGTAGAGGAAGGAGACACAAATTAAAGCTACTGCTGAAGACAAGGGAGAATATCTCACCTATTAAACATTTTGCTTGGTAGCCAGGATTCCTATCAGGCTGCATGTGTGAGAAGATCAAAGTGCACATGGTATGACTGCAAACTAGCCACTGTACTGCTGTTGTCTTTCCAGGTAGGAGTGGCTAACGAAATGAAGGCAAACTGACGCCAGAGGGTATAGGGGACAAAGTACACAAATCTATTGGGAATAACATCACTTTAATTCTGGTTTTCACTGAACACCCTCCTGTATTTTTTAATATGTATCAATGTCAACATAAATTAAGTTTATAGCAAAAAGTGGAAAGAATTTGTTCTGAAAAGATAAAATGGAAATTGTATCCTTCCCAAAGTTTTCCTCCAGTCTGCAGAATTTTGCCTTGACTCAGAACAGTTTGGGTTCAACCTCTTAAGTTGATATTTTTTCCTTTGAGTTTTGAAGAATGAAGTGTCCAGCCCAGTAGTTAGTGTATTTGTGGTGGTTTTGTTGGTTTAGTTGCAACTTGTTCAACAGGACAGAATAAATCCACAAAATGAAGGCTGAATTCTGACAGCCTTATATTGAAAAGTACTAATTTCAATGAGGCTATCTGAACAGAGTGTAGTTTTCGAACATGCATGTATAGGGCAAAAACTGGAGTGGTAATTGCACTGGGAGTAGACTGCATGGCTGACATTTACCTGCTTTTGAATTTCTACAGACTCATTTTCCTTCTCATATCCATTCGTAAACAGAGGGAATCCTAATGGCCGTGGGTGTCAATGGAGAAGATGATCGCACATAATGATTCACTCAATATTACTTAGCTATGACTGACTTGGATTTTTTCCTACGCTCAGGGCCTCTGTACAATTCTTACATAAAACATACACAAATAACAAAAGATGGAACAGAATGGGAACCAAGAAATGGGTTTGTTCCTTTAGAGCTGGAGGATCCAGCACAATTCAGAATCATATGAGTGATTTCCAGGAAAAAAGGAAAAGAGATGAGAAAAATTATATATACTAGTGATGAAAAAGTATTCATATTTACATATAACTTTTTAAAAGTAAGGAAAAAAAATTCAAAACCAGAGATCACTAAATGAAACAATTTCAAGCTGAAATTGTGGGACCATGTCACTGTAAAAAGGTTTAACAAATAAACTGTGAGATTTTTGGAAAATTCTCGTAGACAGAATCTTTGAGAAAATTGTGTAAGACCTGAGGGATCCACAGAAGGCAAGGAATTAACTTCAGCTTTACATAGACTTTGTATATTTAAGACTTTATTAAAATTGAAATTACTGAAGGGGAAAAATGAATCTTTACTTTTGAAACCTTTTATACTCAGCTTCTCTAAAGTATCTATTTAGTAGGTTTCAGTGCATTGAAAACTTCCCTATTTAGTTAAGTCTTTGAAATGGTAGAAGCAATTGTTGATTATAGGGATGTTGTCTAATGTACATAGGACATAGGGGAGTGGCACTGGGCCATGAAGTCCAATCTCCTACTGCTGTTGGTACCACATATTTATTCAATTTAATGAAAATCTCACAAAAAGCTTTACATTATTGCTCTTAATTTGTATGCTATGAACATATGTACCTCTAATTAAGGCCCCTTTACTAGTGTTGTGGTATAGAATATGGTCCTTTTCAAGCAGTTCTTGGTGGAATATGACTGTTACTTTTCCCATGTCCCCAGATAAAACTGAAGGTTGACAGAAACATAGCACTGAAGCAAGAGAAGGTGTGAACCCAGCAAAGCAGTTAGGTCCACACCTGAGGTCAGATAAGCACTAAACTGAGCACTAAAAGCTACAAATGTGGGTTTACAGTATTTTGCCTTGAGGGAAGGAAGAACCACTAGGATTTTCTTCCATGGGAAAGAGAACATGCTAGTAGCTATATGATGGGCTAAGTTAAGGGTTTAATAAATTCAGAAAGCATGGAACTGATAGGTGCTGAAGGTAGGGCAATGTATTCTGCCTGCTGAACATACAGCTGCTACTTTAGCAAATGCAGCGGTCATTCTTGCTCCTCTCCTGTGGCTCTTCCAGGTGTTTCAGTGAATACAACAGCTGGAGGATAGCACACAGTTTTACTTAGATCATCTATTGTTCTGTGGATTACAAATGAAGTCCTGTCAATTTAACTGTGTGCTTGCTGGAAAAGTAACATTAAATATTGGGGGGTGTGGGTGGGGGGTGTAGAAAGAAATAGTCAATAGTTTTTCTTGCTAAAGCAAACTGTCAGATTAAATTCAAAAATATAATAGCATCCTTCACCTCAGAACCTTTGCACCTCCTATGTGACCACAACCACTGCTAGTATCTTTGAGCTTGGGAGGATGTGCAGTACTGTGAAGTGGCCGTTCTGCATAGAAACAGCCCGGAGCCTGTGCCAGCTCACAGCAGGTCACAGCTTTGCTTCCATTATTTTCCCCTTTTCCTGTCTTCTCATAGTGGCTTTATCAAGTGTATAAGATGAAGCATGACTACCTGATACTGTGGTTGTTCAAGCCATGCAAAATGGTGCAAAAAATAGTCTAGAAATATGTGGATTTATTTCACAGATTTTAAGAGGATCTTGGATGTATTTAGATGCATTATGCCTACTTTTTACTGAAAGGATTAGTATCCTAACAAATATGATTTCTGATTAATAGTCTGTGATTTATGTTTCTGTATTAACAGAAATGTTATTTCTGTTTAAAAGATGTGTATCTTTAAACATGTACACATCATATAATCTAGCTATCTTATTTGATACTTGCAGATCACATTTCACAAAAGTCTTCTTACGTACACTTCTTTTAAATGAATAAATATCAGAATCAAATTTTCATTCCCCTTGTATATTAAACATTGTGCACATGGGTATTCCAATCAGAAATGTTAATGGAATATAAAAAAGGTTTACATTTAACTGATAAATCGTTGCACTTAAATCTTTGCACCTTAGCCAGATATAAACGGTTTTCACTGAATCATGAGAAGACATGTCTGTACTGTTGGAATACTCCAGCACTATAGACTGTACTGTTGTCTTAAAGTAACAATCTCTATGACTATACCATGTGTGTCTGTGTGCGCAAGTGCATGTATATCGCATCCTGCCTCCTAGAAAAGTTTGAGCCTGGTTACCTAAATTTTTTTAAAATATTTTAAGTCTGAAAAAAATACATGGAAACTACAGTCTGAGTCACAAATAAGGGAAAAGAAATTTCCGAATGAGAATGTTTAGGTGTCTTTTACTAGAGTTTCAGTGATATATAAAACCTCCATTGTTCCCACTATTTTGGCAAATAAACCCCCCCCCCCCCCTCATTATATCTGCCAGCCCTCAGGTTGTGTAACAGAGAAAAGGAAAACCTTCTTTTCTTCTCTGCACATATAAACCATTCTGTCCTGAAGGATAAGTTTTCTGTAAACTAAATGAGTATCGTCATGTGCAGGTTTCCTTCTCCTCTGGCCCAGCTTTGCAATCTTTCATGGGATAGCAATGTATAGTCCTAATAATGCCAAACACCTTTCCGATTCTTTTTGTCATGAAATTACCTGCAAATAAAGTGGGTACAGTCTGGAACAGTTTTAAAGGTCTTGTCGTTAAGAGTCTAAATCCCACACTAATGTGACTTTATGTACTTCAATGCATTTCTTTCTGACCTGGTCCAGGATATTTAACATTCACTGTGGGTTATGGTTTGCATTTTAATAACAAAGTCATTTTGGGGACCTGTCCTAAAGTGACAGAGCAGGTCAGGCACAGAACTAGAAAGATAACCCAAATGTTCCTCTTTATAATGCAGAGTTGTGGCCACTTTTAATGTACTGTTGTTTCAGTGAACTAACATAGGTTGAACCTTCATGCTTTCTTTTGCTGAAAGAATGAATTATCATGTTTTTGTTGTTAAACTGATGACATATATGATCCACACAATGTATTCCTTTTATAAGTGTCAGTAATTTTTTTTTTAAGTCTGTTACAAAAGCAGGTGCATGGGCTTTTTTTTTTTTTTTTTTTTTTTCATTTTGAAATGTAATAAAGTCAGTTTTGGCCTGAAGCAATACTAGGATTTAAAATAGGAACTACTTTGAAGCAACATGAAGTTGCACCCAGCCTTTAGGTTATTAAATGTGTTTTCTTCCTCTGGCTTCCTAAATGCACCTCATTGTTTAATGGAATTCTAACTGTAAGGTTTAGTTGTAGGCATTTCAGCTGGACTTCCTTTAGAAATACATAATGGTGCACCCAAGACTCCAAAACACACAAAGTGGATTACAGCAGAGAAGACAAAACATTTTTTTACTTCCAGATCACAAAGAAGAATAAGTAAATTAACAGTATTTCAAGATAAGCAATAATATGCCTGGTGGGTGGGTCATCTCAGAGATATGGGCAGGCAGAACTGGGCTTCAGCCTTCAAGGGCTTTCTTTCAAGTGCGGCTTAGTTTGTGCAATTCACAATCAACAATAGCCTGTTCTTTTAGAACACATTGTTAAATACACATTCCATTCCAGCAAGCCTATCTTTCCAGTTGATGCCTGATATTCTTATAACTAGGACTGATTGATGAACTTTGGCACCTTCAAGACTGATCATCTGGATATGAAGGCAAAACAATTCTGTGATTTACAGAAACATAAGTATTACCCAGAACTTGCAATGTTACTGTTCAGTTCATATGAGTTTAAATCATATTCCCCAGGAGATATGTAGCGTATCTACAAGACTCTGGACTCTGTAGTTACATTAAACATTAAATATATTATTTTGCAAAAGCAGTTGTATACTATGGAGGCAGTATCTATAAATTCACAGTAAAGCCAACTCATATATTCCACATAATTGCCATAGGTACTGCTATAACAATATCCGCTAAAAAAAAAAAAAAAAAAAAAAGAAAAGAAAAAAGAAAAAGAGTCAAAACGCCTAATCCAAAGAAGAACATTACTATTTTATTTTGATGATGGCTAAAGACAGCTCATCTAGGACACTTGGAGGCATATTGAGGGGACAACAAGAAGGAGGAAGAAGAAGATGCATAGCAATTCTTTGCTTTATATTCATTCCACAAACAGAGGGTTTCAATTTCCAGAGCTGTCAGTTTACCCTTTCTTTTTTTAACTTCTATTGTATTCAATTAAAAAGGCTTTTCAAAGGTACATTTAATTACTTCAATCTTTTCTTTTTAAGAAATGTTTCAGCTTTTTTTGTTCTTGTAGGCTTGCTCCAGAATGCTAATATCTTCTCCCTCAGCTACACTCCAACCCCAAGCAAAATCATGTTAAAGCAAGTAATGCTTTCTGGACGAAAGTTTTATTTTCACACACAGCCAGAATGAGTTATATTGCACCTGCATGAATGATGTTTCCCTTATTTTATGAAACTGGAAGACAGCCAAGTTGTACAGTGTTTCTGTAGGTGCAGAGTTTTTTTCACACGCCTCTTCCCAGCACCACCTGCTTCAATGATTTGGGTGTTCCCCTCAGGTAGGTCACAATTTAAAACATGTTAGTACCCAGATTGGCCACACCCGGAGATAATACACTCTTTTTTTTTTTTTTTACAATGGTTGTGTTAGCCAAATATGACATAGTGATCTATGTTAGTTATTTTTTGAACTTTCATAAGTGTGTTTGTTATTGGATGTCAGAAGTAGCTGATGCTATTATACAGAGATTTCCAGAACCATGGCATAAGTTCCAATTAGATAGTAAACAAAAACATTTGGACTAAGGAAATGGAAAGCTGAATGAGGCCAGTAATCCAGGTTCATTATCTTGTCTCTAGCACTAGATGGTGAAAGGCATTGAAAAGGAAAGCACAAGAAACACTGCAGAGGACTGCAATTTTATTATCATCTCTTGCTGAAGTTCACAGGCAGAGTGGGACACGGGAATCTAGTTTGCAATGACCATACTCTACCCCCTAAAACAGTGGACTTAATTTCCTGCTGGTCTCAACCCAACACCTTTTGCAGCAGCTTGCTCAGACAAAAATAAACTAAATCCAGCTCCACAGTGGGAAAGTCTGTCTATTTGGTGTGTAAAACAATTCAATCCCAGTAAATTTTCTGTCTATTTTTCTGCTTTAAACAGCTTTTGTTTGGTTAATTGGTGCTGTAGGCAGATAACCAATTTTCTCCTGTGGAGGGATTAACAGAATTCCATTGTTGAGATGTTCTAATTGTTAATTTGCATGCTTGAGAAAGATTATAGTTTTGATTGTGAAACCTACTAGGGTTGATTTTTTTGGCCTGAACAAAGTAGAGGAAATATAGGGTTTTGTACTTAATTAATATCTACATGGTATCAAGCATTGGACAACATCAAACACAATTATGAAGCATATTTAAAGAACAAATGCCTCTAATTCTCCTCTTTGGGAACAGTTTATGGCCAGCTCTGTCCCCAGAGGAAGTTAGAGAAATGCTAAGGCTGAAAAGTCCTCTAAAAGCTGTTAAGCTCACAAAGGATTGTGGGAGCCCAGCAAACCTCACTCCTGCCACTGTTCTAACTTCACAAACTCTAGGAGTTCTTCCCTAACTTTGCCCTTTTTTTCACAGTGAAAAATGAAATAAGGTTGTTATTAACTTGAGATGGATAATTAGAGGAAAAATCCTACCGAAGACAAGGCACTTTGAAGTTTTCATATGAATTAATAGATTGTGATAAACCTATAGGGGGGAGGGGGGGAGGGGGGGGGGGAACTTCATTCTTCATATATGCCTGGAAGCTCATCAGAAAGTTACTAACTATCATATCAGGTCTGGGAATTTTATCCCATCTAACTAACTTGGGCTAAAACCTCTTCCAGCATTAGGCACTGTTTCTGGAAAATGCAAGAGAATTTTCAGTTTCTTCTTTAGGAGTACGTTGACCCATTTATACGGCTGCTGCTTGTGAAGAGATGTGGCACTAACATTGTCCTCAGGTGGTATCAGTCACTGTTAATTTTAATCCCTTCTTTACTTCACTGTTTGTGCTCTGTTAGTATACAAATAGTGACAGGAGATCTGGTATTTTGAATTTCTGATGCAAAAAGTCCTGCTCCCCTGTGGTCTGTTGGAGCCTTTTACAGCTGTGATAAATGATCACAAAGTCACTGCAAAATGTCCTCACATTAATAAGTTTCTTACTAGAGTACTGGAACTCCTTACATAAAACAACGGAAATTCAAGACCATCTTCAGCTTATGGATAAGTAAAGCTTTGTGAGTGTTACAGTCAAGCTCTGAAGATGTGTGCGGTGTACCAGGACAAGGCAAATTAAAATGGTGAAGGAAAGATGCATCAAGTGCATGGATCAACAGCTACTGTGAAAAACTATTGCTTGGAAGTCAGAAACTAAGAAATGTCTGAGAGGTGGCAGAATAGAAGGCAGCCACTGCCTTCCACTGAGTCGCAAAAAGAAAAAAATACAAATGGTATCTGGGAGGGTTGGGGTTTTTTTGTTTGTTTTGTTACTTTTTCCCCCTCTTGCTCTGTCCTTTGGGAGTCTAAAATGAGAAAAAAAAATTTCTGCGGAGTTGTCCTCTTGTGATCAAAGGAAGGATGTGAAGAATCAAAATATCCATTGGTTTAAGTGAGGAGATCCTAAAATATCCATACATGGTTTTGATAATTATGTACTGGTGAGCACTACACAACGAAAGTATTTGGTTTTAGCTGACAAAGAGAAAGGGAAATAAGAAGATCAAAGCAAACCAAATAAAATTGAAAGCTTCATGCAAACATGGACAGATAAATATTTTCTGTCTTTGCTACATTTCATAACACGAGACAAATGTCTCTGTGAGCATTATAAATTTTATTGCTGATTGCATTAAGACTTTTGGGTGAGTAATCCATTCTGTATGTACTAGCTTTGCTCCCTTCCATCTAAAAAATCCAATTCTTCATAGCCATTCCAGCTAGACCTTGTTCCAATAGGATGATTAGATGACAAGTCAGTAAAAGGCTAATGTTGGGTTCATCTGTAATCATCATCTTAAATAGTATCTGTATGCTAAATATCAGCACTTTTTGTTTTTTTCAACAATAGGCAATATAGAAAGGTTACATAAGAAAAGTGCCTTGTGGGGAGGTGTTCATGATACTTGACACAGCTGGTAGAGGTCATAGAGGTTTTGAGTGCATAACGAATGTGTAGATGGACAGTTACAAAATTGTTGGGGACTCTTTTCTAGGCTGCTGAGCAACGTTATGCTGGGCTGAGACATTGCTTATATTCATTATGGCAAAAGTCAACAGTATTCTCCATGCAGAAAAAATATGAATGATCAGTTGCTGTGTTTTGTTTTGTGCTATTTTAGGAGCCCAACATTTGGTACTGATATTGAGACTGTTCACAGGTCACCATTTGTAACCTCACTTCCATTCACTATGCATTTTTCCTAAAGATAGGACAAATATAGACCCTCCTCCCATTAGGTGGAGGGGCTATAATAAGAGACAATTTAGATAATCCAAATCTGAAATGATAGTGAATAGCACAGGGCAAATAAAAACTTTAGCATCCCCCCTTGACAGTGACAAGCAGTGACAGCCTTTAGCCACTGGGACATGGCTGAACTGGTGTGGCCCTGATTAAAATGGAAAAGCCTCAGCAACCATGAAGCTGAGGAACGCTGAGGAATTGGCCATTGTAGCCAGTGGTGGAAAAGGTAAGTCCACGTCCAGACTCTGGAAAACAGCTGCTGTTTTCTCTTTGTTCATATTAATTCAAGCACTTTGCAAAATGCTTCCAGACTAGGTGGGCTATTTAGTAACAAAGTATGTCATTCAATCATTACTGTTATTAGATTGCTTGCCCTTAACAGCCCCTGAATAACCTTAAACTGTGTATGTGTTTTATTTTTAGTTTTGGCTGCTTAGCTGGATATCATTTACTGATCCTCAGTGTCCATGGAACCATCATGGCAAAACTGTTTAAGAGACAAGCAAAACAGATATTTACAGACTAGGCCAGGTGGGGGTTTTTTGAAGGTTTTTTCTACATTGACTAAATGTAGAATACCCAAGATTCTCATGTTTAGTATCCTTCATAGTCTTCTGAGAAATAAACTGAAATCTATGGACTAGGATGAAACAATTTTTCATTCAAACTTCTCCATGATATTCAATTAAACTCTACCTTAAAGTTGTCTTGGAATGTTTAGTCTTGACTCTGTGTTTTGGTTTGAGACTTTGTACCGTAGTCCATGTAATCCCAGCAGGCTCTAGATCTGGGAGCAAGAGTTAGATGGTAACCTAACCAAAATGTTTTGATCATTGCTTTTGAAATACTATCATTTCCATCAGAGAATGTTCTCTTGTAGTTTCCAGGTCTGCAGGTTTTGATATAGGAAAGGCTGGATAAAACTTCAGATTTCTGGATGGTTATGTCGGTTAAGGTCTTGGAGGCCTGTGCATCTTCTATGCCATGGCTCCAATCTCTTTCCCACAAGGACAAATATTAAAGACTGATGTTACACGTTTTCAAGGTATTTTAGCTAAGAAAATGGAAAATTGTATTTTTTGAGTAGTATATACAGGAAAAAACTGATGTTTTGAAATTCAGCTTTGATTGCTCACTGACCTAGTGATTAGTCAAGCCTAGGAAATTTTAATTATCTGTAGATCAGAAATAGCACTAGGCTGCAGAAGTCAAATTAGAGTGGGCCCAGACTACACTATGTGCAATGTATTGGGTCACACCAAAAAACTTCATTGGTAGTATAACATGTCAAAATTAGTCACTTAAGAATGTAAACAGCTCCAGAAACAGGAATGAGCAGGCCTCCAGCCATCTGCTTTGTGTGATAGTCCTGCTTTTTCACTGTAGGCACTGATATTTGTTCACTCAGCCAGATGATCGTCGTCTTAGATTCAGCTGAGTGTCCCGAAGTAGCAAAGAGCTGGAGATGTCAACAGATTGTGATGCCTTCCAGTAGAGGCACAAGGCTCTGGGCTCAGCAGGCAGGAGCAACATCAACAGCTGGTACATCCCAGGACCTCTTTTCCATCTTCTCCTCTGATTTTTTGCTACAGATGTGAGAGGCAAACGATCTTGTCATTATTAGCAAAGGCACCCTGGAGTAACCCTATGCTCCTTTTTAACTCAAGCCAGCAACAAACCTTCCTCCCCCATCCTCCCTCCCCCTCTCTTTCCCTCACTCTCACCTCACTCCTCACTCTGTTCTGTGCTATTTTGACATTCTGAATTTAAATTTGATTTAGAGTATATTATTTTCATCAGAATTTATAACTTCTACCTAGTATATTTTTTTGCTGCCTGTTCTGCAGCAGCTGATTCTTATGGACCTGATTCCTCATTTTATGCAACTAGATTTATCTGGGTTAAATTGTATTGAGATAGATTTGTAAAGTACTATAAAATAACACTGAGATCTTGAATAGAAGTAATTAATGGTTTTTTTATTTTTTTGGCACCAAAAATATGGAAAGTGTACACTAGCCATGCAACCAGAAAACAAGTCTAAAATGCATGATCAAAAGAAAACATTAGCAAGCCTCTGAACAGCAGTGGCAGCGTCAATTGCTAGTTCATATAAAAGAGTCAGTAGGGGATTAGGCAATTGCTGTACAAAGAATAAACCAATGATTTCTTGAAAATTAGTGTTCAGCTGATAGCCGTTTAATTAAACTGTTTGCTTTAGCATTTGTGATTTTTAATGGAATTTCAGGAGAGGGTAAAGGGAGGAACTGAAGGATAAAATTTAATACAGACAGAGAAAGCCTTTATTTCTTTGCTAAATCATAGTGTTTTGATACATTGTCATTTCCATCAATAGACTGATAGATGAAATATTGAACATAGCAACAGCTTGTGGGAAAATCATCCTAAATTTAACTGAAAAGTAAATAGTTTGTAGTGTCTTCACTGCACGGCCATGCTTCAGAGATGCTAAGGACCAATGTAAGAGGGAAAGTCTTACACCAGAGATGCAAAACTCACTTTCAGAGTTAATGAGCTGCTTCAGTGATCTGTGTGGAAAAAAAATGGCATTGGGAAATGGTGCAGTAAAAAAAAGGTCATTTCAATTGCTGAAAAAAAAAAAAAGTTAAATGATAGACATCCTCACACCAAAATCTTTATGAAGTTAAAGACTAATATTTCAGTATATCTACTCATCAGTGGGAGTGAGGAAGAAATATTTCCTAAGAATGAGCAGGTGAACTTACGCTACCTTTCAAGCTTCTGTCAAGTACTGGAGAAAGCATATTAAACTTAACAGGACCCTGATATGATCAATTACAGCTGTGTTACTCTGTGTGGGTCACATCACCTTTATTTCCGAACTTAAATGCTGTGCCGCTTACTTGGACAGAAATTAAGTGTATTATAAAAGAGGAAAGGCACGCATTAGGAACTGTAAGTCAGGAAAAGTTTTTCTCAGTTACATACACCAACTCTTATAACAATGTAGCCTCTCTGTCCTTACCAGAAAACCTGATTATGTGGCAAACTTTGGATGAGATTCTGTTTGCCATTGCCCTTTAATAAATGTATGGAAGGAGAAGGGGCAGGCTGGTCAATGATGCCCTTCAGCCCTCTGACAGTCCTGATTCTGAGGTCAGGTTGAGAGGACATCTAACCTACATCAATTGGGTTAATCATAAATGTCATGAACATTTTAATTAAACAGTCACAATGATACGATGAGCGTTTTTTATAAAAGAGCTTGTCGTCCTCTCACCCCCTCAATGCTCTTGTTAAAGCTCAGCTCACTGTGCACGAAGGAATGAAAGATTCATGAGTTGGAAAGACAGCAAGGGAAGAGGAACATGGCTCTGTAATAGTGATGGGCAGCATACTTGGTAAGGCAGCAGTGCATCTCAATGGCTCTGGTGTTCAGTCTATACTCATGTCTTCACAAGCTTGTATTGCCCCTCATCTCTTCTTGCCAGCTGAGCTTCTACTTAAAAGCTATTTTTGAACTTTGCCAGACCCCTTACAATTAGCAAGAATGTACCAAAACCAGAAGTTACACAATAGTCTGACCTCCCTGGCCCCTGCTATCTAGCTATTAGCCTATCATAATATTTGATTTAATAGTATTACACATGGTAGTACCATGATACGTTTTTGTTATAATGAAAATTTTAGATGGTATTGTTCATGCCCATGCTGTGATTTAGTGGTCAGGCTGCTCAGGGTATATAAGAGCAGAGTCTTTAATTCCTACCTTTTCTGTTCCTAATTCTATAATGAACTTGCCTGGGTAGGGTCAACACCAAGAATATTTTAACACCTCCTGATATTTAAGTAGTCTTGTGAAAAAAAGTCATTTGGCATACCTGGCCTGAAAAATGTTTGGCTATCACAGTGACAGGTATTTAAATCACAATTGTATTGTTCTTATAATGAAATGGACTGGAAACTTCTTGCAGTATAGTGTGTGGTGTTTATTACTGAAGAAAAAGCAAATCAATCTAACCTGGTCATAAATTTACCCCAAAAGTTTTTGTGTATAGATGCATTACAGATGCTGTGGTGGAAGGATCAAATTGTCCCTGCACAAAAATGTCAACAAATCTGGTCAAGTATAAACACAACAGGTCCTGCACACTTGCTGTCCAGCCAGTTTAGCCTATTTATCATCTATCAAAGTCCTGTCTATCTCTCAGTCTACTTCTCCAGGGAAGCACAGTAAGGATAGAAGGGTGGCATGTTTTGACTTTTGACTCAGGTAACAGGAAAACAAAGATAATAGAAAACACACATAAGTTAGGTTGTGAATTTAGTATATTCACCTTTGAAAAAAATTGTAGAGAAGATTTCTGTAGATTTCTGTGAGTGGACTTGTGTGTAGAAGATTCTGTGTAGCAGATTTCAATAACATGGCATGGTAATCACTAATATAGGCACAAATTAAACAGACTCTCTTATTATTGTTATTAATTTGCATTGGTTTCTTTTGTACTCATAAATTTATGCTAAGACAACAAGGTAGTACTTTAAAGTGGTCATTGGGTGTGTGGAAAGGAATATGATAATCTTTAAGTTCAGACTTACTTAAAAGACAAGAAAGCTCAGTTCTTTGGAAAAAACAGATGTCTTGCACAACATTTTAAATTTATTTATACAGAATGATGTGTCATAAGTGCTAGCTAACAGCTATTCAGTTTATGCAAAATATCTGTATATTTTTATAAATGTAAATGAATATTGTTTATATTTTGTCTACTTTCTTCTTTCAATTCATTTTCCCTTAGTGTCATGCATCCTCTTCTTTGTATTTCCCACCTAGGCAGAAAGAACAGTACAGTCATCCTGATAATAAATATGCAGCAGTACTAGGTGCAAGAAGATTTGTGCAGTCTTCACTGGAAAAGACTAGTGCAGCAGATATACTAGAGTGGATCAGAATAGATTGCTGAAATCAAGTAGAAGCATGCTTCTGTCCAAAGCAAACGTGTCTCATGTGACAGCTCCATTATACTAAAAAGCAAAAAATGGGAGTTTCATGTAGTATGATGCAAATCATAGTTCTCTTTAAGGAAGACTTTGGAGTAGTAAATTATGATCTTGTTTAAACTGTGATTCATCTTGTAAGACAGAAATGATCTGGAGTACTTCAGAGGCTTAGGTTAAAGCTTTCTTCCTGTTTGAAAATTTTAAGTTTTGTTTCTTTATTCTTTGAATAGCATAATGCTCTTATCTTAATTATAATGTGCCACTGTGACAGTTCATGTGGCTAGGAATTAAGCTTAACCCTTTGAAGAGAGGAGCCAGATGCTTCTTATTTTGGTTATCTGTGAAAACACAGCAATGTGCAGCAACCAATGTATTTAGTGTAAGATAGAGTACCCGATAACAACTTGTACACGTTACCCAGAAAGTAGGAAGAGGTCAGTTTTGGCCCTCACACAAACATCACGTTTCCTTGCACAGGAGAAAACTATTCTGCTGAGCGAAGCCTGGTATTGTAAGCCCAAGGAACCTTTTATTATGTCATCTACTACTGTTAAACTGTTAACTACTGTGACTTGCTCAGTCTAAACAAGAGGTGTGGCAATATGCCACACTAGGCAAAAGTGTTGTGTGGACAAGGAACTGTATAGGGCACAAGCTGCCCCACTTCTCATGCCTCACCTTGGGCAGAGGGAGAAGTCAGGACCTGGACCCCATGCAGACACTTCCCTACCCATCACGTCACTCCAGTTCCAACACCTCTGGGCACTGCACCTTCTCGAGTTGCCATTCCCTTTTCCCCTCAGGGAATGGTCCTTGCTTTCACTTAGGGTCAAAAATGCCTCCTGGGACCTTCATCAATATTAATGTCATTTATTCATATAGCAATTGCACTCAAAGGTCAGCAGAGAAATGAGAAACCCAGATGACTTTTCTGTTGTGGCATCGTTGTTGCACATGGGTTGTATTTATAACCTGCACTTCCTGCACAGATATCCATTCACCCCCAGCTTTGACAAAATGAAAAGACACTTGGAGCCACAATTTTTTAAAAAAAATATGTTAGAAAAATACTTATTTTTTAAAAAATTTGATTTAAAAGGTAGAAGCAAGAAGGCTGTTACTAATAATTCTTAGCTTGTTCCTTAGTATGTTCAGCCTATAATACAGTTTAAAAGTCCCATTATTGTGCAAATGATGACTTTCCTTTCTTCACTGTGGTAAAATTGAACATAGTGAAAACAATTGTAATAATATCTCAGGTAAGTGACTGAAAGGAAGCTTAAATTCCTTGGAGAAATAGGATATATTCATAACCTTTGTTTTTCATGGCAAAATGTGTAATTTTTCTTTGTTCTGGGTTCATGGCTTCCTTTTGATAAAGAGAAGGCCCTTTTCTTGCTCTTAAATTCACTTTTTTCTCTTATTCACAAAATGCCTTGTAGCTTTTAGGAAGGCAATCTCTATTCAGGGAGGCAACAGGAATGATAAGGGTCAATTAGGTTCAGTTTTCTAATTTCTTTTCCAGAGTGGCACAAGCAACTGTCAGAAAGAGATACACAGAAGGGTGTTCAGCCCAGCAGGGCTTTCCTGCAAACCTTGCTTGTGTTCCCAACTCAGCTTTGTATTTTATTTCAGTTTCAATAGAAAAGGATGGTTCTCCTCATATTTCCATCTTTGTTGATGTATGAGGATTTGCAGTGTTACCTTCAGGTTGATGCAGGCACCCTTCTGACAGGCCTGGGAAAGCACACAGAAATGCTACTCTCTGGTTATCTGCCTTTTTGTTTCAGACTTGTATTTGCAGGAATTTCTTCAAAGAGGAACACAAGTGAAAAAATTGAAAAAAGTTCCAGTAGGTAAGTATGAAAACAGATTTTTCTTCTCTTTAGGACACACTTTGTCAAGAGAGGGAGGGCTTAGAGAAGATATGACACTTTTTGTACAATTTTGGTGATATTAAGAAGCAATTTTGCCTGAGAAGCAAATACACTTGCAAGGAGTACTAAACAACTCACCTGGTCCTTTGCTTTTTAATCAGAACATTATCCTGCCATTCTTTTCTTCTTATTATTATTAAACTTCAACAGACCCTCATACTTTTACTGTCCTGCCTCTTTGGTTTTTTTGGTCTAAAAGCATCTTTCATGATTTGTAAAAACAAGTCTATGTTTACACATTTGAAAGACATTAAACTTACAGAAATTTCATTATCCAGTGTTTACAATTCAAGAAGCTAGGAAGCTTTTAAATTTGTATAAGCAGCATATGAGTGGACCTTCTCCCCAGGGTCTGGTTTGGTTTTTTTTTTTTTGATTCATTCTGTACATAATAGGTATTTAGAATTACTGCTTTGATACATCCTATGAACTCAGTGAAAAATTACATAACCACATCTGTAAAACAATTGCAAATACTTCTAGTTACTAAAAAAAAAAGTCTGCATGCTTCGTTTTTAAGAGAAAGGAATATCACTGTAAAAATATTCACTCTTGTAATCAATAAACATAACCTTCCAGTGTGTTATTACAGACCTTCATTTGTTTTCAGGTTTTACTTGCAAACATTATTGGCCGCATGGCATGAAGGTCATTTTATGGAAAGTACACATATCAGATGTGACAAAGGTAACATGCTACCAGAGTATCTGTGTTTCCAGAAAAATGCTAGAATAAGCTACTACAGAGTAAAAATAAATAATAATTTTGAACTGCATTAGCTTTTACAAATGTCAGTTCTATGAAGATAGTGACTGAAAAGCAAGCATTATTCCTAGGTTTTGTTCTATATATGATTAATTTTGTCAGACCTGGTATTTGGCATTTCAAACACAAAATGAGAATTTTCTCTGTGCTTTCAGCTTCATAGCAAGAAAACAAACTTCTCAAGGGGAGCTGTTTGTTCTCAGATTTATCCATCCATCTCATATTTAGCCAACACCAAGGACAATGTTTTCTGGGGAAAAGAGTTTAGTTTTGGGGATTCTTGTAACATGGTAGTTCCTTCCAGCATTTGTAAACTAAGAAGTTTCGCTAGAAATCTGGGCACAGTATCTCAGCTGAGTGCAGCCAGTTCAGTATCAATGTCTGAAGAACTCTCTATTCAGGCCAGATGCTTGCAATGTCTCTAAAGGTTCTTTGATTAACTGAGGTGAAACCACCCTGTATAACAGGGTCAGCACACACAAGCTTTCATTATTTTCTTCATTTACATCAATTAGAATTATGGAAGGCCTGAGGCTACTACTGACTTCTAAAAACATGATCTACTCCTAGGTGATGTTTAAATAGAGCACCAGAAAGATTACATCATATTTCATTAACAAATAAAACTTTTATTTCTTTCATCAATGACAGCAAGATTTATATTAGGTGTATTGCTAAAGCAAGTCATTAACATATATCACTCAAGGTGGTCAGACTCTGAAGAACTGGAGCTTGCTGTATATCACAACAATCAATCTAAAGATAGTGACTTTCATTTTTGCACAGACTGCAGTCAAGAAAGAATGAACATCAGCTCCAGCAGATTTTGTGAATTCCAGTTTTCTTTTTATGACAGCTTATTTAAGGGGTGTGCAAACCACTGCTTTGTATTATGGCTCAACTGGAGAATGCCTTTACCAGAATGGAAAAAAAAAAAAAAGAAATTAAGTTCAGGTCTTCTACCTTGAAAGCTAGATGAAAGGAGTATGTCTACCACACATGGAGGTGACATAGTATATCACATGTCAGAATTAGAGAGGTATTGCAGAAGTGAAACAAAAGAAACATGGTATTGATAATGCTGTAATTTTCTATGGTCCAGTGTGTAACAGCAGACATCTCTCCTGCGGATGTTGTGTTCAAGGTGAAATCAATGCCACATTTTCCTTTCCTCAGTGTGAGTTATTGCAAGTCACTGTAGCCTTGTTCAGCAAAGCAAAATTTGACTCACCAAGTGTTTTATCAACATGTGTAAGTTAATTAGTTGCAGCAACATTACTGCTGCAAATATAGCAAATATGTAAATTTTAATAAATTATTCTGAATGGTGGAATAACATGGTTAAATAACACTGGGTCCATGCTGTGGCTGTAATCCAACCATATAGGGCTGTAAACCTGAATATCCTTCCTTTTGTTTGGAAGGGCCTCTGTCTACTCCACATTATTTTTCTGATTTCCATTCCATGCCTCTGTAACACCCCCTAGCCTGTGAGGCTAGTGACCATATTCATCCTACAGATAGAGACTGGTAATAGTAGAAATTGAGCTGGAGAATATGTATATTTTCCATTACTTTTACCTGAAGTAAGTAGTAAAGACAATGACTGATGTTACAAATCCGAGTGCCAGACAAGAGTGGAACAGTCTTTCTCTGGCATCAGGAAAAGACTACAGGTACAGCCTCCTGATGGAGTCCAGGTAGGCCATCAAAATTGAACCAACAGGTTGGGATTGACCAAACAGTTTATAGTTACTTTGTGATCTTAGGTCTTGGAGATCCTACAGATTTAGAAAAGGGGAGGCTTAAGAGGATCTCACAGAATTCACAGTACATATTATCTTTTTTTCCTTCTTTTTTTTTCAACATTTCTCCAGCACTTCACTTTCCATGGTATGAGTAGGAAAAGTAGATTTTGCAACAGCTCTGATAAACTGTCCTAACAATTTAAAAAATCTGGTCTTCCTGTGTCTATAACAATCACTTTTTAATGTGATTTTTGCACATTAATTCTAAAAATCATACAGTTTAAAACCAAGCACTGCTTTTTACCTGCCTCACATAGTACTCAGCTACTCAGCTTTTCAGTTTGCTAGTAATGTAGTTGTAATGTGCTAAAACACAGGCTAGGCCACAATTCTTGGAAGAAAGCAATGTTTTAGGCCTACTCTCGATTTTTAGAATGTATCAAACATTAGGAATTGGCTGTTAACATGACACCTAGACACCTGACTGTCTCGTTGGAGCCAACTTTGGGCCTAGAGACTGGAAAAAAAAGAAAGAAGGAATTTGGTTTTAATATGATACAGAGAACAGAGTTGGATTCACTATAGTAGTAAATGTGGTTTAAAAAGACAAGAGTATACTTCTAAGTAACAAGAAGCACTGGAAAATATAGAGTCAAGGGTGATGATCTGTTTGATATGGTTTTATCAGTTGTCGTTCAAGGCTGCTGGTGATGGGTCCTTACCAGAGGAGTCGAAGTTACTAGAAGCCCTCTCCTGTTCCTGTTAACTCAGAGGGGGTTCTGACTAGCTTTGAAATTTTGCACATCTTGCTTGTTCTGGGTACCCCTTACTGTTTTTACATTGCATAGTTCAACTGTATGGGACAACTTGAGAACATGGGCTACTCATGGTCTACTGTTTCACAGATCTTGGAGGAGAGAGCACCTGATCTCAGAAGAAGCGCTTAACAAGAATCTACTCAAATATTTCCAGTTAGATTTCTTACAATAAGCATGTCTAAGGCCATACTGAACACATAACTCAGGACTCTACCAAAGTAGTTTTTCACCAGCACAGATGAGCATTGCTGCTTTGCCTGTGCTGTACTGAGCATCTTGCAGATTACTCTGACTGAAAAACTTACTTTTAGCAGCTGCAATTAGTAAGTGCTAAGAAAGGAGAGGCTATAAACTTCCTGGAAGCTCTGTGGCTGGTAAATCCCAGGTGTTTTGCTGTTCCTAATTTCCCTTTGAGTTTGAGGTGAAATCAATGTGGAAAATACATGTTACAGTTGGTGGTTAAATGCTGCATGCCACCTAGATGGGCAGGTTTCTCATTCCACCTGCTGCCACATAAAAGTTGTCCTCAGAATGCAAAACATTTTCCATATGATGTGTTATTATATGAACAGTAGGTAGCTTAAATACGGATAACATAGCAGTTAAGTACTGAGGCAGTAACAATAACCACAGAGTACATTTTTCTCAGTTCATTTAGAAAAGTTCACAAACCAAAAGTCAGCAATTCCCAGAACTTGGTGTATTTTACCTGACCTGTTCCATCATGACACTTTCTAACAGCTGTAATCAAACAATATTTAAATTTGCAAATAAATCCAAATACATTGTAGCAGGACTGTACTAGACACAACAGCACTTAAACACCTAATTCCTGGCTGGTAACGAACACAGCAGCAGTTCTTGCTACCTAGGCATAGATAACAAAGGCACAGAGTTCATTACACATATTAGATATTACAGTTGTGACTGTATAAAGTCTGGAGGAATGGGAGAGGGAAGTGAAATTTCTGCCATATGATCCACTGGTATATGAAATTAATGACAGGACCTTTGCTCTATCAGATACTCTCTGTTCAGCTCCTTTTTGTGAAGCTGGAAGGGATTTATTTTCATGCAGAACTTTGCCCTGAATTGATATTATAATGATTCTTGTAATTTTGGTCTTTCTCTCTATCTGATCTGATATGTTAGATGTTGACAGTAACTTTGAACATATGTTTCTTCTGTAGATTTTGACAGAGTGCTGTTATTTCCTGTATAATAACAGTTTCAATTTCCTGTTCACCATTTTAGTTTTTTCATACAGTGATCACAGAATAAAATCTTCAGGGAAGACTGAATATAGTTTGATCTATAAAGATGGCTGATTAATAAAATGATTAAACCCATTATTTGTCCCTAACAGATAACGTTGAAATGATTACACATTCCTCTTCCTTTCATAGAGCTAGTTTTATGACTGTCAAAAATAAGAGAACCTGCTTAAAAAGCTTCTGGGTTTTTAAAAGGTTAAACACTAGCTTAATAGGGGACTGCAATGAAACAACACTACAAAAATATCAACAAATCTTTGCCCATTATGTGACTTTGAAAATGGTAGAAAGTTGATTTTTATGACTGAAATATTTTTGTAAAATTTTAGAACATTATTCATACATATATGTTTAATTAAAAAGACGTTTCTGCCAACAGTTTAGACTATAGAAATGGAATAGTTGATATTATCATCTATTATGAGCTGGAATAGATCCACTGATAGCACTGAAGCAATTTAGATGTGCTGAGTTGTATCTAAACTAAGAAATAATGCTGCACACTATGAGTGGGTCTATCAGATGCCAGTATGAACTCTGTGCATGGTCTAGATTTAATGTGGTCCTGCAACCTGAACACCTGTCAGCAACTAAAGCATGGTCAGGTTCCCTTTTGGAGCATTCCTTCTTGTTGAGTTTCATCTGAAAGTAACACTGTTTGTGCTTCTGGACACTCTTCAGTGTGAACCAAAGCACCATAAAAGATGCAATTTCACTTCAAAAAACATTCCTGATCCAAACTGCACTGACAGTGTAGATGCATCTCATAGAGTTCTAGAGAATGTCTCCCACATGATTCAGAAAAATAATTCTGTATAACTTTGGAGGTTAGGTTGTCCATTGAATCAGCCTTGTTACCTTTTCTTTAATTCCGTGCTAGTTTATAGCTGTAGCTCAGAAGTAAATTTTACACAGTTCTTTGGACAGTCGTCAGTAATATGTCAATTGTACATCTTCTGCCTTGCAACCATGACAAGGCAACTCATGGCGACTTCAAGGCAAACTTTGAAGTCTTAGTGAAGACCTGTTTTCCCCACCTGTGGGATGTGACATGTGATGATGATTCAGATATCCTCAGAGATGCACAGGCAGATAAACAGTTGGAGAGATATAGCAGTGAATGTTAATTATGTGTAATTAAGAAAAAAAAGAAATAATTACAGAGTGAAACTTACAGAAAAAAGAACAGCCCTCCTTTAGGACCTTATTACTGCTCCTGTGGAAATGGAGGGCAACATTTCCACTGGGTGCATTTAGAAGTCTCCTGTTTCCGATACAAAATACCTTAGAAGATTCAGAATTTTAAAAGTATGTATAATCCCTTGAGTTTAGTCAGGCTAGTCACATTCTTCAACTTAATCACATGCCTGAGAGTTCAGCTTGATTATTAGAGACATGATGCTTTGTAGAATTTAATAAATAACTCTGAAATAATAACTTATTCAGCAAATGTAATGTGTTTTACTGTTTGCAGAACATCAGTGAGCTAGTCATGATTTCTTTGAATTTATTCATTATTTCAACTGATTTGCTGGATGTTCTTTAACTTAGTGGGCCACCTATGAGTAGTTCCCTTTCTGGGTATTAGTAATTTGATATTTTAAGTCTCCTAATATTGATTTTGTATCCTATGATTGTAAGTGGGTACAAATACAGCCAATTAGATTTATATGAACATTTACAATTTTACAGGAACAACTGTTTCTCTACCTTTATTCTCATGGATCTCCTGCTATTGTTATGAGGAGAAACAATGATAATCTGTTGAGAACACCTGTGATAGGGCTAGATAAACTGCTACCATTATGAAAAAGATGCTTTTATATGTGTGGATGCAATGTGTAATCTGCTCTACACAAAGACCAAACTTTTAATTGGTCAAACTGCACTAAAATCAGGGATGCTACAGCAAGGAGGAATCTGATCCCCAGCACTTGTGAATAATGCCAGGGATCACAGATAAAACAGCATGTACATTTGAGGTTCATCTGCCCTTTCCTTCCTTACTATATATTTTGAAATAAGTAGGGCAAGAGTTAAGTAATATGCTTGTGATTTCCTGACTTAAATTCCTATGTACTTGAATTGTTCAAAGCCTTTTGACATTTGTTCTTTCATATGTTTCTCTAACCTGCTGTAACTCCAATCATCCTGGTAATAGTACTCCTAAGCTTTTTTTTTTTTTTTTCTTAACCCACAAGTTGAAAATTAGTCTCCTGACTGCCCACTTGCTTTGCCTTGAGGTCTTTTTCATGGAGTACCCCCCTTTAAGACCCTTTAAGGTTACAGTCAAATGGTTACAAGGTAGTCTTAATAACAGTGGATGCCGTCCATGACTTTGAAAAGGCATACCGTGCCTCTAGCCAAAAGCAGGGACCCAGGTTGATCCTTCAGATTGGCCCAATAACAATCATATAAAAGTTTTCTAAAACCTGGGCTAAAAAGACAACTGCTCCAAACCCTCTTCACATTCTTTAAGGAAAGCATACATTTTCTGTCAGAACTTCTGGTTTAAATTCTTGCCAACTGGAGTTTTTTATGAAGCAGACATTTTTATGATATTACTAAGTGCTTTTAGGGGTCTTCTGTGCTTTAGAGTGTGACTTTACATGTTTCATTACACAATCCGGATAAGCAATGGTAAGTAGACCTTGAAAAAACACACACAAATATACCTTTATTCTGCTGAGCACAGGAATTAGCCAGCTATTTGCCTCCAGGACCAGGATACAGCCATACCTGGAAACAGCAAGGGGAACACAGAGCTGAACCTCATTGCGACCTGTGATCACAATGAGACCTCCTATTGCATGAGGCCTGGTCTTTAAGCTTTTGTTTATAAATTCTGTTTTTGCAAAACCACCCTTTGATATAAACTCATGTTTATATTTTATCCACCATGATAATGTTGCAAAGAGGTATTGTTACAAAAAGGTACTGTTAATTTAACTCATAGTCTTCTTTCTACACCAGGAAACCAGAAAATTCTAGCTCATTCTGATTTCAGGCCTAACGTACACACTAAGGGGTATTAATTATTATTTATTTTCATAAGTTTGCAGGTAACAGCAGCAGCAATACAGAGGTTTCCTTGGTGTACCCAGTAACACTGGGCAGTAACAACTCTCTAAAACTCCTTTTGTGGAGGTAAACTCTGAAATTGCTGCTCTGTGTTTTATGATGCATTTCAAGAACATCACCATCCTCTGGCTTGTGCTGACTCACCTCTCTCATGCTGCAAATTGTGGGTGTTTTTTCTTTTCTTTTTAAAATTATGTTACTTACCAGGATTTAAAAAAAATTCTGGGATTTCGGTAAGCTAGAAAGTTGGCTGTACATCATTGTCACTGAATATTGAACTAATCACTTCAGTTAACTGTTGGCTATCGCTGACAAGAGGGGAACTCAATAAACCATGAATTAGTTCAGAGCTCTATTCAGCTCAATTTGTTGCTGTAAGTTACCTTTTGTGAGTTACAATATCCACTTCCCAACTGAAAAGCTCTTACTAAATCACAGCAGCAGCCAATTTCAGTCATGACCCATGCAGGGCTGCCCTTTTCTTTGTGGTATTCAGCTGTCATTCAAGTCAACCCTTTTCATTAAATACACTGTACCCCATCCTATGAAGGCTAGTTCAAGACAAAACATTGCAACTGCATACTACTATTAAAAGAAGTATGTATGCACTTTAATCCTCTGGATATTTGCTCTCACTGATAAGCAACCGGTGTGCTTATCCTTTTGAAAGATGAAAAAACCAGGAAATATACTTTGTCCTGTTGAATATCTGAACATCTGAACAATCAAATAGCATGACTGTTCATTCAAAAGCAGCTAGGTGTGCAGAGCCAGCTTCAGTATTCTGACATCTTATACAGTCTTGAATTTTTTTACCGAGAAGATTCATGAAGTTTTATTTATAAATATTTCTTCTTTGGGGAAAAAGAACTCTGTTATTAGATTTTTATATAAAGTTGTTATTCTGGTTCATAGTTCGAAAATGTTTGGAATTGTATTGCAGTAAAATAACCAAGGAGTTGCCATTTGCGTTGCAGCATGATGCAGCTCATGGGATTTGCTTCTGTGTAATACTTTGTCTAATGTGGGATATCTTTCTGTATGTACCTATACTGTCAGCCTACCATTCAATATACAGTAACAGCTTGTTCTCATTTCTGAAAAATTATGTGAAAAATAACCTAGGTTGTTGTTAAAACCAACAACTGTAATTCTTTATGATTCTCTTCATATGCTATCCAGAAATGTTCCATAAAACATGTTTTCAAAATAGCATATGTATGACATGCTTCAATAATTTTTCACACTATGAATGGTCCTGCACCATGTTTAGGGAATTCATTCAAATATTCCTGATGACATTTTGTGTCTTCTACTCAGAGTACAGATCAGATAACCAAAATAGTCCTTGTGGGACCAAAAAACTATGAATCCAGGAAGTCTTGACAGAGCTCTGCTGACCACCTAAAACAGACACACACCATGTCCTTTTCAGTTAAGTAAAAGAATGTTGTATGACAGCAAACAAGATAAACACTGCATAAGCAAAAGTGTAAGTAATATAAGCAAAGCAAGCTGAGATGCAAGAAATCTATATCAAGTAGTTCAGGATCGATTTATTAATTTTTCTTCTTTATTTTGACCTAATCTGTTAAGCCAGTTTCCTGATTATTTTATACATCTTTCCTTTTTTACACTTCAAGAATGCAAATGACAGTGTGGAGCAATCACAGACATCTATGTTTTGCAGTATTTGGTGAAGTCTGCTATTACAAATGCATTCAGAATGTCTTTATTACAGGAAATGGTGTGCAGGAAATTCTTTTTCCAGTGCAAATTGGATGAGTCTCTCCTGAAAATTATTCTCATATTTAGTTTTTTTTAATAGATAAATTTCTATACATACATTCTTTTTGAGCTAAAAGCTCTATTTGTAAGTATACTTTCTTATTCTTAATTCCACTATTGAACTGCAGAATTAAACGCCCTTTCTATCACTGCATCTTCTTTGATTTTTCATCTGTAAACAAAATTATCTTATATGTAGTATTTAAAAAAGTGAATATTCTTAACATCTGACAGAAAAATACAAACCTGGATTTTTTTATAGTGGTCAAAGCAATCATATTCAGACTGCTACATGTACAGGAGTTTTTACTAATGCTCTGTGAAGCTTCCAGTCTCAGACTGCTCACCACTGTGAAAAACACAACAGTTTTGTGCACTTTTAGTCAGCTAAAGAACTACAGTCTGTGCATACTACTCATGTTGTAGGCCATGATAGCCTTCTAGACATGGACTTACCCATGCATCGATGTCAGCAAAACTGTGCAAAAATCAAATTCCAAATGAAAGTTCTGTTGATGGAGCTGTAACCTCCCTTCTATATGCTATTTTGTCCATAATTATTTTTTCTGCACACTGCTGTTCAAACTGAAACTGGTTGCAGACGTAGTTAAAGGATCTTGCAGTACTTAAAGATCTTCCTTGGCAGCAGCCACCACTGCACAGTCACCAGCCTGCAAAGGTTTCCATGCAGCCAATCTGCAGCTGTCAGGAGAGCTCATGAGCTAGCAAATAACTTTCACTGTCCAAAATAAAATCTTGCTGTGAACTTTATACCAATGTGGCTAACAGGACAACACAAAACAGTGCAAATAGCTTATTCAACAATACTTATAAAAGGGAAGAGGTGGGCTAGATCTCCATCAACCTTCACCAAGCGCCTCTATTCATCATGGAGCTGTTCCAGAGCAGAAAACACCTCCAGAGGTGAGATGTTTTCACCTGATACACTTTCATTTTCCACAGATGCAATCCCCCACCTTCCAGACATGAGGTTTAGGTAGACCGTGAACAATTGACTAGGCAATTTTTGTTTTGATTGAAGAGGATGACCAGGAAAAGATAATATTGTTCCCCAGAGAAAAACTCCTGGGCAAGCTACAGGCACTTAGTGCAAATTACCAGCTCTCCCTTTTGAACACTTAGATCCAAACAGACAGCAATTAAGCACCCAGGAAAGGAAAGCACAGATCTTTCCTTCAGAGCATCCAAAGGAAAAAAGACTCAAGATAAAGCAGTTGGTGCAACTACAGGCTAGCTCACACTTTGAACAGTGCTGTGAATAGTGCTACAGGCCAGCAGAGCTATCTGGAAACTCATTGAGCTTGACTTGCCCATACAGATGCTGTTGTCCTTAACACCAAGGGACTTAAAAACCAGTGATGCTGGAAGATTGCAACCTCATTGAATTCATGCTCATGGAGCATTACTGAGAATCTGGCTGTATGACTTATTCTTACTTGGTAAAATTAAATTGGTTGTCTTAGAAATCCAGGCAGAGGATTAGTAAGAAAGCTCTGTTATAATACAAAGGGACAAACAAATTCTGATGTGCAGTGACATGGGTTTGCCATCTTCTCATAGACTTCTCTTTCATAACATTAATTGACCCAGCACTCAGATACCTGCAGTACGTGTATGCTTGTTTAAAGGTACTAGCATTTACGTTTCACTGTGTGCTCTTTTCAACCAGATTTGCTAATTAGTTGCTCGGGACTTCAGACTGATACCTGACTTTCTGTAAAGAATTCCTTTGCTACCTTTTTTCCCTTACATTTTTTTTTTTTTTTTAAGTTTCAGCAATGGTAGCAAGGGTTTGACTTCTAGTACACAAGCACTCCCCTCACTACAGACACTTGACTCTTTCTGGAAAGATCATTAATCTGAATCAAATATGACTAAATATATAAATCATGGGTTTTTTTCAAAAGCAATCCAAGCAAACCCTTCTGGTATGTCACAAGTCTAGAAATATAAAGCTAATACTAAGTTTATCTGGATAAATAAATATCTAGAGTCCACCATAAAACCACAGCTCAACCTGTGTGCTCTAACTATCCTACTGTTTCACCCTCTGGTCTTTTCTTGATACTGGAAGTGCAGAGGTTCTTGAAAGTTAAGCAAACTCCTGTCCAATTAGTTGTGTGCTTGGTGTTATAAGGATCTTGTCTAAACCCCATGACTAGATCCTCTAGCAGAACCTGGGGTCTAGCTCTTTTCTCATCTTTCCCTGGTTTCTTGAGTGAAAGTACTAGCCACAAGGCTGGTGAGTTGCTTTCGACTAGCCTCCTTCCCACCAATATGTTTTTAAATGTATTACAGAAAGTAGGCATTTCAGTGTCAGAAAATACGTTTTCTTTTTCCTGCCTAGCAGTGTTTAAACAGTGCTTTTGGGAGAGGAAAGACATGGTTTTGAACTGCTTCCAGCTTAGAACCACATCTAGCCATGCCATTTTTCCCTAGCCACTGACTAATTACATACAGTTTTTCTTGCTTTACAGGGACTTCTACTTTTGCCACAATTTGGAGGAAAACTTTTGTGTAGAGGCTGAGTGATTATATGAGAATGTCTACTGCATCAAGCTCTTCAGGAGACAGGCAGCAGGACCGATGCTGACTTGCTCTTCCCAAACAGGACTCGCATGGAAGGAAGCTGCTGGGCACGCTGAAGACTGAGGAGCATATGCCAGAGCAGTTCAAGCTCAGCAAATACCATCATGCAGGCAGATTAAGCACCAGCTATCTCTGCTTTATCCATGGAGCAAACAGGTGGGAAGTGTTTCTTTGGACCAGCCACAGGGAGTCTGCTGCAGACTTGGTAAATGGAGAATTATAATTCTGTGGTTTGTTTGTTTTATTGTTCTTGTTGGAGACTATAAAGAAAAAACACATTTCATGATTATGAGCTCTCGCAGAAAGCCTCTGGGACTTATGATTTGTTTATTTCTCTTTCAATTTTTCCATTTTTTTCAACAAAGAAAACAGACTTGTAATAGTGTAAGACTTTGCAGGAGTCATAAGATGTGGTAGCTAAAAACCATTTCAGCAACAATGTGCTTTAGTGCTCATCAGGACTGCACCTGTTGTGTATTTAGAGGAGCAAATGGTGGTTCTGCAGTTTACACAGACTTTTTACTAGACTTCACCAGGTTGTCTCCCAGCTGTACATATAGCTTCCTTACTCAGCATTTTCTCAGGCAAAGGAGTTTCATCAGATTTTAAATTTTTTGGCTATGCGTGTATGGTCTGTGCAGACTCTTTTTAGTCTGTACTACATCAGATAAGGCTTGAAGGAGCCAGAGAGATCTATCGTGTCACACAAAATATATTCCCTCCATATTCATTTTGCTTTGCTTCACTGCAGGCTTTCCTTAACACCATTCTTCTATCTATACAGCTGACAAATTAGTGAAAGCACCATGCCTATCATGATGAAATTAAAAAGAAATATAGAGGCCCAAACATTCTGGAGAATTTAAAAACAAAGCAAATTAGCAAAACCACAAAAATTGAAACCTACCTGAGTTTTTTGCTTACATGCACCTGGAAAGCATTCTGTAGAGTAAGCAAAAGGTTTCACAGGGAAATAATTTCAAGCAGATTGTTTCTATTTTAATTGAAATTGGAGATGGGGCAAAGCAGGATTTAAAAAAGGAAATTATGCTGAGCGTTGGAACTGAAGGGAGATTCCTTTGGTTTCCTTGTTCAGTCATATTTTTTGAATGTGTAGAAGACTGATGAAAGCAAAGGGCAGTTGATCTTTTCTTTGGCACGCATGTACTATTTCAAGTAAATAAAGATGCTTAACAAATGGAAAGATTAGTATTTCTGTACATTTAGAATGAGTCATGGATAACAGTACCCTAATTCTTTTTATACAATCCAAGTTCACAGAAAGCATGCATTAAACATGAGAAATGCATGGATATTTTTACATATTCAGGACTTCTTAATGGATCATCAAAACCAGAACACTTTCACAAGTATGTGACCCACTGAAAATACACTATTATGTTTTTCATAACAATAAATAATACATTTTTTTATCATCATAAGTTTCTCTTTCATGGTACTCTATCTACATTATTATTTTGGTCTAGATACAACAGGAAATTGATCATGTTGGATAGCTGTTGCTGGAATAATTAGACAAACTTACCTCTTTAGTCTTAGGCCACATATTCCTTCAATGGGTACATGTTGTTAAGAAATTTAATCCCAAAATAATCTTATCAATATAAAAAATTTAGGATTTATAATGGCTTGTACTAAGCCTGTTTCTACTGTATGTTCAAACTATAACAACAGATTATGTAACAAAGTTTTCTTTATATCTTCTAGAGTAAAAGCATTTATTTGGCTAAAACAATTTTACCTGTCATAAGTACATGGACATTCCAAAAGGCAGTCTTGAGACCCTCCTTTTGTTTTTTTTTCTCAGACTGGGTCTCCCAGTATTGTAATTTTGATATATTCAAGTGGTCCCCCAAACCAAGACTTCCAATACTCCCTCTGTCTTTACACCTCAAATAGTTTCCTAGTAAAGTCATATCTGTGCTTCATTTTAATGTTTTCCAGCAATGGGTTGAAAAGACTGAGACAGCTGTAGGGCACAAATGTTGATGTTTGAAATGATTTATCTCTCGCTTAGTGCCTCTAGTGAAGTGGTTGACATGCTGTTCACTATAAGTGAATATTGGTGGGGATTTGGTTAATCTGGGGTTAACATTCTTGCAGATGTCATATTGTGAATGTTGAAAAAATACTTTTCTGTATGACTTTTGTGGCCAATATGGTTTAAAGTTGTCCCTCAATCAGTGGAATTTATGTTTGAATTAAGTAAAATCTAGTGTTGGGGACACAGAATTCTTTTCGTCAACTTTTGCTTGAACTGGACTTGGAAAAGACTGTTTCTGGAACCTGGCTTCCTACATGATAATATTTCTCAGATTCATGAGTAAATTTACTCTCTCCATTGCACAAGCAGGCAAACTTATAAAAAGAGGTTTACCAGTTCTCTGTAAATATGTCCCATTACGTTCCTGTACCTAATGGCACGTTGTATCTTCAGCTTTGTTAAATCTTTTAATTAAAACATGTTAACAAAGCCTAAGAAAAATAAATGAAACTACTCACAAGGAAATTAAATTGAGAAGCTAAGCTCATTTATAATTATTGTATTTCAATTAGGCTTTGCTAGGGCTGGGTGAAGGGAGAGATAAAAAGAAACTACTTTGATGCCTGAGTTTCATAAATATTTCTAGTGCCCCGTTTGTGAAGGCCACAATATTAACGATAACAGTTTACAGTGTGCAAGCTTTTTCATGCCAATTACTGTACTGAAGAATTCAGTCATAGTATTACATCAAAACATGTCAAGGCTCAGCTCCTAGGTTTTGTAATGCAGGTTTGCTGCATAGCACTCAGTAGAAGTACTACTCCTCACGTCTCTGATTCACAGATTCAACAGACTTTAGAGATATGTTGTCAGAATTTCGGATTTGTTTAGATTATAGAATTTTACCAGGTGATTCCTACACCAAGTCCAAATCTCTTAGCTGGATTAGAATATATTTGATAGCAAAAGTGTACCTTATTTCTCACTAATATTCATCAAAATTTAGCTTCCAGTTTTCCCATGTTATCATTTTCTGCTTCTAAATTAAGGAGTCATGAAATATCAGGAACCTTCCAGTGATGCAGATACTTATTACCAGGAACTTAGTCACAACTTCACATTCTCCTACCACCATAAGATGTTTTTTTCCCAAGCTTTAAAGTGTAAAAGTTCTAAACCTTTTTCTCTTTCATAAGTCAGTCTTAATCTTTCACTTCGTTGATTTGTTAATGAATTAAAATGTATTAAATCTGGAAAACCTAATAATGCCAGACAGCTCATTACACATTATCTTCTGTTTGCAACAGCTATGCTTTCCTAAATTACAATATTTTTAAAAATAATTAGCAACAAATTACTGTACAAAGGAAGTAATGCCGGAAATTTTAAAACTGTATTTATTTTTCCATCCAAAGTTTCTAACTTTAAAGATCAAATAAGTTCCAAAATTTTTTGCTGATTTGCTGATTTTTCAAACCTAAGGTCATGCTTGCTACAAGTGTGATTCCTTCTTAAAGCATATGAAAATACCCATTAATTTTCATGGGGATGACCCTAGATGAGCGAAGTTAATGATGCACATATGTACTTACTGAGAACAGATTAGGTGGCTGATAGATACTGCACATTTTTCATCATACTGTTGTGATCATTAAAGAAACATTCCTTTGTTTAAAAAAAATCTTTAATTTTATCATCAAGTCATTGATTTCTTTCCCCAGTGAGGGAAGGGCATTGAGTGATTCACTCAAGTTGTTTGGGTGAATTAGTTCTAATGGATTTCTGTATATTTGTTTTGTTAGCTCCTGTCACCACCAGGAAATGAAATCATCACTTAATCTGGAAACCCAAAAGCAACTTTCAGGCATGTTCCATGTAGGCAAGTGATTATACAACTCATCTGATCACAATAATCTGGGGAAGAAAACAATGGCATAAAGGTAGATTTTAAAGCTGAGGCCATGGTTATTTTTTTACTTTTAAAAGCCACACAATCAGACCTAAGTTGAAGTGTGAATTTATCACTTAATTTCTTCTTTCTATTGGTCTACATTCCCTAGGAATGGAGGGGAATCCCAGCATCATTTTTCAGAAAAAATTGTTAGACAGATTTACCACTTGCTAAAAAATGCTACTTGACTGCCAGTGGTTTATTGGCCTCTATGACAGCCATGACACTATCCCAGACTGTTTCTTCCTCCAGCTGTACAAAACAATTTGTTTTATTCAGATATGCTCTCTGTGTCATAGTGAATCAAGCATTCACACCAAATCAACATCACTCAAGGTATCTCGTCTCCCAGTGTGTTTTGATGTGTTAAAGATAAAACAGCTCTAGAAGACTACAGAAAAGCTAAGAGCATTTCTGTAAAATGGCTGAAAAGTTATTTCTGTGAAATGACTGAACGCTGTAATTGTTGTTGACATATTGTAAATGACACGTATTCTGTTGATGTGACTTTCTTACACTACTTTCATGGGTCAAGGAAGTTGCACAAATGTAAAGCAGAAGGGTTTTTTTGGGAGTGGTTTTTGGTTTTGTTTTGTTTTTTTTTTTTTTTTTTTTATAGCTCATTTCAAAAAACCCAAAGTAGAATTCTTAGGTTGGAAGAGACCTCCAGAGGTCTCCAGTTCAACTGCCTGTTCAAAGCAGGGTCAGCTATGAAATCAGACCAGGTTGCCAGGGGTTTTATCCAATCTTCTAAACCTCCAAGGAGGGAGTCTGCACAGCCTCTCAGGATAACCACTAAGCAACATCTTCCAGTGCTTGAACGTCCCCTGGTTGAAAATATTTTGCATTAAGGTGGACACACACCCCCATTTCAATTTATGACCATTGTCATTTGTTCTCCCACTATGCAAGTCAGTCAAAAGCCTGGCTTTCTCTTCTTAATAACTTCATTTGGGGCATTGAAAAGCTGCTGGTAGGTCACACCGCAAAGCCCTCTCCTCTCCAGGCTGAACAAGTCCTGTTCCCTCAGTCTTTTCACAAAAGTCAAGTGTTCCAGAGCCCTAGGCACCTTGATGTCTTCTGCTGAACTTTCTTCAGTTTATCAATAACTTTCTTATGAAAAAAGGACAGATGCAGTCTAACAGGTGCAATGCAAAAGGAAAGAATCACTTTCCTGGATCTACTGGCTACTAAATCAAGAATTGCTCCTGATGAGTGAAGCAGCATTGACTTGGATGTTTTTTAACCATAACTACGCTGGTAGAGCACTTTCACAGTGTAGAGACCTGTTTTGATCAGTGCTACACAAATATGTGATACAAGCGACCATAAGCTATAGTATGATCTCCATTGTTGGGTATAATTCCAGGTGGTGGGAATAGCTTTTCCGTCCAAATAAGGATGCTGATAATGTTTAGGAAACCAGTTACCTGTGAGCCTGCCCCTCCATCCAGCTGCTGGTGGAACTCAGGGCCTTGGGAAACAAAAGTGTGAGGGGCATACTTTGAAGACTGTTTTTGAATAGTTTAAGCATAATTGTCTTCAGCTGGCTACCAAAACAGTAAATTTCCAGTGGCATTTAAAATTCCTCTATGTAGTTTTGTATGGAAATACGTGATGAGCAATCATACATCTCAATTGATGAGCAGAAACCCCTTAAACTTGCCCAAACTGATCACCAATTCCATCACACTGCTCACTTTAGTTCAGTGTACTACTTGTAAACCCTCCTTTACAGAAGAATTGAAATTACCACATCCAGAGGGTAAAAAGGATGTAAGGGAGTAAAGCAGGATCTGGTGGGGTTTTTTTAATGCATTCCCAGAAAGTAGATAAGAATTTCTGACTCATTGCATTTATTGTTCTAATATTCATTTTGCATTAACATACAATATTATTATTTACCTATTTTGTAATCAGCTGTAGTAATCAGTGGCACAAGTAATAATGGTACATGTTGACAGAAAACTGAGAAAAGAATCTGGGTCATTCTGTGCTAAATGTATTCATTGATGGTTAATAAATACATTCTTATACAAGAATAATAACAAGCATGCCCACTCTTTAGTTATATCAAGAACATTGCTCATTTTAACATTTTTTTCCCCAAGGTGTATTAAATATAACAGTAGCTATAACCAGTTCTATATCATACTTTACTTCTGCAAAGTGCAGGTATATTAAATAATTTCAAAAAATACTACTGTTCTACAGGATTAACCATATCTTTATTCCCACATTATTTATACTTTTTTATTCAGTAAGTGGGATGAGCACTGATCGCTCGGGTGTTTAAATGCCGTTTAAGCTGTGGCCTCAACACAACAGTTTCTGTTACAGACACACTTATTACAAAAGAATGGGTGAGGAAAGCTCCGCTCAGACCACATGCAGCTGATACAGCTTGATGTCACTGGAGAAAAGAAATACGGAGAAGTGCTGGTTTAACATACCAGCCATCAAGCTAGGCCCAGTTTAAATTCCCCCTCCCCCAGCTCACCCTCCTTTTCTTCTCTCTCTCTCCCTTTGTTAGATTCACACACTCTGCTTTTCCAATTGCTTTAGCCCGAAGCAGTTGACATTTACCCTAGCTAGATAATCGAGGAATAACATTTGCGTTACAGTTTAACATGACCTCTGCCTCTACAGCTCTTTTTAGATTACCTTCCCCCCCAAAAAATGGTTGCTGACACCATAGTGAGGCAGGAGGTGGGAAAAAAAGAAAAGAGAAGCTTATTATTGCAGTGGCACAGTCAATGTCATGAGAAGCTGCTCTGCCCTTTTCAGTTGTGGGTGAGCAACTATTAAGGAAAAGGTATTAAAAGGAGGAACAACTGTGATGCGAGGGACACACAGGTTAAGCTCAAAGCAAAGGTTAATGGATTGACTGTTACCTGTGTATGAGGCTTAATGTTGGTCTATACACAAGAGAATTGCTTCTAGGTTGTAGTTTTTTTCATGAAACTAAATTAAAGGGCTAATTTATTCTAGCATAAAAGAGTGAGACGCTGCTGCTGTTGTTGTTTTAATACACAAGGACACATTTTTGATTCAAAATGTTTGCTGTTTATTTTCCGCACAGTGTGCTATAAGGTGATAATGCTTGTGAAAGGAAGAACAGAAGATGAGATATTCAGATGAAGATGCTCACTGAAATCTTAAATGGAAGCATTTTAGTGTTGGTCAAGGAAACTAGACAAAGTTTAGGGCAATAGTTTAATAGTTATATCACATTTTAAATGCAGAAAGTTTGGTTTAAAAAGAGTCCACCTCAAATAGAAATTAAAACAGTGGGATTTTCTGAAGAGCAGAAGAGAAAAATGATTCAATATTTCCTTCAATTCAATATTTTAAATTTCTTTCTATATTATATATAAAATAGATATTAGACCTCAGTGTCTGGAAATTTTAGAAGAGTTTCAAGCAAGAAGATCAGCATATAACTGTTCTATAGAGTTAATAAAATTGGGAATAAAAATGTTATAAAAATGGGAAAGGAGTTCCTTATCTGTACATTACTCAATCAAGCTAATGTCTATACAGTAAGAGCAGATTATCTCCACTAATTCTAGGAGAAAAAAAAAAATCAGGCTGATATAGTTAATGTTGTGGGGTTTTTTCAGTTATGCCACCCTGAACATGCAAAAATATTTGGCATTTGTAATGTTTGCATTAGTGTCACTAATACAGGCAAAATAGTATGGAATAGAAATGTAGCATTGCCTTCTCCCTTTAAGTGAATTTAAGCAACATCTTGTCCATAGAAGAAACCGTGACAGAAGACAAATGCATTTAAAATGGAAGGAAAACAACTAATATCAGGTTTAGGCCATCTGTGGATTTTGAACTTTGTAGAGGCTGATTCATCATGATCAATTTCATTATCTAGACTTCTTCTTAAACACCACCTTCCATTTGATTAAATCATGTTTTCAGGGAAAAACTAAACACATAATATTAGTATGATAGCTAGAAGCAGAGAAAGAGGCAAATCAGCCAAATGTTCAGAAACTCATCTAAAACTTGCATCCTTTTCTTATGTGCTTGTAATTTTGGGAGGGAGCATCACCAAAGGAAATACATAATAGAATTCCAAATCATAATTACTGGATTACAAGAGTAATCAGTAATATGTTAGTATATTGGAATATTAGCTTTCAAACAACTGACATTTTAAAAATGGCTTATTAACATCTTCCTGAACATATGACCTGTCATTCTTCTTCCCTGCTGATGTTGAGTCATTCTCTGTCATTCATTTTGGATATTTTGCTCAATTTTATTTGAAATTTCTCAGCATTTCTCATGGGAGACTATTCTGAAGCTTAATATATTCTACTGTCCAGAACTTCTTTCCCAGTACTCATTCTTATACCCTGTCTATTATTTCAAATTATTTTTCAGCACAAATACTGGGTTATATGCTCACACATTTATACCAGCTGCAGCTGGTAAGATTGTGTTATGAGCAATTGTTCTCCAAGAAGACTTTAATCTTTATTTATACCCAACATGAGTCTTCATTATCACTTCCTCAGCCTACTTTCTGTTATTAATAAACATAATTATTTCTTAAATATTTGCTTATTAAGCACAGAAAACTACCATATATTCTCAGATAATACTCACAGTGAAATTAATGGCTGAACTCTTCTGGTTTTTAATTCAAGTCTATGGCATTTGGCCCAGGTACAGACTGTTGGATGAGGCTCAAATAATGTAATATAAAAAACTGTAACTATTTCCCTACTCTAAGAGGATAATGTGATAGAGTTCATAAAAAAATCAATGCCTCCAAATTTTTTCTGTATTTTTTGTAACTTGTTTACAGAATTTGTGACTCTTTATGGCCTTCAGGAGTCCAGTGAAGGGACTCTTTCCAAAGGGATCTTTTGGTCACAAAGCACCAGAGTTTTGAATGCTCCAAACATCAAATGAAATTTTGAAGATAACACAGGGTTTCTGAAAAGCAGCACTTCATATGGACACACAACCTACCTGATGATGCTGATGTCAGCACCAGGCATGATGAGGATGTTTCCATACAAGTGAAAAACATGGTTGATGAGTCATTCCCAATACTGTCTCCACCTAGTAGAAGCAATTCCTTCCCTCTAACAAAGGAATAGAGCATAAGGAGAAGGGGAGGCTGCTCTGTGTTTAGGACCAGATACAGTGGTCTTCTCTCACTGTGGTATGAACAGATGCACTAATGACCAGAGTTCCATTTTTGAAAGTGCTACCAGATGACTTTGTATTCAGCTCTTTTCTAAAGGGTGACAGCAGCCAGAATAATGTTAAAAGTTAAGCAGGAGAAGAGGAATAAAATTGTTAACTGATGCACCAGAAGAGCTCCTGCCTGAACAGGATTTAACAAGTTTGCTTACAATGCTGGTAGGAAGCCTGCAACAGACGGTAGCTGTTACATGGACTTCTCTGTAGCCCTGCTGCTCCAAGGTATAGAGGGATGGTGGAATCAAGCAATGACCAGCAGACTGTGGTGTGAAAGTGAAAGCTAAAGGATAAAGCTGCAGCT
The DNA here is from genome assembly GCF_963210335.1 of Falco punctatus. Classification (NCBI taxonomy): domain Eukaryota; kingdom Metazoa; phylum Chordata; class Aves; order Falconiformes; family Falconidae; genus Falco; species Falco punctatus. The sequence goes on along the minus strand of NC_137582.1, from coordinate 74,364,901 downwards.
CCACATATTCCTGGCTCAGCTCTGACTGGGCCAAGGTAAGATGGCCATGGGAAGAAGACTTCCAAGGCCAACCCTTCGTAAGTCTTCCTCCCCTGGCCCCTCCTCGACCTCCTCCTTCTCCACCCACACCTCTTCCTGCTTCTTGTCCTGCCACTTCTCTCTTTCCTCCTTCCTCTCCTCTGCCTCCTTCCTCTTGCATCACCCAAGCCACTCTCCACTGACCAGTGTCCCTCATCCTCACCCAGCCCCTCAGCCCCCCAGTGCTACTCGTCCATTCTGGCCCACCAGCCCACCACCTACATGGTGCCAAAGAGAAGCTAAGGCAGCTGGAGGCCTCTCCCAGCCACCTCAACTTGCAGCGTCGATCCTGGATCCATAATGTCCCCAGGAGGGCTACAAGCAGGGAGGGAAGACCAATTACTTTTAAACAATTTTTTTTTCCAAAGCAGTTCTTTGGTGTGTTTATAAGATAAAATTAATGGCTGCAATTTCCACCAGGAACAGCTACAGATGCCATTTCTATGCACAAAGACAAATTGCACTCATCCTACAGAACCCAAGAGCACTATGTAGTTCCAAGATGGTTCGTAGCACTTTACCTATAAATAGCTGTGCCTATAAACAGTGACAGAGTACAGTACCCCAAAGGCAGGCTCAGAAAAATGTTGAGCTGGTTGATGCTATGGCAAGCATGACCCCTCCAGTCATTTCTGATGTAGGTACAGGAGTAACGGTTGATCTCCAAGGAGTATGGACTATGACTTGGCTTGAAATTCCCAGAGGTCAAAGGGAAAGAAAACATGGTGGGATGCTACAGGTAGCTTTCCCATGCTCCTATGCCAGTAAACCCATCCTGACTCTCCCCTGTGATATTTGTCAGAAGATGTATGGGGTGCTGGGGTGGGGAGGGAGGAGTGGAGGTGAGATGACAATCAGTGATACTTTGTGATTTGTCTTCTGCAGGATTAATGGTGTGTGTCCCAGAGCTCAGCAGCAAAGAGGGCACTGAACCGCTCTAAGCAATGTTTAGAAAACTAGGCATACTGTTAGAAGCTGATTATACTCAGACCACTTTTGTTAAACACTCCTTGTGTTATGTCTCTAACAGGATAAATCTATTCCTCACTTTACAGTAATGATACCACTCCAAACTTCGTAGTGCATAGAAGAACCAAGTCCCATGTTAATACAGCAATTCTAGAAAGGTTTGTGTTAAAAGTGAGAGATCTGGCTTTCCCACTGTTATCTGAATAACCCTGTGAGTTGAAGCCTGCAATGGGCAATGCATAAGGATGAATGGCAGGTTAATGCCATTCAACTCCCACATGTTGAATGTGGAGGCTCACCTGCAAAGAACTGACTCCTCTAAGTCTCCTCAGGCATCCTGCCTGGAAGGCCTTGCAGCGCTGTATCCTGGGCAGGTGCCTAAACCGTAAGAACAGTGAAGTTTAAAATACTAAAATACTATAAAAAAATATGTGAGCTATAAAACATTTTCAGTTACATTTGGTTATAAGTTTCTTCATGTACTAACATTTTTTTTCATCTCCAAACTTTAATTATATATGAGCACTATTAATTTAAAAATTATAAATGGGGAAAAAAATTGAGCTAGTTCTAAGAAAGCAGAAGGAAAATAAACTGGGAAATTTGCTATTTAACTGACCAATATTTGTATTTGAATTGCTGCCACACAGAAAGATGATGAAAATATTTTTTTTTTTCCCCTTCTATGTGCAGGTGAATATTGTAACAGTTGGTTTAGGCTTTAGTTTAACACCACATGGAGTCTGTATCTTTCAGCTGGATACATTTATTTCAAGGTACTTAGAAGCTGACTTTTATGAGATTATTTAGGCAGTGATTATTTTTGTTGAGAAATGCGTCCTTTATCCCTCTCATTCATCCACTGCTAAGATATTTCTGTTTGTCAGAATGCCTCCATTTCTGATAAATGACTGAAGACTGACTGCTACACTTTATTAAAAAGTAATAACAATTTTTGTACGCACCCTTCACATTGTAAGGGGGGGACCATGAATCAAAGGACACTGCCTGTCTGGGCCTGATAAATGCATCGTTTACCAGCTGAGGAGTTATTTAGGACTGGCTATTAATTTAAATCACATTTATCTTCCCTGAATGGGGGGAGGTTGCTGTGATAGGACTGCGAATGACCAATAGTGCAGCTAAGTGCACATTATTTATTACTACCGCCTGCAAAGCACTGCACAATATGTTAAAAAAAAACCAGTGCCAATTACCATGGTTAATCTAGTCAGGGCAGTAACAAATTTCTTCTTAACACAAGCCAATTTCTACACTTGTACTTTTTAGTCTCTAGAAAGTCAGTGTTTTCTCAAAATTCCTGATCATTAAAACCAGGTTATTTATCCTCTCCTAAAACACGATAGGCAATACCATCACCCTTAAGTCTTTTCTTCATTATGAAAAAAAAGAAAAAAATCACGTTCTTTAGACACTCAAGAACAGAAATTTCTGGAGTGCATTAAAGTCATGCAAACTATGTTTTTTAGGAGATTTTTTAGTTTTGTTCCAAGGCATCTGAGCAAAGAGGAGCTTTGCTGAGGCTTAGGGAACAGTTATGCCAAGCTGCTCTGGGCCACAGCCATCTACCTTTTCAGGAAATTTCACACATAGAATTAAGGTAATTCTGTTTACAAGCATCATACATAGGGCTTTGTAAAACTCAGTGTATGAAGTCAGCCTACTGCATGTGCTTATGAGATGTAGTCATCTATCCTATGTTTTTATGAGCTAAGGTAGTGGTTGCCAAGGCAAGCACCTCTGAAATTTATAAGTGCAACTAAAATAAGTGGGTTTTGAAAAAAGAGCTACTGGTTGCACAAAGTGCATCTGTGGTGGTGGATGGTCACTCCCTGAGAACTTAGTGAGGATAAGTTCCTGAGGTGGACAATATGGCCTCCATTGTGGCTCACACCCCAAGTAACTGACAGAGCACAGGGGCACACTAAGGCAGACATGGACACATGGGGAAAAGAAGGAACTGCAGACACTGAAACCACAATTCTCATCCTTCTCGCCGGCAGGAGACTATCGAAGACAAAGACAAGAATAAAGCATTTCTTTCTTTATCTGCAATCATTTGCATTCACACTCACTGTTCTTGTTCTACGCCTATGACAATACTAGAGTCCATTCTGGCATTCAGCGGGAATGTTGCTTTTTCTTAGTGCTGGCTGGATGTTCATCTCCAATAAACAAAACCTAACTTTTTCCACTGGTTGTGAAAATCTTAGTAATGAACAAGTTTCTATGGAATTGCACTCAACAAGCAGCAGTGATTAGTAGTTGCTACATCTACGGAGTTTTAGCCGTACCTCACACTGTGACAAGTTTATCACTACTGTTGTCTTGCATGTCAACGATCCTATAACTGGAAGAATAGCTATCTAAGTAATGATTACTTACAATGTCTAATACTTGTTGCACCAACTCCCAGTAGCAGTTAAGCATTCATCACTAAAATAAAAAGATCAAATACTGAACATCATGTTTAGAGAAGTGTTGGGTTTTCCATCCCATTAGCCTGAGAAATAATCAGGATATTCTTGTGCAATTAATCCTAAAATAAAAAAAAAAACAGAAATGTGAATAAAAATATACAGACACATTATAAAAGAAGGATTCATTCTGGCAGTGTGTTGTAAATGCAGATCCCTGGATGTCTGAAGCATTTGAATTAGACATAAGACCTTTACAATTTTTTTTTTTTAAACAGTGACAGCAATTAAGTAACTGAATAACTAACCAGAGGTCATAGAGATTTTTCTATAAAGAATATTTTAAGCCAAAATGGCGTTTCTTTTTTTCCCTTCAGGTATATCTGATGCTTTTATTCAGCTACATAATGGGAACTAATCCAGGACATTTTGTTACAAAGAAGATTTTCATAATTATCTCCTCACTTCTAAAAGTCTATACAACTCTGGGAATCTGCGTTTCTTACTGGTATAAACCTCCTGTTTATAGCTCTGAGGATTTGTGGCATACTTTTGGAATCTAGGGCTGGAAGGGGATGAGGGGACTAAGTCCAATTCCATGCTCTTGCAAGTAACCATATCATGCAATCTTTTTACACTTAGCAAACCCCACCTTAAAAGCAATTAGTTTTTGTTCCTCATCTTCTACACCCTTACCGTGCTTGGGAAGCTCTTCCAGGGAATGATTGCAGTGCTAGATAAGATCCTTTTTTCTAATTTCCAGCATAAATGTACTTACCTATTTCTTTTCATGCCAAAAGTGGCATTCAATTTAAATAATTCTCCTCTCTCCCTTGTGTTTATCTCCATATGTATTTATAGACCACAATCAAATCTCCTTTAGGCTCTGGTTTGTTAGGTTAAACATGCCAAATAACTTTGGTGTCTTTTTGAAATTCATGTACCAAATGATCTTAATAGTGCTTCTCTGTGTTGTTTCCAGTAACAGTTCATCTTTCTTCTATTATTACATGGTCCTCAAGATTAGATTTTATTAGGGTGCTGCATGGTGCTACTAATGCTTTCCTATCCTTTCTGGAAATATCTCCACACTGTACCTCAAAAACACATTTGCCTTTTTTCACTGCTACAGCATATTGGCTGCTCACGGTCGTACTGTGATCAACTAGAGAGTTTAGGTCACTCTCCTCTTGGTGACTTCTGACAGATGAGCTCTCAGCTTATAGCAGAGTATTTGTGTTATTAGTCCCTGAGTGACTGACCTTGTACTTTGTGCTATTGAATTTCATCTTACTTCTATTCCTGTCGATCTCAAGGCTATCTGATTCTTTCATTACGATATCCCGATCCTCCTCTGTACTGATGATGCATCCTGGCTTTGATGTTATCAATACTTCTGTGCACTAGTAAGATCCCTAATAAAAATACAGCCACTGCCTTACTGAAATGTCTCCAAACTGAGCCAGGAGAAACTACCGCCATACTCCAGAATGATAGCACACTTTTTATATGCTCTAGTCAACACTCTTTTCAGTCAGGCTTTAACCCACATTACATATCTCCTCTGACAATCTTCAGCCTCTCCAGTTTTACCAGTTTTGCTGGTCTTCTTATTTGCACCATGGTTTTGATGTTTGATATCTGACTATCTTCCATTTGTATGATGCTAGAGATGTAAGGGTGGTTTCTTGTGTTCTGTTGTAGCTGTTCCTTGACACCTGATTTCCAGATCACTGTTTTACAATAGTATGTCAGATAGCTCTTTCTAAGAATATGGGTCTGTGCTAGCAGAAGCGAACAGGAATGGCATAGACTTCCTGGTAGGACTGCAGCTTTGTATGGTCTGAGACACAGCCCTGAAAGAAAACACAGGCACTGTGGTGAGGTTGAACAAAAGTCCATGACTCAAATATGTGCATTGCTTCCAAATTTTAAGCTATCGGGCATACCAATATGCCAACCTCCTGTCAAAACCATAGAATAGAATGAATATTTTTAGCTCAAAAGCTGCTATCATTTCATATAGTTTTTCATAACTCAGAGTTGTACAGACTGAATATTCAGGGCAGGAGGATTTGCCCTGAAAAGTTTGTGTGTCAGTCATTTGTAGTGCAAAGAATGGGTATATCCATGTTCGGTCACATTTTACTTACTACAGATTCTCCAACCTAATACTTAAGCTGTTATGCTAAAAAATATTTTTGATCATGTTTTTGCTATGTTGTGACTGTAAGTGTTTTGTTTTCTACACAAACTGTAGAAAAATCCTTGACCCGGTTAATCCTCAGGCTCTGGTCTTTCTCTGAGTAAAAGATACAGAGACACCTCCGGAGCTAAACATAGAAGATCACACTACTTGTTCTATTGCTTCAATTCTTTCCTTTTTATCAAGAAACGTTTGTAGGAGCTCAGTCTGTGTAACTTCCTCTGCTTGCACTGCAGGTATTCAAAAGACAGTCAGTCCTAATTATCCCATCCCCCTTCACACATCCCCACACCCAATTAATAATGTTCAGTGATGTATGAAGCTGAGTTTACATTAATGTAATTTTTTAATACATTAAAGTGGTGCACATCTCAGGCATTTTATAAATAAATGTCACTAATTTATAAATACTTGTGCTACCCTTGGGAGCACAGACTGTGAAGGGGAAAGGGCAACAGGGGTGCAATCCTCTCTCTTCCCACTCCCATTTGTAGCTCCTGGGGATGCTCAAAGAGATTAAAACTTGCTCTTGCCAAATCCCAGGACATGCAGCTATTACTTACCGTGTACAGTGCAATACAGTTTAGACTCAGAAAAGAGCAGCCCTGGAACTTACTCTTTGTTGCCACCGTTACAAAAATTGAGGTTTTCTCTAAATAAGGAAAGCAAAAAGGTTCAGGCACATCAGAATCAAAGTTTCTCTGTCAAACCATATTCCTGATGCCTTTGGAAAGCTTGGAGCTTTGTAGTACAGACAACAAATATGTGTTTCTGCATGTGGGGAGCTGCAGGACGGAAAGGTTTTAAATTCAGAGTCACAGTTACCAGATCAATGAAATAAAGATTATCTACCACTTTAATCATAGTTAATTTGAGTTAATGCATGAATTTAATTCCACATTGCAACTTGAGGTGAGAAGGTAAAATGGCACAGAAATGCCTAAAAAGAGAAAATATCACCAGATGAAATTTCAAAAGTAGTCACTGATGTTGTCTGGCTTGGTCTTGAGCCTTACTTGTGTAGGTATGGGGAAATCAATACGATGCAGAACTATGCAAATGTTCTTTGGAACTTCATCTGTTTTGTGGTCATTGCTACTAAATTTCTAAGAACTGTGACTCATTTTTATTTCATTTATTATTGTAAGACTGTACATTTCTGAAGCAGTAAATTATCACACATTTGTACCGTGTCTAGCATGTGTGTAACAATACCCATAAATACTTCTCCAAACAAGGACTGATATATTAACTGAAATATTTTTAAATGCAATACACTAAAATAGAAAGAGAAATAAAGTTATGATTCTGTTCCTGATCATTTGCATAAATAATGAATATTCCTCTATGGTAAAGGCAAGAGATAATTTTAACCTTTTTACAAAATAAGCCAAAAGATTAAATTCATTTCTTTTGCTGTCTATAGCTGACCTCTCCAATCTTCGCTTTTAGCAAGTAAAAGAGAGCCTTTTCTTTTAAATTCAAGCTCAAGGTGAAGATACTATACAGGTAATTGTATAAAAATGTGAGGAGTTTGGTTTCAGTCACTGTCTATAGCTCTTTTCTCTTGCTGTGTTTCCTGTGAGTTGGTCTAAGAATATGCAGCTGCATTGTTCTTTTGGGCTATGTTTGCAGACTATTTCTAGCCCACATCAATGCAATCCAAATAATCCTCACAAGTTGCTTCATTATTTATTAGAAAAAGCAATCTGGCATGTGGTGTGTTATCGACAGCTGAAATCCAATACTCAAAGGTCACCAAAACAAATACCAGAAAGAAAAGGTGTTAAGGCAAATAAAAATACACCTTTTTAATTTTGACTGAATTGATTAAATAACAATTGAGTGGTGTCACAGGTCATAAGGCTTTGAGACATAAGGTCAGCTTAATAGAAAAGAGCCTGGGGCCATGTCACAGGGTACGCTCTGAGGCCTAGCACTGAGGCCACATCATTGTACTCGCTCCTGCCCTTACCCCATGTAGTCTGAAATGAAGAAATGCCTAAACAGAATAGAGAACAGTCTAAATAGACTAGTGCTTATCGCTGAGGGCTACCCCCTGAGTCAATGCTGTTTAGAACTGATTGCTTTATTTGAAGTGAGAGTACTGGACATCTCTCAGTAAACATTCTATAAAATTTAGTAGGCCAAGGGAAGAAAAAAAAAAACACCAACAAAACCCAAACCAACAAAAAACCTTTCTACACCAGCAGTACTCTATAATATATGCACATCTCATTACAGTCCCACAGTTCAGCCCAGATATTTCAGGACTGATACAAAATGAGTGAACTAGAAAGTGAATCAAATACATCAAAATCAAAAGAACTTTCTATGGGATTTTGGGAAGGAAGAATTGTACAGTGGCTTATGCACACTAATACATTCACACTAACATTAGTGCTACAACATTTTTGTAGTAGTGCTGGTTTTCTGTATGCTAAACTATTTTGTTCAAAAAAATAGCTAGCCCAGGGAATCTACTGCCACAGAAAAGCGTACCTTCAGATGTTGTGACTGATCTTTTTAAAATGGCTTGATAATTTTACAATTAACAATACAAATGAAAAAATGTGGTCCATATCTAGTTCAGCCAGCTACTTAAATCTGTGCCCCATCAAAGCACATGAGAAACTAACTACATTGACTTCAGCAGGATAACGGGAACACATGTGCAACTAATGTATTCAGAAGTCTGCTCCTAGATAGCCAGCATATAGGAAATTCAGTCCAGGAAGGTAAAAAGACATCTAGATTATTTAACACTTCTGTGACTATCTGCTGTCTGCAGTGGAGACTAAGGCATATCTCCTGTTCTGTGGATGCCTCTTCCTCTAGCACACTTCTCTCCAACTTTCTCTGTTATTCCCACCTTGGACTGGTAAGGTAAACAGTTGCCACTGAAGTGTACAACAAAATTTCTGTATTGAAGAGAGCTGATCTGGAAATAGATTGTCTTTTCTTGCACAGACATGTATAGTCTGCTTTGGTTCACTGATACTCTGGCATCCATTTAAAAATCAGCTCCTGAAGTTCCCTGTTAGTTCCCAGACTTCCCATGGCAATGGTGTTGCTAAATTTTGCTCTAGTTTTGGGCCTGATCATGCTCCCACTTAATGAATGGCTAAACTACTGCTGATTCTCAGAACAGTGATTCTGATTTTCATTTATTATTTAAATTATAATTTTGCAGACTAATACACTGACACTACATAAATCAAGTACTGGAGAAGTTCTAGAATCTAGCTATCTATGGTTTTTCAAAATCAGTCATTTTTATGAAATATAAGATGATGCACAAGATATATTTTAATCTAGTTATACAACTATTACTAAATTATAGTTTTCAAATGCAGAAAGTATTTAAGGAAGTAAGGTGTGGGATCAGATGACAACAATGTCTCATATGACTTCACGGTGGAAAGAATGCTTTTTACCACTGAGAATCTGACACTCCTTTTAATGTATATTCTACTTAATGACAAGTTATTACAGCAATTTTAATTGTTTGGAGTTGGGAAAAAATAACTTTTATTTTAAGATTGCTAGTCTATCTATTTTCTATACTTCTTGTCCTGGAAGGGTTTGTTTCCTTTTTGATCAGTTTATTTTAAGATATAACCCATGACTTCAGAAGATAATGCTTTAAAATGTAGTTATATAAACAGTGAAGTTCAGGACTGACTCTGCCTACAAACATCAAAAGCAAGGATTTTAATTCACAAATGTTTTTATCAACAGTGGTAAAGCCTATAAATCACTCAATGGTACAGAAAATGTTTTGTACTCTTAAGAAAGGAGTCTGAACAGTATCAATTATAGAGACTGTAGAAATATAATCTTTTTGTGCACACAGAAACATCTGTCCATGCAGTTTTCAGTACCTGGACACAGACAGAATGAATTCTAGGACCTATACTTGCAGGGAATAAAATATTATTTATCAAAAGGAATTTGGAGAAATTGTTTCTTTCTGTAGAAATTACTTCTCAGTTCTGTATCGCTTGTCACATAGTTAATGCTATGGTTTGTGTACGCATAGAAGAAGGCTGGATTGCAGCTCTTTAAAAAATCTTTCAGACTTATAACATTATCTAATATGATGGGTGGAAAATGTCAATGGGAAAAAAAAAAAGAGTTAATTTGCAAAAATAATGCACGAGTACTTGATGGCTGGAATGTTCTTTCCTGTGCAACCTGAACAACATCATCCCAATCAGCTGCAGTGCTCTGAGGTAAGGCAAGACTTCTTTTCACCAAATGCCACAGCCAGGGAATAGGCAAGGAGGGACTGTGGAGAGGTGCTGGCTCAGGAACAGTTGGAAGGTCTCTGATCATTCACAAAATAGGGCTAATGCAAACAATACTAGTTCCCAATAAGGCTGGATTTTTCAATGACCTGGTGCTTTGAAGGTTTGTGCAATGACCTCATCATCATAACTCATAGCAGGACTTCTGTTAGCAATCTAGACAGAGAGTACAACCTAATGACTGATCTAATGCATATACTTTCAAATCTTTCTCTTTTGGGGAAGAACTGAAACACATGAACACAAAGGCTATGCACTATGTGCTCCCTGCCCCACCTTTGCTTTCCAATCTGGAAAGCACTGCTCTAGGCAAGTTATGACAGTTGCAGCTTTTCTGGATTCAGGCAGGACATTTATTCTCTGATCTGGGGAGATGTGAGTATTTCAGATCATTCATGACGATCCTGCAACATTTATTCTGTGCCAGAAGTCTTGGATTAGATTCTTGTATTAAGTATTGTATCCTGAGTTTTAAAGGATTTAAAGGATAAATCACTTAGGTTTACCATAAGGGTGGGCAACAGGTTCTTGTGCTTCTGGTATTGACCTGTTTGTTTAGGTGTCTGATATTAAGAGTTTTAAGTGGTTTTGATAGACCAAGATTATCGGCTCAAAGAAATGGTCATGACTAAGGTGAGTCCCCATTAGGTATCTTCAAAAGTATTGGCTTAAATCAGGATTCATTAACAGAACTTCAGTCTCCTTGGTTTTCTTATTTACATTTATTAACTGCACTGTTTGATCCCTCACCTTTTTCTAAGTAATGTAGTTCAAATTCCACCTTTTATCTGATTTTGCTTTAGACTAGAATGTCTGCCTAATAGTAAGCATTTATGCTGAAATACTGGCATAAATATTCTTAACATTGCCCTTTCTGGGTCATATTTCCCATTCCTGTTTTAAAATCTATATTAGTTCGTGTTCTTACTTGTATCTTATCTGGTATTCTTCAATTCTTCTTCATAGATTATATAAAATTGGGTAAATTCTCGGAGGTTTCGTTCAGTCTTTTCTTCTCAGCAAATTAATCCAGGACACAATGTCCTGTGAGTGGATAGAGGGTTAATCAGTGTTTGCCTAACCTTTTCCTGAACTTTCCTAAGTTTTCCAATTAACTGAGGTAACAGAAAAAACCCCACACATTTTGTCATGTACAGGGTTTCCTTCCTCTGTCAGAAAATTTGCTTTAAGTAGCCACGTATATGTCTAAAGACTAAGTAAAATTTGAAAGCTGAAATCATTGCTTACTGTGTATGAGAAACACCAACTGAGATGGATTTCAGTGGTAACTGTTACCTAGCTGCTCACAGTTCACCTTCCTATTAGTTTGTGAGCAGTAAAAAGAAACAATTTTCTTCTCTGTAGAGAGGAAGGTCTTGTTATGCAAAGGCATTTTATAAAAGCTCTCTTTCCATACCTTGTGCATTGATGGACGGTGCCATATGGCCTGAGAAGCTGTCCTTATAAAGGTGCAGGGCAGGTGGGCAGCCGCCTGTTGAACTGTACCAGTGAGGAGCCTACATAATGCAGATGCATAGCTGCCATATCACCTGCAAGCTAGGCAGTGCAAAAGTGGAAGCTGTGGTGGAATGGCCCATCTGAATGGGTACACTGACCTAAATATGTTGGCTAGGGAAAGGTATAGCTGCCCTGGACTGAAACGGTGGTTTAGCCCATCTCCTCAATACTTGAATAGGAGGTGAAAATTGACAGATATCTGCAAGGCAGGGACAAAGCTGATACTTAAGAACTGTCAGATTAATCTCAAAATCTGTGAGGAAAACAAGCCTGTCATACTTAAGAGCAACCCACTTCATCCAAAATCCTCTAATTCCAAACCCATGTCGTTAAGCATTCCAAGTCTGACTACTCGGGAAATGAACCAGCCCTCTGGGAATGATGGTTGAAAATAATCTTTATCACAGAGGAATATGTAAAATGTACAAAATGGGGCCTACAAATTCCAATGCCTTGAATTCCTATTACCATATAAGAAAATAATAATCCTATAAAAATTCAAACAAGCATCCAAAAATGCTAATTACATTATTTTGGTAGAGACAGAGATTTTCTTTTTTGTCTCTAGCACCATCTATTTTCTCACATAGCTGCTGTGTTGCTATGTTATTTCTTATCTGTATTCTTCAATTTAACACTTTGACTTTCTTGTATTTGAAAATAATAAGCTAAAACATAAATGAAATCAATAAACATCACATAGTTCAGGGTTTGGGTAGTTTTAGCTGCACCTGATAATACACTCAGCTAGCCGTCTCCTGCAGGAATGGTGCTGGTGTCTTCTTGCCTTCAGGTTTGTTTCCAATTATGAGGAAACTTCTGAGTTCCCCAGTCACAAATGTAACAGTGTTTCACTGTGTTGCAAACTGCCAAAGTGTGCTAAGTAACAGAGAGGCCCATCTAGGTATGTTTGTAATGTGAATAATAACAGACATTCCTATCCTCATATAGATTCACAAAATTAAAAAAAAAAAAAAAAAAAAGGTCTTCTGTCTAACAGGCCTAGTGGAAAGCTAGAACGTGTTTGAATAAAATATTCACTATGACTCCTTTATTTAACAAAAATTCCCAGACCATGACTTCCTTTCGTAGTTCAAATGTCAAGCATCCCTTCCAGTGTCGTCAGGGTGGCATGCAGGAACAGAGGGAGACCCTAAACAGAAGTCTTTAATGATGACAAGCCTGGTTAACTCAATGACCCTCAGCATCTTTTGTCTCCCTTTCTCCCCATGTTGGCTCCTGCTGATTCAGATGGGGGAAGCCAACTAGCAGAGCAGTTGCTCATGCATAGTCTAGGGAAAATGCTTTCTTCACCCTTGTGCATAGAGTGCAAAAGGCCCTTCAATTTCCTCTGTACTGTTTTTCAGTTTTTGTCTTTTTCTCTGATTGACTAGCTTTATATTGATTGAAAAGTCATTTCCTTTGCCCAGTCTTCTGAAAAACAAAATAAATGTTTTCTGTGACCCTAACTCTTAGATTTTTCTTTCCACAGAGCTAAAGAAAAAGTTTCCTGTCAATTATATTGAAGGAAAAATTATATTGTTGTTTTGTAACACTTTTTTTCTCCCTATGTGTCAAAAGGGAGCAAATGATGCATTAAAAGCCTAAAAGCTGAAATAAAGATTAGGTGTAAAGTGCTATTGATCCCTTTATGAAAAGAAGCTAAGACAGATTCCACCCTGCTGTCAGGTTACATTTTTAGTAAGTTACACAGATGCAAGATTTGAAACTTCTACAAAGGAGTCCTTAAATTGTTGAAAGTATCAAATAAGATTAGACCAGACAGTAAAAACAACCATTAAAAAAGTGTCAGTGGTGAAGCTAAGGTACTGTCAGGCTACATTGTCCCAGTGTTTGATGTAGCCCAATCTCTGAATGTTTAAGATGTCCATATGAAGATTCAGAACTTTTAAAACATTACTTTTTACATTCTTTGTATGTATAATCTACAGGTATGTACATACATATGTATGTATCTCCATGTCCATAATCAACAAGGTCTTAGGCACACAATGCAGTTTTCATTTGATGGAGCAGAAAAAACCTCGTTTTCAGCTCCCTAACTCTCAAAGAATAGTCTGAATATTTTGGAGATTATTACAAGCTATACCAGTTCTAATGAGAGAACAAGCTCTTACTTTAAGTCAGTACAGTAGATTTTCTTCCAATTACTCTACTTTCTTGTTCCTGACAAACCTTTCTGCCATTCCTTTACTGCAACCAAGAAGATGGACAGTAGCTGAAAAATCATGTGACTTCTTAGCAGAGAGTATGTGGTCAAACATCATCCTTCTCTGTACTGCTTTGATGTACCAAAGTTTATTAGAAACCAGCTACTCAAGGCATGTATGTTCCTTTCTGCACCAATTGATAGCCAAGTTTACCAACTGAATGAACAAAGTGCAGACAAGATCAACCATGAAATGTTTGATTGTTAGTCGAACAAGCTGGAAACACCAGAGACACATAAATCTAAAGAAGGATTAGGGAGCCGCTGATAAAATTATATAGATTAAACAGAATTCTACAAAGCTATGGCAATGCAATGAATTTCCTGATTCTCACTAGGGCATCTTTAGAAAATATCAAGACATGAATTTGGGGGGAACGGGGGGGGACAGGGGGGACGGGGACCACAACCTCCCCCCAACAAATAGAAGCAAATGAACAAATGAAAGCAGATGTTGAAACTTCATTGTAATCTGATACATCTGGAAATATACCAGTGATAGAGAAGGTAGACTCCACTACTCAAGAAACACCAACAGAAAGAAATTTCTGTAGGTCAATGGATTAAAACTTTTGAAATCCTGAAACACTCATGATAGGGACATTAATTCAACAGATTTTTTTGCAGTGAACTGCTTTAAGATGATACCAGAAGTAGAAAAACACAGAGATGAGGTTTAAGTTCAAAGTTATTGGAATGTAAAAGGAATTTCTAAGAGGCCTGCATACTTGTATTAGAAACCTGAGGAATAAAAAAATACGAATTTCTGTTTAAAAAACTATTCCATGAGCTTGTGAAACTAGTGAACCCTAGCTTCACACAGATTTGTGTCTTGTGTTTTCATTCCCTTTCTGTTTGGAACCATTGTCCTTATGGGCCCTCTTATAGTGCAACGCACCCAGGTCATTATGAGACACCCATATTATACCCTGAAAAAAACATATGATATTTTCAGATTGTTCTGTGTCTCCTAGATACTTTTTGGCTTCTGGCTAACCAAAAGGCAGAGTGCTATCTTTAGTTAGCTCTTGGACTAGCTCTGTCTAGTCCAGAGCTCTTCTGTATTTGTAACGTAGCTAAACAACATGTGCCTGGTCCAGACTGAGGATTCATAGACCCAGCTGCAACAAAAGCAGAGGCAAGCAGCTTGGACAAGAGATTCATAGGGTTGACTGAGGTACTAATACTCTTTCCAAGTTTAGTGTAGCCTTAAGTGGTGGATGGGCAGAACCAACACTGTGTCAATGTTCTAAAGAGGTAAAAATAGCCCAGATAATTACAGACCATAGTGTCTGACACAATGCCTTGGAAGAAATATTAGAACAGCTGATGTCCAATGTTATCCATAAAATTTTCAAGGATAGAAATTCAATTTATTCTAATGAAAATGAACCTGAAATGCCTCCATTAGGCCTTTCTGTGGTGCAAAAGGAGCAGATCTTTCAAGCAAACAACTGGAGTCAGTATCAAAAATCCCCATTCTATGGATCTTAAGCTCTTACTTTGGGCTATTTCTAGTTCAATTTAATAGAATAAATGCATTTTACCAGCTGGAAAAAACTAAGTGAGCTCCTGTAATGTGCTTCCCATTCTAATTTCAGTGAAAAGGAATCTAGGTCATGTACTTCAAGACTGCTCCATGATGCAAACTGGAACATTGTAGGTTACAATGATTAAGAGATTTACTTATTATGAATTAATAAACCATGAACAAATCAATTCAGCTAGATCATATCTGCCATGATGTATCGTTTAGTTGTTGCTTACAGCAAAGCTTTCAGCTAGTGCTCGATTGTATTCTGTAATCATTGGAAGAGAGAGAGAGCAAGGGAATAGACTGGAGCTTGGTTTTCACTTTGGGATGAGTTGGCAGCTTGCCTACTTTGCTTGTAGAACTCAGACTGTTTTGCCTGGCAGCTGATAATCCTTGCAAGCATCCAACAACAAATTCCTGCACTGTATATTCCTGTCTCAGACTTTCCTTCTTCTGAATTGATTTAGACCATGTGACACCAACCTTCAGGTACAGGCTATGAATGAGACCAGCCAGACATATATCCTGACAAAACAGCACATTTAATGGATAATCCAGAGATGAAAAAAGACAAAGATCAGTGAATTTTTTAGAAATCTTCTTATAGTTTTGAGATCTAACAATGCTCTTGAAGCCAGATGCTGCTTTCATTCATCTTCAAAAGTGTCTGCATTAATAGCTGTTGTTCCATTTAGATGTTACTTTTAAAAAATATTTACCTCATGGCACTATCTCTGACAGCAGCTCTGTGTAAGACTAGGGAGAGAAAACTGTGAATACATCCTTTTTAACACACTGAGAGGAACCCATAGATAGCCTAGTGAAGGACAGTTGTGGGTGAAGTTGCTTGATTGATTGCAAGGATGATTCTCCACTTCTCTTAGGCTAGTTATGATTAACTATGTGATAAAGTTACAGCACTGTTGATGTGCAACATACCAGCAGCTGATGTGGAAAACAACACTGATTAAACAGTAGCACAAGCTTCAGCATGCATTAGCATTCATGTTGCATACCACGGGTCACTGCAAGACTTCTGCAGAAGATTCTGTAACCACTAAAACTTGTATTATGTGTATCTTTACTCCTTAGAATTAGCAGGAACATGTCATGTCATGACACCAACACATCTCCACTGTGCTTTATAAACATACCCTTGCAAAGAATAATCTGAGCAACATGCTCAAGCAATTGGTGGTTTTACAGAGCCATTGGTCTAGGAACAAAGAGTAAGTTCCATTCATATACAGAGGAAAGCAAGCAATTAATTGAAAGGAACACAGAAATCATGAGAAACAACAGGCATATGCTGAGTGTTCAAATATGACTGTTCTTATTGTACCACTGTTATCTACATTAGAAAGAACCAGAATTACTATTTAATTGATATACAGAATCAAATGCACACCACCAAGAGTGTTAATTTACATCAAGTATACCAAGAGTTGAGTTCTTTTAGGAACTGTATTACGAAAGCCTTTGTTGCGTATCTCATCATGCCTGTGTCTTCTGTATCAGATTTTTAGGTTTCATTCTTGCCCTCTGAATTTACAGATTTGCATCTCAGCAGCTCCCTATCATTTTAGAACTTTTCTCCTTTATTATACCTGTGACTTCTTCCACAGGCTGTTACACTGAAACCCTGCCTTTTAAAATATTTACAATGGCAACATATGAAGAACATGTATAGCTTGATAGCTTTTATTTAAAATACATCCATAACGTATCTTACACTGTTCACAATGTCCTATATTAATTACAGTGCTGTATACCTCTTTGATTACTATTCTTAACACAGTCTGTGCATGATATGCCTGGGAACTGGCAACATCCACTTTGTGTGGTTTTACATACATTAATCTTGAGGCTTAATAGGGATCTTTTCCAAAATGTTCTGAAAAGAGAAAAAATCTGGCCTGTACTTCAGAAAAAAGCTAAGCAGAAGTGCAGGGGAAAAAATGCTAATTTTAATGTTAAATTAATATTCTTTCTACTACCTTACATAAATGCATCTCTAATAAAAGGCAGAACTCTTTAGCTTATCTTTACTCTGTAAATGTCATAGATCATATATTTTGTTAAATATGCTGTGTCTGGGCAGCAAGGAGAAGATTTCTTCCTAGCACTGGTTATAGTGCCCTGTGGTAGGGCAGACTCTTTGGAGGGAGAGGTAGATTGCTTTTTCCTTGGGAAAAAAATGAGTGTACCCATTGGGAAGGAGTTTCTGGGTGAAGGAAGCAAGGTGGAGAGATGTAATGTGGTGCAAGGTCTGCCAAACTGTTGGAGCTGGAAGACTTGAAAGAATAGGTCAGGAAGAAGCAGGCAGCAGAGCTAAATCTGGGAGAGCATGACGGGAGACTGTTGAGTTGTTTGAATCCAGGAAAGCACTGAAGCCACTCTGAAGAAGCAAGAGTGGAGGAAAGAGCTATCCACTATGTGAGCAGACTCCAGACAGCATGACTAGACTGATAAAACCTAGCTGGAGAGAAGCAGGATAGTTTTTTTCTGATACACTTGCTTCAAAGACAAAGTCAGGGCACTTCCACTTGCAGGCTCTGCATCGCTTCATGGCAACCACACTCACACACTGAAGAGGAATGTACAGAAGTTCGCTTTTTAGTATTTAGGATTTTCTGCTTGTCGGGCTTTTTACATTTTGTCTGTCAAAGACCATAAAAAATATCATGCGATCTAGATAGCCCATCACATCCAGCAACTGAAGTGTTTTGTCCTGTGGGTTGCAATTTGTTGAAACAAAACAGTAGCAAAAAGGTTCCTTGTCTCTAAGGTAAAATAGAAACAGCGAAAAATAGTTCCAGTGCGTTGCAAGTAATTTGTTAGAAATATTTTAACCAGATGAAGCAGTGAGGAATACTAATTGACTCAAGAACAAATAAAATCTATTTTTAGAATGTCTTCCTTTCTTCTAAACTCCTTATACCTTTTTATTCAAGCTGTTCCTAAAACCTTGCTTCTCTATTAGTACTCAAGACCGATGGCAAGACAGATCACACGGAAGGCAATGACCATGGGTTGCATACTGTATTTTAAAGTTATTCCTCCACTAATAATTAATGTGCTTAGTATTGTTTTAAGATATGTGTGAGGAAGAGCACACGTTTGATGAATTTATTCTTGGTCTGTATGTTGCACATCCTTAAAAAAAGGAAACAAGTAGGTTGGATGATATTGGTGCCGAGGATTGATCCTGCTTATGCTTGGAACAACTTCTATTCCCAGAAGAAGAAAAGGCTGAAAGAGTCATGAGAAGCTCAGAGTGTGCAGTACAAGAAAAGACTGAGGTACCTCTGAGAGGAAAAGGGAACAAACACATTCCCAAGAGTGACAGAAAAAGAGGCTTCTTAGGGACAGAAGGAATTGCGCAGTATTTGCCACGGCTCAGAAAACCACTGAGCTGAGTGAAAGCAGACCCGGAAGCAAGAACCTGCCCTGCAAGGACACAGAGGGCAGAGCCATATTTTGTTGGAAACATTTTGCTTTCTGCTGTTTTCTCAATTTTTAAGACAGACCTTCTGTCATTCTTCATATAAAAGACTGGTTTTGGACTTGATAGCCTTTTTGGTCTTTTTAGGGAAAGAGTCCTTTCATCCCACTGAAAACTCTGTGAGAGGAACTTTTTCTTACAGTGTCTTCAGATGGTCAGTGGTGTTTGTGGGTCACTGCTACTGCTCTGCAGTGAGCTGACTGGATCTAAGGGGAAAGGTATTCTGCTCTTGGCTGAAGGAAACAAAACAGAGGCAGAAAAAGGTACAAGGAAAATCAAAAGGCAAGAGGGATCAACTTTCTGAAAAATATTGATTGAATGGAGAGAAAATAAAAATTCTGAAAGCATTCTTTCCAAGACTTCATATTTGTAAGTAGAAACAGGGACTGCAGGAGAGTGTAAAGGGAAGCAGACTGTCCATGGGAGACTTCTGGTATTTTATATGAAAAAACAATCTCTTTATCAGTGTATTCTGTGGAAAACAACAAAAACCTTTTAGCCATCTTTTTAAAACTGGAAAAGAGTAAGAATACAAAGAAAGATGGAACTGAAGACATTTGCAGATTTTTCCCGTATTAAGATATTCTTCTTCAGAGAAATGTGTCAGAGGGTACACTCTCTGTAACACCCAGCATTCGTTTGTTCACACTGACCTAATTTTCAGGAGGCTTTAGGTTTTCATGTGTGTAAGCAATTTATCATAAATACATACACTGGTGTTTGTCATGCATGTACAGAACACAGTTGTCAAGGAAAAAGGTTTTTCATGGAAAAGATGTATCATTAAACCATTAAAGCTTTCTTGCACACAGTTCCCTGTAAATCAGACCCAAACTATTTAAATACTAATCTGTGCTAATGCTTTTACGTATAAAATAAGGAAGTATGTTTTTATTCCATTTTAGACAGCCAATCCTTCTTTCTTGTCCATATTTATATTTTTCTCTTACATTAAGTACATATAGTTTAACACATTTAGACAGTAATTCTTCAGCTGAGGAATCAAATACTACATCAAAGCAGACACAATATTTTCATCGTGTATTTAATGACAACATTTTGCAAGTACGTTAGAAGTAATAATTGCTCATCAAACAAAATAAAATGAAACTTGGAAAAAATGTAGAGTAGCTTTTAATAAAGTATTGGAGCTGCAAGGAAAAATATTTAAATTTGTAATCAACACATACAAACAAATCACTTGCCAAATTTCCTAATATTGTGGTGCTAAGTATGCTAATTATCCATATTAAATATTATTAAAATAACATTTTTTCCTTTGAAGTAACACATTGGTATTAATATAACTATCAGACATGAGAAATATGAAAAACATAGACAACAAAAACACATATACAATATAAAGTACTTATACTTTCAGATGTTTGGACATCGTGCAGAAGATTGTCAGGGTGTATCAAGATGCTGCTGTTTACAACATAACACTGGAAATACAGGTGACAGAGAGATCTGACTTTCTACTTCAACACATTGAATGAATTTCAAAGATATAAATTCTGGAGTCAAAACATGAAAAAATGAATCTTTTTCTATTTCTTTAGAGCTAAAATATGTGTTTCCTACATTTGCAGAGTCTACACTGATGTAAAACTGAGGAGGCACATAGAGGGATTTTTTTTTTTAAGGCAAACATACTGGAATAATATACACAGAAGTGAAAGGTGAAACTATGAAATGCACATCAAGAGTGAAAAGGATAGATTTTTACAATTAGCCATTACAAAAGTTACAGCTGAATTCTATTCCAGCTTTCAAAATTTGTAGTTAAAGTAATCAAACCACCTTAATTTTGCTAATCCACCAGAAGAATAAAAATATTACTCTACTGGATTTGCCTTAGAAAAAAATGTCTACTCACAGAAAAGTAAGCATTATGATGATTAACCATAATTCTGTGAAGTATGTCACTAAAAGTTAGCTTTAATTAATTAATTAACCTTGTTTCTCCAAATGCAAAACACAACATAAAACTTCATATATATTATATATATATTTCATGGGAAAGAAGAAATGTTGGCATTCTCCTGTCTCCTTATTTGGGACAAAGAGGAACAGGAGAGAAGCATGGCATCTGAAGAAGTTGAGAGTACATTTTCTTTTCAAAACAGTCAAAGAATGTTTACATTTTTTGCATTATTACCTGATGATTCATGTATATATTCACTCTAGGTCCTCATCAGCCCAGCTGTAGCTTTATGAAAGTTAGAAAAGGCCTTCATAATTAAAAGGCATCCACAAGTTTTAGATATTCCATATAGGTTTAGTATGATTTCACCTCTGTAGACGTATCTCTCTTCCTCCCTTATTACAGACAGAGTCTAGAAAACTTGATTAGATCAAATATTTAAACTTTATCTTGTTAAACAGGGAGGACTCAACCAGACCCCATAATCCAGGGGTCACTACAGGACAGAAAATAACTGTGAAAAAGGCATGAGATTTTAATAAATGGGAAAGAATGGTTCAAGAGGTCTGATAAACTATGTCTAGAATTGCCCATTTACAACCCATTTGGTAACCCCTCTACTGACTTTGCTTCCAAATTAGACAGTCCAAATTAGACAAACCTAGCATATTCTTTAACTGATTATACTAAACTGTCTTGGGGAAGGGTTAACAAAGAAAACTATATGAACCTGGCTTTTTCTTCTGTGAGCCTTTCACATGAGCCAGTGACTTACTACTATATCTTTTGTCATTATAATGACAATTCTGCCCTTGTTTACATCTTCACCTCTTCTTACAAGAGTTTAAAAAAATTAGACAAAATGTGATAATTCTTCCCTAAAGTTCTGGGTGAGGAGGAGGAAAATATAAAGGTTTCAGACATATGCTGTGCATAAAAGGCAGTGAATGGGAATGAAATAATAAGTTCTTAAGACCTAATACCCAAGCTTAAGTTTACAAACTGTGTTTCACTAAGAAAGTGAGAATAAGCTGAGTTTTAAAAAGCAAAAGAGAAAAAACCCTTGAGTGCTAAAGTCTGTTTAGGATCTGGTAAAAAAAATTGCCCTTTCGACCTCTTCTAGTTTACTCATATTCCCACTCAAAATTGAACAATTGCCCTTGATCACATATACTTGTTCCTGAGGATATTATGACTTTTTTTAAGAAACTTTTTCAGCTCAAGCATGAACAAAAATGCTGTGTAAATAAAAAATATTGAGAACAAACATCTCAGCATTTCCGATTAATTTTCTCACAGCCTTTTGATCTGTCAAAAGGCTTGATTTGTTTCTCAGTTTTCTATTTTATTTTTTTGAGAAACATTATTAGAAATGTTCAGTTGCTGGAATTTCCATTGGACAGTAAAGCTATCTTTCAAGTTGTCTCTTAATGACAAGATGGAATACATTCTGCTAAAGTTAAAATACCTTTATGTTAAAATATAAATGAAAATATTTTTAAAGGTATCTTGTCTTTCAGCATGTTAGTCCACAGCATCAGTTTCTGAAATCTGTATATCTCTGCTGAAGTCAGTTGAGGAATACCAATACAGACCAAGTAAGGATATTCTCTGCTATTTGAGAAAATAAAAAATCTTTGCCCAGTTAAGTTAATTAATTTCATCTTTTATATGATTATATTAAACCTAATACTTTATCTTCGTGTAAATCTGTGATTAATTTATACAAATATGATCAATAATTATGAGGGCTTTTTATACCTGTGACTTCCCAACACTTCCTGTAAGAATTTAACTAGGTAAGTGAGAAATAATCTTTTTTCTAACTGCTTTGCAAATTTTCCTATTCAAGTGCTTTGTTGGCAAGCACTTAACCATATTTATGTTGAAAATTAAGCATATAAATTAAACAAAAAATAAATTTGCATTGAAAGTTCATTTGGTTTTTTTTACTGTCTCGCTGACACTGCTCAGAACAGAATTCATGTCCTATAGATGCAGCATATGGAGAATTATGTCTCATTGTCATTTAAGGATTTGGCCTAATCTGGGTTGGGGCTTCAAAACTTAAGTCTTTAACTGGACCCACGTGAGGACTTCAGGCTCTTGGAGAAGTATAATATATCTCTGGGGTTTAAGGCATATAATGAGCATATACGAACTTTCAAAACTATATTTAGTGAAGGTATCATATCACTTCTAAGATGCAGAATGTAAGCATTTGTAGGCAATACATTTGACTCCTAATAGCCAGAGAGGTAATAGAATTATATTGTCATTAAAAATTGTATTTACATGTCTCTGTAACCTCTACATCATAGTTAAGATACAGTTACGGCTGAGGGTTAACTCCGTCACTGACCTTTTATGACATTCTGCAAACTTTACTGTCAGCACTACAAGCTGCAAAGTAATGGAAACAAAATCCACAACAATTCCCAAACCCAGATTGGTTTCTAACCACATGTAAGCTCAGCCATGTTATGTGATAAAGTGATCCAGCATGTATTTTGCATTTGTAATTTTATCCCATCATTCCCTACACAGCCTTTCTAACATGTAAACTAGTCATACCCAAGTTTAAGAGGTTGTTTCTTCCTTTTTAGTTTACAATTGATACCTTCTTGACACAAACAGGCAGAGGCAATTTAATAGTCTCTCAGAATTATTTTCTCAGTCAAGTTATATAAATACTTATTAAGAGAACATTTCCTCATTTTCATGTAAATCATCTAAGTTATATGCCAGTGTAGGGCTCAAATGTAGATGTGCGCAATCCCTTTAGGTCACACTACCTAGTTGACTAACATGGTAAATGAATAAATCATTTTCACTTGGAACAAGCATGGTTGAAATGTTTTTCAGTGTGTCTGCACTGGATATTTCATTTTCTAAACACTCTAAAACCAATTATGCTGACTTAAAATTCATTTAAATATAGCTGTGTGAAAAATGTAGAAAATATTTTGAAATTCAACCTGTTTTTAAAAACGCATTTTGAATCTCTGAAAGAAAAGTGGATTGCAAAGACCCAAATAGATACAGATGCACTGCAAAATGTTTGAACTAAAATTTTTAAATTGCAAAGTGATCAGTTGCACAAGTTGACATTTTTCCACAGAAGACAGTGTTGTATACTGCAGAAAAGGGAAGAGTCACAGGAGAAACACTGAAAGAGTAGCCAAGCTACTCCTGTAGCATGTAGTAATAAAGAACTTAGTTTTGATTTTTGTGGTGATTCAACAGGCTGCACCTGGTATGAATGGCACCTTTAAATACACTGATGCAGGTGGTCTGGGGCTGAATTTCAGGGGAAGAGGGAAGTACTGGAGAGCAGGGTTGGATTTATTAATATACTGAATTTCTCTCAACTACAGGCTGATCACTGACTTCAACTGATGTTCTTGGAGTGAAGAAACATATGCTAAAGAAGAACTTGTCATGCAGGACATCTATAATTAAAGAAGATCTTCAATGAAAGCATTTCACAACACCTCCATTAAGCTTTGTCATACTGCAAAAAGAACATGAGCCTCTGTGTAAAGAAAAGTTAAACAATTGTCAGCTGAAAGCAGATGAGGGTTTTATTGAATACCTGTATTACTAATGCATGAAGAAGTACCCATGCAGAGCACAGCAGATACAATCATTGTTCTTAATTGTTGTGCAATTTTTATTACCAATGGAACTACTAAACAAAAAGAGGGAGATAGATTTCCTTTATCAGTAGCCATAGTTTTATTTCAGGAGAAATCAGTGACCTAGGTCACCAAGTTGTCACCAATCCTAGTACCAGGAACACCTCCACATGAAGAGACAGGTAGGATTACTGTCTTGAAGACAGCACAGATTGGGACATTCAAGCCCCACTAGTCAGAGTCACGTAAAGGTTAAAGTACGGATAATCATTTCCAAATATTCCCACTGGGAAGGAATAAAATTATTTGATGAGGCAGTTACAAGTAAAAAGATAACATGCATTTATATGATTTCTAAAGGAATATACAATAACAAAGAAAGAAATGTACATTTTTAAATTGGCCTATGCTATCAATTATCAAAAAGTATTATTGTAATTTCTGTACTCTCATTGTTTAAGTTTGTGCTAAGGCCACAGTGATTGTATCTTGAGTCATAGTCCAAACATACAGATTACTGGAAAGTACTTTTTTGAAGTTTGTGTTCAGCGTAGGCTGAGGAAAAGACACTGCTTGTTACTTTTCATCAAGAGGCTAGTATTAATTCTCGAATTTTTCAACTAACAAAAATAATCTGATTTTTGAAAGTCTACAAAGATCCTTGGTTGTTTTCACCTAATAATAGCTATTTCAATTCATAATAATAGTTATTTTAATTTATAAGTGTACATGACCAGAGTTCTCCAGGCATTTTAGTGGACACAGCTATAAAATATGCCAAAATGTGTGTGTGGAGGAAAATAATCCTTTTAGAAGTCCCCAACTTTAAAACAATTAATAAAAATCCTCTCATCATTAGAAGTTTAAAGAAAAAAAAATTGTTCCTGGTCCTGAAAGTATTCAGTCTGTATGAAATGAGGATCATTAACTGATCCAGATAATGACATTGTTCTACTTTTCTCAAAATTGTGACATGGAATACTCAAATGGTTCAGCTTCACGGATTTTTTTAACTGTCCTAGCAGAACATACTACTAAAAATCATGCCTTTGCTTTAAATTTGGACCTTTATCTTTTTAAATGATGGTATTATGATAGTGAAAGGCAGCTAACAGATAGAAGTTGGTATCAATAGGAAATTTATTTAATGCCCAGTACAAAATTATTGGTTATTTTCATTTTTTCAAGATCAGGGTCCATACTGTTGCAAGTATCACTGAACACATTAACTGCAAGGGTAGCCACAGCCAAAGGAGGAATCTAATGACTCTGGCTACTGGAGATTCCCACTTTAAGAACTTTGCTTTGCAAACCTGCATTTGAATCTTTTACTAATCTAGCAAGTTTATAAAACAACTTGTAAAATATTAGACTTGAGTGTAATCCAGAACCTGAATCTGCCCAGGCTGTCCAGTAAGAGGCTCTTTCATGAAGATATAAAGAGATCACAGCTCTTTGCTTGCAGATACTGTTGAAAAAATATCTCTTGGGAGTGAGAATGAAGAACTGAGTGCTTTGTCTCCTTTTACTTGAACCTGGAAAACTGAGATCAGAATATGAAGAACAGGCAAAGATCAAGATATTTTTATTTGTTCATTCATTTGTGTCTCTGAGCCAACAGCATTGTAAAGGGCAGGAACCATACTTTCATTTGTTGCTGGTTTTAATCTCTTCTGTGGCTTTCTTACTGACTTTTTTTCTCTGTCTTTGTTTCATTTACAGGTTTTCTCAGGTGCCTTCATTTTTAAAGGGAAACCCACCTGGTTTCTATTTGACATCCTTAAGTCCTGTGATGTCAATAGAACTCAGCTACTCCCATCCATACTACTTTGTATTTATACATCAAGCATGGCAGAACTCAGGCATGTCTCATTTTTCAGGGGCTAAATGGAAAAATTGTAAAAGGTGGTATCACATATTTTACGTAAATATTGTGAAAAGTTAACATGAAGCAAAATCACAGAAATGCTAAGTATTTCAGCTTTCTCAGGAAACATGAATATGGCCATTAGAAACGTGTATTTCTCTCCAGTTTTCAAATAACACAAAAAAAAGCCCTTCAAAAGGCCAATGATCAGGGATAAATAGAGGCAAAGAAACAAGTAAGACATAAAATAAATTCAAAACATGAAGGTAGCAAAAACATGAAGGCTTTTCCTTCACATATGGGGATTTGTAAAATCAGACACAAGTGCTACAAGACTTAAAACGTGTCCTGAAACTATTCAGAAGTTTGCCAATTTGTGCTTAAGCCAAATGATGATCCAATGAAGAGTAACAGAGGCACCTGATGACATAGCATTCCAGTTCAAGGACATAGCAGAAATATCACTCTAGTTCTCCCCAGTGACAGACAAAACTATTGATTGCACATTTACAGCTCAAATGCTTTTCTTTCCCTTTCTAGAAGAACAACAGAATTTGAAATGTATGAAGAGCTTGTGGGTTTGGCTTCAATTCAAGGCCAAACAAAGGGCTCTGACTTTCACCACAGTCTGCAGAAACGTTTACAAGCTCTGCATTTGGATTTGTGCAAACTTGTTGATCTTTCAAACTATCAAGCATTTTCAACAATGGGAGCACAGAATAACGCAATATTTGCTTTTGTTTTCTCACAAAAGTTTACAGGTACCAAAATCCATCTGAGAAAAGGTTAACTGGTAACTTGAATTCAGTTATATCTTGTGTATTATGAGCTGAGAACCTGAATCACTGATAATTGATCTACTGAACCCAGTCACCAAAGAGAGCAAATTAATTCAGATTACCTGAAAGCATGTATTGTTTTTCTAGGCAGAAAAGAAGGACAAAAAGAAAAGAAAAAAAAAAGTTCACATATCTTTCAATATAATTTTGTTCACCGAATAAAGGATTTGTTGAACATGTGAAGAGAACACATTATTTTTGTTTATATTTAGCTTAAAAATAAAGATATTTTTTAAAGACCCAAAAGCTAATTGCTTTGAATTTTTTATTTTATTTTATTTTCAGGTCTTTATCAAAACAGTATTTTTTCCTAATTTTAGGTAAACATTGAAAGAAATAATGTATTTTAACCACTTTCCCTTTTTTAATATTTCTTCTTATTTTCATGGTAGAAAAGTGATCTAGACATACATAAAAACTGAAAGTGCTTTTCCTGCCCATATTATCTCATTTTTTTTTCTCTCTCTTCCACTTCACTTTTCCCAAAGGAGAAAAAAAAATAAGGGTGAACTACTAAATCTAGAGTGAGTGCAGAACTTTTTCTTATTTTCAAAGTCATTGTTATTAATTTATTTATGTTTTCCATTTGTATGACTGATGTTAATACAAATGTTATGTAGTTTTTTAAAGTAAAAATCATGAGAGGCAAACATCTGTCAACCAGTTTCACTTAGAGACAAGAAAGAGCAGAGACAACATCCCATGGAGAAGCAGGTGTTTAACACAGGAACTGAGATGAAAAAAGGCTGCTAGAGAAGACAAGTGGAAGGAGTTGGACATAAGTGTCACTTCATTGCCTAGGGCTGGAGCTGGAGCTCTTGTAAGAGAGGGAGACTGTGTCTGCTACATCTGGGAGTAGTACACCACAATAGGATCAGGTCTGTAGAGCTGATGAGAGCCAGTGCTGACTCTATGCATGGTTTTTTTGGGGGGTCATTTCAGTCTAGCTCTAGTTTGTTGCCACAGACTGAACCCCCACCAGCAGCTGGAGTGCATTTGGGGCATTCACAGAGTAAATTTTCCTGTTTTGTTTCATCCGAAAGCAAACCAGATTGTATACTCTGAGACAGCTATGAGATCTGAATTAACACAAGTTAATTGGAGAGAAATGGGAAACTTTCCTTAAAAGCACCTTGCTGACTCAAATTAAAATGTTAATTTATACTCAGGGAGTTCCTTCTTGAAGATGAGAAACTTGGATAGATTGAGTGATTATCTCCCATCCATAATATAGAAGTACTGGTACTAAAATGATTTCCACTTCTCCATTTCTAGCTAAGCATTAAGCATATCCTTTACGTTTTCTTTTCCCTTTTTCTTCCCAAAGAATTGTGACTGTTGTAGATTGCGTTGAGATGAACAAGCCTGCAGTCAGAGAGTTATGCAATCGAGAGAACTGTCTAAATGGTGGTACTTCTAAAGGCAGATTAAAGGACCTGCTTCATTTTTTCTATGATTTTTCTTTGTACCCTTCTATGATGTCAGTGCATTGGTATGTAACATGACATTAAATTTGATTTTTCTCACTGCCTAAAATGTTACCATTTGTGCAAATATTTTAACGTCTGTCATGCTGCAACTGAAATTCTTTCCTCCTTTGTCCACTGCAATGTTGATGATAATTCACAACAAAAGTACTATATATAATGCTGTATATGGAGGAATATAACAAATTTAGAGTCCCCTTAAGATTTGATCCTATATTCAAAGAAGTCAAACAAGAATGAAACCTACAGTTATTCAGTCTGTTGAACCTGTCTGTGCCCAGAATACACCTTCTGATGAGCAGAGACCATTTTATGGGTGTTCTAAGCGGAAAGAAAGCATGACACATTAAGTATAAAACCTGCACTTAAAATTCTGTTTACCACTTTGGTACAGCAGTTACAGAAACACTGGAAATGCAGCAGCAAATAGGCAAACGGTTCATAAGTTATTGAAGGTGGGTAAATTTTTTTCTAAACTCCTGACTAAAATTATAGATGACAAATTATGTTTGTTGTGTTTTTTGTTCCTTTTTGTTCATTTCTTGTCAAATTATATTACATCATCAATTCTCTCTTGGTTATTTTTTGCTGTGTTGCTCAAGTTCTGTGGGAGAACAGGTTCACCTGGCCAGCCCAGACAGAATGAGGTTATTTAATGCACCAAAATAGCTAACAAAGATTGGGATATAGTGGTTTATTTATGTTCTTGGGTTTTCTGTGTATTTTCTTCTTCTCTAGTAAAATATTGTGATGGGATTTCTTTCATTATTAATTTCTAAACTTAGAATTTGGAAAAAAGGTATTTTTAAAAAATGATTCTTCAGGGATTTTTTTAAGTTATAACTTATGTATATGCACTACAAAAACAATCTATTTTGAAAATGAATGTAAGAAAAATATTTTTAATTTTTGCAAATGAAAATATTGCTAGTCACTCCACTTCTTTTCTTGCAAAACTAGCTAACTGAATCTAGGATTCAAAAAGGAACCTTGATCTGGTATATATGGACATTCTGGGTTTTAATTTTATTTTTAATTTAATATAATTTAATTTTAAACACAACCTCAGTGCTTAAACATAGATCATTGAACTATTTGGGAACCAGGATTGTTGTTTATTTGTTCTCATATTAAATACCCACATATTTCAGATTTCCTGTGTCGTTTGTTTTCAGCTAAAATAAGGTTCAGTTGCTAGAGTAAATCAATCACATTTCTGTTTCCAGTACTTCTGGTGAGAAATCTATTATAGTTTTTCCCCTTTTTTTTAAATTAGATTATAATGAACAGGTGTTCTCCATTGCTTCCTTCTTCTCTTCCTCCCTCCTTCTTTTCCCTCCATTGCCTTTTATTTAATATTCCAAGGGCAAAGACAGTGAT
This sequence comes from Falco punctatus, assembly GCF_963210335.1. Classification (NCBI taxonomy): domain Eukaryota; kingdom Metazoa; phylum Chordata; class Aves; order Falconiformes; family Falconidae; genus Falco; species Falco punctatus. The sequence continues at coordinate 74,334,975 of NC_137582.1, read as the reverse complement.
TCACAACCATCATCTCATCTGAGCTCCCATTTTCAAACACAACAGGTCAAAAAAGCTGTTTTAGCTCTGCAGAGATATATGAAATTCTGGTCACAGGTGAGGCTCTCCAGGCCACAGAAAATGAAGCCTGAGGGGTACATAGTATTTTTTTGTGTACTTTATGTGCCACTGATTTCTATGACCTTTTCAAGCTTACTTATTTTCTACATTCAATAATATTTTCTCCTTATCCTAACTTCCTCCATTTCCATTCCCATCTTAAAAAACAGTGGCTTAAAAGTCTGAATTAAATAATAAAATAAAAAAATCATCTTACCTTTAATACACACTTTCTAATTCTAATATAGAACAGCCTTCTTAGGAATCTCAAAATGATATTTCATCTTTTCATTTATGCATTGTATATCTCATTTTTTTTTTCAACACCTATTTCCAGAATAATTTTATGGGAAACCATAAATAAAGGTGTGCCAGAACAAAATGGAGTAAAACAGAGACTGATCTCACAAAGTTTTAAATACCTATTAGCTTCTACACAAAACCATTATATTTTCTCATTATTTCACAGAAATAACTATATTAATAATGATAGCAACATTTTTTTTTCATAGCCTAAGAACTATTGCAATTTAAAAAATACCGATTAACGTTCCCATTGTTTATCACATAGTAATACTTCTCCTTTTACACTTGGCTGGTTGCCTCCAAAGCCTTAGGATTCTTTTAAGGTGAGGGACTGCTGGCTCATAAGTAGAAACACCTACTGCCATGGATGTTTTGAAAACCTCAAATATACTACAAAATAATTCTAGCAGAGATAAAATATGCTTTAAAGTTTTGGTCATTTTCTTCCTTTGGAAAATATTAATTCAGAGCTAAACATTTAATTTATTTACAATACATGACTCTGAAAAAATATATCCATAGCAAGTATGAAATGTAAAGATTAATACACCAAGCAATTCTAGGCATGCATATAAGGAGCTGAATAAAGGCAGACATCTTCTGTTTTCTTTTACTGAAATCACTTGATCATATATTGCATAAATGACTGGTCTTAAGAATTTTGCAATGCTAATTTCTCTTCCTGGATGAGTATACTTCTGAGCAAAAAATATTGGAGCAAAAGGGTTATATTCTTGCTCCTTTACAGAGGAATAGACAACTGGCTTCAAGGCATTCAAATTTTAAGTCATCAAGAATCATTATTGCTTTCTGAAGCAGCACCTTAAAAAACAATTCTTATTTCTCACTTAGTACATGCATACAAGTACTCTGATACATTTCATTCGCTGTTTCAAAAGTTACTCAGATTTTCCACGGTTACAATTAAAATAAAAAGAAGATGAAAATTTATCTGCCATGATATGAATATGAATTCTGTGCCAATAAATACTTTCACTCCATTCCTAGAGCGTCCTAAGCTGAAATACAGGGTTCTTGGAGATCTCCAATATGGTCTTAAATATATATATACAGTTTGCCTATGTCTTTTTCTAAAATCAGAAAAATGTCACAGAATGTTCTGCATTAATTTGGGACAGAGAATTTCTACAAGTACATTGAATTTTACAATGAAATCAAAAACCTTTGACGAACGAGAGCATATGTTCACAAGATCCCATGAAGATTGTAATTCCAGCTAGGAAGTCTTTCTCATTCTACTCCCAAGAACCGTTTGGGCTCTGCTGAGGCAATTTCGTGTGACATTGGCTCTGTCACCATAGTGAAGTCTAATGCGTCTTGGCACAAACCTAATTTTGGATTGAAAAATCTGTAGTATGCTATGAAAGCAATTTGCCATAGGAGTTTTCAATTCAAATGCATTCCTAAATACTCATTGTGATCATCACCTGCTTAAAAAAACGTATATATTCTCCCTTTCAAGCTCTTCAAGTGTTTTGTCTGCTTTCAAGTAAGCAAACAAAAAATCCTACATTATTATATGATAATGATAATCATAAACACTATCAATGCCCAGGCATGACATACACCTGTGCTTACACTGAGCTGTTTTTGTCAGTCTCTGGGCCCAGCACAAGGGATGATGACTCAGTTTGACAATGGAATTTATTGAACTCCAGTTATCAGTACCACCGCAGATATTTTTCTCCTGAGTTCTACAGGTTACTGTGGAGTGTACATCCACTGAAAAATACCAAAGTTTAGGAAGCCTTTCAGCTGTTGCTTAATGCCATATCTCTGGTGTATTCTATGGTTTCTCCTTAGGGGGGGTTGCCATTCTTTGTGTTTGTGGAGGCACAAGATTCTGTTTTGAGATCTATTGTTTCTGATATACATCAAGTATTTTTGTGCTTCTGACAGTTCATATCTTTTTCTTTTTTTTTTTTTTTCAAAAAAATATGCTCTGCCAATGCACAATAAAGACACCAGTTACATAAGGAAGGAGTATAACAACTGAGATTTGTCTTCAAAAATGGGCAAAGAATAAGTGCAGGTGAGTGCAAAACTACTAGCAATTAGCAGTGCTACCTGAAATTATCTTACATTGAAATACCACCCTCTGTCTAAAGTTAGAACTGAATTGAAACAGGTGAGTAATGCTAAGGTGTCCATAACCCCACCAGTCTCTCTGTTTAGATGTATCTCACACTGGTTTCTTTCTTAGAGCCAATGCAGATACAGCTCACGACTGAGAAGAGTCAGGAGTTCCAGTAAAGTTAGCCAGCTGTGATTGAGATTGATGAGCTTGATAATATTCTCAATCCATGGAAACTACTGATAATGCTCATGCTGACCACAGTTTCCAGATAGAGTTCTACATAGCCATGAACCAAAATACATCAAAAATGTTTACACCTTCATCATCAACTTTATATCTGATGTGAGTTTAATGATGAATATTTGTTGTTAACATAGAGATGGTCATGATCTCCAGCCATTCCTATTCCCAGAAAGCAGCACCAATATCATCAGAATTGCCAAAATGAAGTGGATACATATATATGCAATATACCTGTAACAATCGCTTTTAAAATCATTCTTATTGTTCAATGACCGTAGTTGGGATGTTTTATTTATTGATGGTGGAAAGCAAGTTTGTTTGTTTCTTTGTTGTTAGCTGTTGGTTTTCAGGGGGGAAAGGGTGTTCAGTTTGTAAATCAATTTGTTTATTTGTTAGCTGAATACAGGGAGATTTTGGAATAAATCTGTGACCACAGTGGGTATTTTTCACATTTTGGGGGAAGACTCAGAATGAGAAGTGAACAAAGCATGTAGCTGCTTGTTCAAAGTGTTCATAACTGAATGTGAAATAACATGAGTGAAGATATCTTTTGGCATCTCAGTTAATAGTTCAGACTGCACTAATATGACAATGTAATACATTGTGTTTGTACAATGTAAGTCTCTGAATGTGCAACTTCTGTTAATTAGAATATCAACACGTAGAAACATGAATGGATTTAATGCAGCCTAACAGATCTAAAAAACCCAAGTTTTTAAGAATTAATAGTAAAATTATCAACATTAAATTTTCATACTATTATGATGTATACAATGGCTGCATGCCTATCAATAAGCAACATAAATTAATCTGTCTCTGAATTGTACTATGAATTTCATATGCGCTGGTTTCTTGGGGAAAATGCATCTTACAGTCTGTAAGTTTTTGTATGCTATGTTTTACACATAAGAAATAAATTTTCTTATGTCATCCCATCCATTTCACAAGGCAAAGATAAACCTATGCTAGGCTGTGTTAACTTTTTCCAGCTGTATGTAGTACTCACAGCATAAAATATTATTTGCAAGTGCTTGCAGGATTAATCATGACCCAGTTTATGGCGGGATCACTGAAGTTTCTGCCACATACCTGCCTGAGTGTTTGACGCATAAACTTAACTATCCCAACTGCAAGTTGAAATATTGTTGTTAAAACATCACTGAAACATACATACAGCTGCTAAGATGTTGGGAGGTGATTTATTTCTCTCACTTAACTTGATCATTGTTCACCACGTGTATATACTCTAAGTTGTGCAGCCTCCACCAACAGCAATAAAACCAATTTCTTGCTTCTGTCTTCAGTAGTCTTTTTTTGGCAAAATACCTACTAAGTACTTTAATCACATTCTGCAATTGTTTTTATTCTCCGTACAATATAAAATGTAAATATATATTAATATTTATGTTAAATTCTACTATATTTTTCCAGAATTCCAAATTTTGTTTTCTAAAATAAATCAAGCAAGAATAGAAAGTTAGTTTCATGATGGGACATAGACAGCACCTGCTTTGTAATATCCTGGTTTCAAAACTGTAGTTTCCCTTGCCAGGAATCAGATATTTTAGCAGCATGAGAAAAACAAAGCTAAAACATAGTCATACAAGTTTCATAGCTATGTACACCATCTATTTTCTCTAGATAATGAATACAAAGTACTGTTTAATTAATGTCTTTGAAGGGTTCCAGGGGAGAGAGGTTACTACTCTTTTGCTCTTTAATGGGACCACTTAAGCAAGCTGTTGAAAACCCAGTACAATATTGGATTGTAATGTCACAGAAGCTGAGAGGAAAGCAGTGAGCAATTCACACATTTTGCTCTAGTGGTAGTATTGATTCTGTCCTATAAACCAACTTGTCCCCACATAAGGCAAACAAAAAAATGTTTGAACTGAAATGCACAAACCTGTCCAAAGCATTTAGTTTCTGGAGGGCAAAAAAGAGATCAGGGGCAGCATGGGGAGGGGAAGCAGAGAGAAAAAAACAACCTAGAAAAGCAAGGAGGGACATAGTTTTCTTTTTGTTCTGGTAATGGTTCCATCTGTGAAAACAAAGGGTGTGAAAATCTTCACAAACATCCAAGAACTTTTGCAAGGTGGACAAAGAAATATGCTTTCATTCTGATAACCTTGAACTTTCAGAAAGGCATAATAAAGAAGAAAACAGATGGTAGGGAATATGAAAATAGTAAGAGGGCATTGGATGATGTTGTGGTTTAACCCCAGCTGACAACTAAGCCCCACACAGCTCTCACTTACTCCCCCCTCATCAGGATGGAGACAATCAGAAGACTAAAACTGAGAAAACTCATGGGTTGAGATACAGACAGTTTAACAGGTAAAGCAAAAACCATGCACACAAGCAAAGCAAAACAAGGAATTCATTCACCACTTCCCATGGGCCAGCAGGTGTTAATCCATCCCCAGGAAAGCCGGGCTCCATCACACCTAACAGTGACTTGGGAAAACAAAACACCATCACTCCAAATGTCCTCCCCTTCCTTCTTCTTCTCACAGCTTTATATTCTGAGCCTGACACCATGTGGTATGGGATATCCCTTTGGTCAGTTGGGGTCAGCTGTCCCGGCTGTGTCCCCTCCCAGCTTCTCATGACCCCAGCCTGCTCACTGGTGGGTGGGTAAGGAGCAGAAAAGCCCTTGGCTCTGTGCAAGCATGGTTCAGCAGTAACCAAAACATCCCTGAATTGACAACACCCTTTCCAGCCCAAATCCAAAACATAGCCCCATACTAGCTGCTATGAAGCAAATTAACCGTATTCCAACCAAAACCATCACGGATGGATTTGCAGGTACAGAGGTGTATGCATGAGAGATCTCTTCTGAATAAAGGTCTTATTTCTATTTTGAGTAGCACTAGAGAAAGGCCAGCCTTATTCTCAGCCATATCAACATAAACATTGTCAACAAACTTGTCAAAATTAAATAAACAAAGGTGATGTAAACCTCTGATTTCTGGAAAACAGCAAGAATAATAAAACATTTCTAAGTGCCTTAAAAATGAGAATAAGGTGAGAAGCAGCCTACACAGATTCATTAAGAACAAATCATGTCAAACTAATATGATTTCTTTGTATGAAAAGTTAACAGTACTTGTGGATGAGGGGAAATATGTCACAGATACTGACTTTAGTAAGGCTTTTGACATTGTTGCACATGACATTTTCATAAGTAAGGCATGGAAATATAAACTAGACTGTACCACTCTTTGGTGAGCCTAACTGGTTGGAAAACCACACAGAGAATAATTATCTGTAGCTCACTTGTCAAACTGGAGAGATTTATCAAATTGGGCTCTTCAGGAGCTTGTCTTTAATTTAATATGATTCAATATTTTCATTACAATGTTGGATGATAGCACAGAGAGTAAGCCTATTAAATCTACAGATGACACCAAACCAGGACAGATGCAGACATTGGAGGACAGGATTAGAATTTGAAACGGTCGTGTCAAATTAGAGAAAAAAAAGGCACACGTAAACCAATAAGGGGAAATCCAAAACTCTATACTTAGAACAATAAAGTCAACAAATCCATAATGGGGAATATCTGGGGGAACAGCAGTATTGTCTCTGCCAGACCTATTTCTGTTTAAACAGGAAAACTGCCCCTGTCTAAGTACTGCTGCTCTTTCCCTCTTTGGTATCTATCCAATGAGACCAATCTGGCCTGCCCCAAACATCCATTGTTCATTTCCTTTTCTTTATCACACAGCGCTTTAGAACAAGTTCCATGACCCAGAGATTTTCTCATTTCTTCTTCTGTCTCATGTGCTATACTTACCGAACAAGACTGCCTTTGAATATTTGGAATTTTCCCTTGTCCCTAGAGCCTTTGACTCTCTTCTCCATTCAGTAAGTACACTGGTATTCCCACCTTCCTTCTCCTACTTCTCACCAGCTTCTAAGAGATATAAACAATCACACTTCTGCAAAGTATTTATTCTTTCTTTTTATCTTACCTTTTCCCAGTTCTCTCCCACTTGTCTCTGGTTTCTTCGTGAATTAGTTCTGCATCATGTAGATGTTCCTTACTCCTAATCTTGCAATATAGTAGCATTAGTCAGAGACTTATGTATTAGCTTTCTGCAAAAAAAAGAGAGGGAAACCCAAAACTCCTACCTAGAAATTTTGAATTGAAAAACTGGGGTCTGTATTAACTAACTGGAATCGAGTGTTCATCTAGATAAGTAGATAGTTTCCCAAACAGAAATCCAAATCCCAAGAGATTCATGTGGTCTTCATCACCTCGAAGCAAGCACACAGTTCTTCAGAAGTTTGTTGAAGGCACAAAATTGGAGCAGCTGTGTGTTTTGATACCAAGATTTGGAGGAAAGTGGAAAGTAATTATAAAGACCCATACCTCCTAAGTTCCAAATAACCCATGGGCACAATCTGGATTTCCTTTCAGCCATTCATCTCCAACCCACCTCTTCCACTACATGGAACGCTTATCTTCTATTGAGTTACGTTGACCAGTTTAAGTAGTATCTTAAGTCCTAGGTTCGGCAAGAAAAATCTTATCTATTCATCACTTTTCCATCAGCTAACCATCATAGATACACAGACCATTCTGCTCCTACTTAATCATGTCCCCAGAAACATTTGGGTCAGTCGTTAGTTGTCAAGCTGCTGAGTCTGGATGTGGGTCTGCAGCAGCAAACAAGATGAATTAAAGAAACATAGGAGAAGGGTTGAGTGACAAAATTGTAGTTAAGCATCAAGGATCTGAGACTGAAAAGCTGAAAATGAGCCACCAGTTTCATTTTGTAACAAAAAATGTGAAAAAGCTTTAGTGAGATGCAAAAATTACAGTCTTTCTTGATAAAATATGCACAAAATCTTAAAGAAGTTGTGAATCAAGAGGAGGGAGTCCAAAGGGAAGCAAGGGAAATGATCGGCGTGTAAGGAAATGTTTAGAATGATACAAGAAGGACGTTGTTTTTTCTAATGAAGTGAAGATTGAGGAAAATTTTTTGTCTTTTATTTGACTTTCTGTCAATATCAGCATCTACTCATTAATTAGCTCATGAACCTTCATAACTGATACATACCAAGACAAATTCACTCCAAAAGGCAAGTCTTTGTGCATTTGTAAGCCTCACTGTATTGCAAAATCACTGTTGAACCTGGGTCCTATAAAGCAGGCTTCCTATCATGAAATACTTTTACTGTTTCTTCTCGTTCCAAATAATTCTAAACAGTTGTTATGTAGATTGGGGTGGGGTGAGGGGAGCGGGATCAGTTTTGACTGAGAAATGTATAAATAACACATCTTCTTCCTCTCCGCCAGACTCATCTGACACAGTTTCAAAGCACTATACAATAACTCAAAAATCAGTAGAAGTTACACGGCCATATTTAAAACAAACTCTACTTGATTACCCACTGGTAAATGGCAAGTTTAGATGCTTCCGTGACTCATTTTAGAACAATTTTTAAGCACCTGAAGCCAAATATTATTATGAAACTACACTTTTAATCTTTTAAGTCCTATTTCTTAGCAATCAAAAATAAAGAAATCATGCCCTTCTCCTTTCCATTGTATATACTTCCTCTTCTGGCAGCAAATAAGAAAATCACCTATGTATCCTGCACTATTGATTATAAAGTTGAGAGTATAAACCTCACTTAATACTGTAGTAGGAGAATGAATATGCCACCCCTTTGATTAAAAGGGAGTGTCAAATTAAGAAATCTATGAACAATTTCTCACAAAGTTAAGTCAGTGCTAACGCTAGCACAGGATATGACAGTCCCTGAGTCTGGTCTTATTCCCTACTTTTTCTTTTTGCACTGAAGGTAAATTTCATGTATGAGTCAAATCACAAGGACTTAGCTGAGTTAAGAAATCAAATAAAATTGAAAATACAATGAAAATACACATAATATACTAGATTTATTCAAGTAAGGGCTTCAAGATTAACACTTGTAATGACAACATTTACAGATACTGGCATTTTACAGGTCATAAGTATGAAGAAGTCATTAAACTGTAAATTTCTTCCATTAATGTTTTTGCTCCACTGCAAACTAATGAAAAGTAAACATACTTTGCTTGTCAGTAGTTTCTACCGGATAATATAGATTCATATGTAACAATAATTGCCTGAAATTTTTAGTTCCAAAATAATTTATAAGGTTAATTCTTGATATTTTTATTATTTTTTCATCAAACACACATATGTCTAATTTGTATGTGAAGTTGCTAAAGGGAAAACCTCCCACATCAACATCTTTAGGAAAAGTATTCTCATTCAGATAACAGCTGGAAAGACTGAAATCTAACTGAATACCTCAACTAGCATGAACATGTTCATTTAAATCAGATACGATTTAATATCTGTGTGTTCCTTCTATAAAATCAAAAGTGAAGTAGGATTATTACATTGCATAGGTGGAAACAAATTTGTTAAACATGAGGAGTTTTTAATGTTGAGGATAAAAAAAAAAGTATAAGCTTATGTCAATTCTTAGTTAAATATCATTTGTTTTAGCTAGAATCTACAACTCACTGTTGTGGATACGTACCCCTTCACATTCTGTGAAACTGGTGGATATCAGCTACTAATCAAGTGTTAAAATCTGTACTTAGAACAGTTACTTAACACATTTTGAAATTCTGAGTTTTACTTCCTGATCATTTTAGGAACTGAATCAAAATTAATTGTACAAGCTATGTGTCTGAAAAGATGTAGCATGCACATTAAAAAATTGAAAGCATTGACAAAACAGGTGAAAACATGTTTTAATAAACATGCCTTGAAAACGGGTAAATGGTGGGAGATCTTGCCAAATATTGAAGGTTTTCAGGGCAGCTTTTTAAGACATGAAAGTCAAATCAGCAAACCACGCATGCTTCATATAGACCTGGCTCTTATCATAAAAAAAAACTTTCAGAGCTTAGGATGTTTGCTGCTAACAGACTGTTTTCATAATAAATTACATATTGCTAAAGAAAGCAATGCATTTGAATGTTGCTGGCTTCTCAGGCTCAAAAGTAACGAAAGTAAAGCCAGATGAATACTGTGATGTTATGAAACATAGACAGCAGAAACAACCTTTCTATGGTGCCAGCCACCGTGGATTCTCAAGGCTATTATGAACAACATAAATTGATAATGTTATGCACGTTTTGCTTGTTTGTTTGGGTTTTTTTAATAGATATATTGCAGACAGCAGAGAGTAAGTATCCTGGAGGTAGTCCAGAATTTTGCTAGGAAATCAATAACAATGAAAGAAAAAGCATGCATTGAAATTAAGCACATTTTCTCTTTTTCTAAACTCAAGGCTCAAAAACATGCTTTAGAGTCAATGTCCCTACTGCCACCCCTTACTGCACAGAGCAGGCTCAGACCACACAAACTAGAATTATTTCAAATTAAACTAATTTGTAATATTCAGTCCAATAATGCACCTAATATCCTTCATCTGCCAATAGGTGCCCAGTCCAGGAGACAGACTAGAGGCAGTCTGAAGTAACCCTCCCTTCCCAAAAACATCTATATAACATGGATTGTGGCTTCTTGGCACTAATTGTTTAATACCACAGGCCCATTCCTATTGTAGTGCACTGCTTGCTAATATAGCCCTAGGGTCACCTATCGTTACTGGCAAAACTGCTTCAGGCTATGGGATTTTGAAATCCAACTGCTAAGTTCAAGACACCACAAAGATCCTTACTAGTGTAACTCCCCTGTGCAACTGAAACCTTTGAGACTCACTCCTGGTGACTTTGTTCCCAGAGGTGAACATATGCTGACCCACAAAGTCCTGGCACCATGTGTTCAGTATGTTCGTGGTAAAAGAGCTTCAGCGGAAGAGAACTTAACTCCAACAGTCGCTTATTTGCTGAGTAGTATACTCTACTTGTATGAGAACAACCTTGGTTCAGGTTCCTGCTTCAAATCAGGGAGATGGTTAAAAGGTAGGTCTTCCAGTACCTAGATTTATCTTTTAGGATACCCCACAAGCAATTTCTTCAGTATCAACTGTTATATTTGCTCTAGTCCACTCAACCAGTTGACTGAGGTTACTGCAACGAAATAAAATATCTTACTTAGGATTTGTAATCAGATAAGTTATATGATGGTTTCAATATTTATACTATTTGCATTATTCATTTTCTAACATCATTTTTGTCATTATTCTTGATTATCTCTAATTAGGCAGACAGGAAAAGATATATTTTAAAAAGCAAACACATTTCAGTGAAAGACAGGGAGAAAAGCAGCTGTGATCTTCCCTGCCTTGCTCAATGACACAGCAAATCAGTTGTGCAAGTGAGAATAAAGACCATATTTTCTGAGCCATATGCCTGCAAATTTAATCAAAAGTTATTTTTATTCTCTATTTAAGTATAATTATCATTGGCTATGGAAAAACACTTTACAAAAATAGTTTGGGGAATAATCACTAAGGAAGAAAAGAAACTTGTAGTTGGTTTATGAATTAATAAAAGGAAAAGTTTAATATATATGCTTGGAAAATATCTAGCACAGTTAAACAAGGGCCATGTGAAATATATCCAACCATCAAAAAATGAAGGCAATTAGCAGCAATTATAGAGCTTCTTTCCCAAAACTATGTATTGTAAATCCTTTTAATCAGGGAAAGCACCAATAACATTCAGCCATTGTGTGTCTGAACAGGAAGCCTGGTATGTAAGAACACTTTGCTCTTAATTAACTTTTGGATAGCACTTTCTGCAGATTACTATCGGCAGAGGTGCTGCATAGAGGAAACTATGTATTTTAGATTCCTATTAAAGGATTAATTGTATTTTTAAGTGCAATATGTTAATGAGAAGTAATGGTTATTTGCTGGAGGTATACTGTACTTAATAGGTTCGTGGATTAAACAGTCCCTGCATTAAAAGGAATTATTGTATTTGTCATAAATACCTTTGAGGATAAATTTGCTTTCAACTGCTGGAGGAATTCTTTGATACAAAACATGAAGGATTACATGAAGGTGACAGGAGAGGTAGTCTGCATCTGTCAGGTGTGCTCCTGATCACAGGCCAAGAAAACTTACAAAGTAACCTGGGGCACATTACATTTAGAAACTGAGCCCTGTTATCAAAAATCAAAGAATCCGATGCAGTTGAATGTTTTGTATTTGGAAAGGAGAAGGGAAGAAGTAATGCATTTGGAATTTATTGTGTTTCTGTACTAGCTGCACTTTTTCTACTGCGCTCACTAACCTCTCAAGTAGAGGGCAATTCTGTTTATAACAATGTGTGCTACTGTAATGTAAAAATGAAGCTGCAAAAGTTAAGTTCTTAGCTTTTTAACACAAGCCCCAAGCCATGACCACAAAGGGCAATTTAAGAAGAAAAAAAAAAAAAAGAAAAAAGAAAAAAAAACCAACAAGAAAAAAAACTGAAGTACCTATCCAGAGTGAATACTTTTCATCTGCTGCTTCAAGACTGGGTAGTTTCATTTGAATTATTTTTCATGGGAATTTTGCAATAATCTGTTGTAACCCCACCCACCCTTTCATGTTGGATACGGTTGGTAATTGTGCAAGGGCATGGGTGGGGGGAAAATTGCTATTGTGATTTTGGAGTAATTTAGTTTCTAGAGACTGAAGGCTTTCATTTTTAGCAAGTTTATAATCTAGAGTGAGCCTTTTCCTACAAAAGATGCAGACTTGATGCACTTCCTTTCAACTACACTGCATGTACTGGGAGCTGACATTGCTGTAGAGCCAAGGGGCGGGACAGTAGGGTTAAAGTGGCCCTTAGATTTGATTCGGTTGAGTGGGGAGGACTGCACAAGAGGACAACAATATTATGTGGCAAGTGTGCACACATACCAGTATAATGCCAAAGAGAGGGAGAAGTGGATAAACAAACTTTGCAAGATCCTATAAGATGGAAGAAACCAGCAGCTTTTTATTATAAACTGTGATTAAGTTTGGAACCACAGAGAAGAAAATGTAAAAGAGAATAATGCAAGGGAAAAGATGTTTAGATACTAGTAGAAGTATAAAAAATGTTATTCATAATTATATAAAGCATATACAGACTTGTGAATAAAACTAAATTTATGTTTGAGAATCAGTGTACTACTTGTTGTAGTGTCAAGTTTTCAAAAGAACTTTTCAGTGGTCCTCTAGATATTGAAATTATCTGAGACCCTCAGTCTCTTAAAGTGTTACGGGATGAAAAGAAATTAAGGAGGAATGTTACAGGAGAGAGTACGGATTTAAAAGAGCAACACTGATCCCACACCTTCTTCCTGAAAGAAATCCCTCCCCCATAGACCTGAGACACTTCCTTTCCTGTTTCAGGAGATCATTCAGCCCTTAAGCTTCATGACAGATGCCTATTCCAGTAAAAAAGGTTGAGCTTCCCTTAACTATGGTTAGACTTAAAAAACATCAGGAAAGCCACAGTTCTCTTTATTTGTTTATTTATTTGATGAGGCCTTAAGGCCATTTTTATGCTGAAATTCGCTTGTTAAAGAAAGCAGACTGTGAGGCCTAAACAAAAGTTTAATAACTCTTGAAGAATGAAATTATTCCAGGTTTGTTGGTTTTTTTTTCAGAAGTTCTAGATCTCTGTTAGATGGAAAGATACAAGATCACGCAAGTAATATTTACTTGTCGGGTTCTCTGAGGATATTTCCTATGAAGTAGGGGGAAAAATTGAAGTGTAAAAATTCTATTTTGTTGCAATACTAAGTTAAAAGTACTACAGCTATTTCTCTTCAATATATACACATAAAATTCTACCATGCTCCAAGACGTAATTTATGTATTATTGTTGTCTTGCATGGGAATTACTAGAATGGTGGTTTCATAAGGTATGATGTTAATTAAAACTTAGTGTCACATATATGAAGGCCACCAAAACCAAACTCTTAAAAATTCTAATGGAAAAGAAAAAAAAGTGATAACTTGTCCGTCTAATATACAGTAAATGTTAAATACAAGCTTTTACTTGTATGCTTTTAAAAAATGTAGGAATCAATACAATATTGATGCTGAAAGATCTAAGAAACAGAACTTGTTTTCTGAACAGTTTAGAAATAAACAATGTGCCAGGTTAAGTGTTAAGTCTGTTCCTTAGTTGATTACCACTGGTCATCTGAAAGTGTTAGCAAAGGAAAGACTGTTTAAAGTAATCAAAAGAAAAAGCCAAAATGATTTATATTGACAGTCAAGGTCAGCCTGCCAGTACAAGTCATTTTTTCCGACCTTAAGCCAGTGAGTCAAATAAAGAGAAGTGAGTCTGCTAGGGTGGTTACTCCTGAACCCAATTAAAGACAATTCTGAGGTTCTTTCAACTTATCCCATTATAACCTTCAGTAAACCACCACCTAATTTTTTTATTATAATTATTTGTGTAAATGCTAGCTCATAGACAATTAGTGTTCTCTGTAGGAACTCTAATGAAGTACTGGATTGGCTTTGTAGAAAAGCATTACAAGAAAGTTAAATGGCTTTAGGAATAAAGGAACTTTAAACAGTATGGTTTTCTGAATGAACTCAGCAAGCCATAAAATCCCAACTAGCTAGTTTTGAAAAGAGCATGTCTGGCTGGTGATTTTTAGTGGCTTGAGAGTGGAGCTAGTGGTAAATCTGATTATACTGAAAACTTATTTGCAATCTTGGAAATTAAATAATTACATTGGTCTGCAGAGTTGGGGATGCTTTGTTACAGTTTCAGCACTAAAATATATTTATCTGTTTCAAATTCTTCGTGTTCTCCCTAGTAATCACAATTCCTTCTGTATATCAGCTAGACAGATTCAGTTCTAAGTTTTAGGACATTTGTTTTGTCCTTTGTATTCACATGGTCAATGGGAGGTTTCTCAGGATTTTTTAAAGATTTTGCACTATCAGCAGAGAACACTTTCCCCTAGCCCATTGAGTTATTCACACCTCTTCTTCATTTGACATTAAACATTGCTATTTACTCATCTTCATTAGGATGGCTGACTGATTTGGAGAGAATCCCCAGAACAAGTCATAGCTGAAGTCTAGGAAAATATTTACCTTTTTTTCTTAGTTGGTCTAAAGCTTTATAGAGACAAATTGGTACAGATACCAGAGATACCAAGGAATGCCCTCCCAAAGGAGATATGGGCTTTTAGCCATCTTACCCTATATCCTGTCTCTGATGATGATAAACGAGACAAACTGAGATACTTGACTTAGTTCACCTATCCAGCATCTCATAAACTGTGGTTTAGGGACATTTTTACTGATTGCCAATTTGCCTGCACGGAAATCAGATGTCCATACTTACCTTTCTGCAGAATGATCAGAAGATCCCTGAATTCTCAGTAGGACCTACTTTTAAGGGCTAGCCTCAATACTGAGACCTTTTTTTCTTGTGAGTCGATTCAGTCTAAGAAATAGCTCACATCAGTAGCTTTTATGTTTAAAATCCAAGTTCCTTTAGAACTCTTTGATTAGTTCCACTTATCCTCTAGTAATGTTTTATTATTCATGTAACCAGTTTGCTCTTAAAAATCTTTCACTAGGTCTTCATTTTGAGATTTCTGTAGTTTATCTTGGGGGGGGGGGGGGTGCGGAGGGATAGGGGAGTGGGAAGAGAGAGATGGATATAGGAAATTCTATTAGCTCCATCTTAATGAATGTCAGTGTAGATGGCTTAACTTTTATGCTGTAGTCCTATTGTCTTAAAGAAAGTCAGAGCTCAGTCCAGTTGATTTTCTGCCTCTCCAGTTCAATAGGCCTTAAGGACAGTAAAGTCAAGCTAATACTGATAACAAGCATAATCCTTGGAGTTCTTTATACTACTGGTTTCCAAACCAGTGGAAACATATTTGCCTATTAATTCTTCCATTTCATTACAGAGAGGATCATCTATTCATGTGCATGTCCTAGAACTGTAACAAGCAGCAGGAATCTGATTCAGAATATAGCATGCAGCCTACATTCCGTTTAAAATGTAAACATTTAGAACTGTGAAATTAACTTCACTTTGAATGAACTGTCTGTGGACAAGCACAGAAAATAAGTTAGGACTTGCAGTTCAACAGTGGTTCTTCAAGACTTGAAGACCACACAGATGACACAATACACTTATTAACAGGAGTCTGTTGCTGGCAGTGGTAGAGGGAGGGGACTGGTGAAGGTGGGGAGTAGACACTGTGTAGCCCTGGCTACGAGAATTACAGGTGTGGTAATTTGGTAGACTTAAAGATCAAAGTGCAGCCATACGGATTGTGCTACTCAAAGTGAATGTGATTTCTTGTTGAGAGGATTCTTGTGTATCAAGGCTGCCAAGAATGGAAGTGCCTAACTTAAGTCTTTTTCACAGCTCTTCATTTCCAGATGATGAGTTAAACCCAATCCACATCTGTAAATATCAGAGCTCTAGCTGACCAATGAGGTAAAGAATAATATCAAGTAAGGGGTAGTTCTCAAGAAAAAAATGCATGCATTGAAGTAATTTTTTGAATCTGGGATCCCCTTAACAACTAAGACTGAAAGATAAAATCCAAACAAGCTATCTGTTGCAAAATACTGCTATGAACAGTGACAGTACTGACAAAACCTGAACATACACACTCTGTTCTTGTAAGAACAGCTTATGTTTATGTATTTTATGTATGATGTGTATAAACACTAGTAATAGTGCAAAAAGCTTATTATAGAAGTCCTTAAAATATGTTCTCTTTCTTCCAATGGAGACCTTTATACTGAGACCACAATTTTATAAAAAAAAACTTTCTCTTACTCCAAAAAGCAGAGAACCTGAAAGTCTCTGATGCTGGCACATAATTTGAAAAGGAGCTAACAAGACCCAAAGAAGTTCCAATAACCAGCTACAGAAAAAGTCACAGTAGGACACAGAGGTATGTTCTGAAACAGGTGTATATCCTGAGCTCTTGCACCCTGTTGCCTGTGCTACTTCATCTCCCTGGTCTGTAATCTGATAGTATATCTTAAAGAGTCACTGGCAAAATTTTAAAATAGTGGTTATTTAATAGCAGCTATTCAGTGTTCTGGTTTGCCCACCCATCGTTTAAGGTATACTTCTCATCATATTTACAGTTTGTAATTGAAACTAATCTTTTACTAGTGAGAGAGAGTAACATCAGCCTGGGATTGAACTTTTCTGAAGTCACCCTGAGTTTTTTTGCTTGTCCATATGGCTAAATGAGTGTGATATAGAGGACATACAGAAAGTGCATGCATCATCTAGAAGTGTCTGGCACTCTAAATTCTCCCTGGAAGAATTAATGGTTGACCAGCAATCTCACAGGGTAGTACACAAGACTGTTTGCATGGTTGGATAGTGCAATTGCTGTGCGCCAGCAACTAACAATTTTGCTGTTATAATATATAGAATCACTTTACTGTCATGGCACTGGGAACTTATCACAACATTGGCACCTGCCATGAATGGCCATTGAAATATTTATACTGAAGTCACAGATGCACTGATCAGACATGGTTACCTAAGCCAGACATGCAACTACCTAAGCAACACAGACATTGAACTAGACTGTGAAAAGGTGAATCATGAATACTCAAAATGGTGAAGACTAAACCAGAAGATGCTGAAGTACTGGTGGTGTTGTATCTGCAAATAAAAGGTGATTTTTGTGCTTAAGCCAGAACAGCCATCTGCATGCTCACCAACCCTGATTAATCGTGCTTATGATCCAGGCTCCAGTTTATCCATACTCTTTTCACCCACAATAGCATTTCATTAATCAAGAGAGAGTGGGTGCTTAAAAATACACAAACAATTCCAAAACTTGCTTCTCCATTTTCAAAATAAACTGTCCAAAGCTGGAAGGGATGCTTTCCTTAACAATAACCTGTGTGCAATTTGTTAAAAATATATGAATTATTAAGGTAACAATGAAATATTTCACTTCTAGACAAATTAAATGTTTTGTTTGAGCCAAAACATATATATTACTTCCCATCTTTATGTTCCCGTGAGAAAACTGAGAGAAAATCATTTCAGGTTGGTCCAAAATTGATTTTTTCCACAATTTTTCAGGTCAGCCAATGAAGTGAAAAATCAATTCTTCACACAGCTTTAACTCAAGCCCTTCTTGAATATAGAATTATTACTTTCCTCATGAGCATTTTCCATGGTATTCCTCACCACATACATTAATTTGTCTTAATTTAGCATATATTAATTAATTTATCTTCACAGTACTTTTGTAAAAGAACTGGGATTGCTATTTTGATTTCACACAAGAGAAGCTGAGGTATGGTAAGATTAAAAATTACACTTTTGGTGCTCCCCACAACTACAGTCTAATTTAGCAAAGTAGTAGCTGTTGCATAAAATACAGAGCTCAGAGTACTGACTATCTAAATGGTCAAAGCACACTTCCTAGAAACATCAGCTTCCTCTATGCTTCCATAGTGCCTTTGTTAACAAGATTGCAGGGTTTCACATAGGACACCAAGGACAGGAAAACGGTTAGTTGTTAGCTGTGAAAAAATTTACTTTAAAGAACCATTACCCAGAAACAAGTTGAGAAACACAACAGAGCTGGATATATTTAACCATAATAAAATAAAAGAACATATTTCCCACCTACAATATTCATGCAGTGTTGGATTCTGTCATGTTCCAGTAGAAGTGAGGCTACAATACTCTACTACAACACTCTGTTACAAGCCATCAAAAGCTGATGCCAGTAGTAAAAGACTACATAATGTGGAATACAGAATGAGACCATGGATCTTTAGACCTTGAAGACTCCAATGATAAGGATCAATAACATGTTTGAAAAACCTATCTGCACCCAGTTTCAACCATGACATTCCACTGAGAGAAATGTAGGTTCAATGAAATGCCAAAAATGGCCTATATTATTCATCTTCATTCACATTTTTCAAATAATGCCTTGGCATATTACTTGACATACAACACAGCAACCCACTTAAAATCATGTGGGCAAAAATCCTGTATCTTTGTATCACACCATTAAAGTGAAACTAAACTTTGTGGGTTTTCTGCGTGAACATCTTGCTTAAGTCTCATTACAGGGCAAAGTAAAATGGTTTTCATTTCTG
Organism: Falco punctatus; assembly: GCF_963210335.1. Taxonomy (NCBI): domain Eukaryota; kingdom Metazoa; phylum Chordata; class Aves; order Falconiformes; family Falconidae; genus Falco; species Falco punctatus. Next base: position 74,316,182 of record NC_137582.1, on the reverse strand, counting down.
AGATGTGATTAAACTCACATTCATGTGCTGATTGAGGTTTAGAATCTTTTATTGGGAAAAAATATAGACTTCAGAACAAACAGTCTAGTGCTACAGTATGACACTCTGTGAGACCATTAAATTTAATCCTTCCTTCAGACTCACTGCAGGGGTGATTTCAATTAAATTTGTTCAAAATTTATCAGTTTTCTGCATGTAGGCATAAATGATTCAAAAGCACTTGCATATTCACTGAGCAGAATGTATTGAAGGGTACATATTATTATTAAAACTTTTCATTTTTTTCATAAATTTACCTAATAGGAGCTTCTATTATTCAGAACTCTTGTACTCTGTATTAAATGTCCTTAGTGTTCATTTGGAAATAAAATCTATTTTTCTATGAAAATTTTCAAAATATTCCTTAGCCATCAAAACTGCCCTTTTCTTTGGCATGCTGGTACAGATATTTCCTAAAGGAAACATCATGGCATTTAGGTTATGAATGACTTGGAAAGTCATTTTCTATCTGCTGCTATGGAACATGACATTGTTGATTTTGACGTAGTTTTCAGGAAACATGGTAGAGTCTGTGTGTGGAATTCATCATAATTTCTTTATTTTCTCAAATATCATTGTGGGAAGTGTGCTTTTACACTAAACAAATACATCACTGTTGAGAAGACAAGTAAAACGGCACAAGCATCTCAGAGATAACATTAGATAAAAGGGTAAGCACTTAGTTCACAATAAATGTGTTTGCTCTTATCTATCTACAAGAACCTATTAGACATCTTTGTGCCCTGAAGAATTTATCTGCAGGAACCCGTTGGGCAGGGTCTTTGCTTCTAAATGTATATCTATACCTGAAAAGTACTGCTTGTGCACTTACCTATAGACCTGTTCAGGGATGACAACTTCATGTATTTCATGCTTACAAATCTTTCGAAGAATGTGTGAAATTTTCCTTTAGTTTGGTAGTCTGCCGAGTGGAAAAAGCAGAAAGGAAACTAAGTACTCATTATGTACAATTTCCTGAGTAAATAGCTTCTGCAGACTTTAACTGTTCTAGCAGGCAGGGGAAAAAGAATATCAAATTGGTAGAAGATACATACTCCTTCCAAAATATATTTGAGCATCTTTGGATGTAGCCAAAGGGTCAGTTGTTAGCGAGCTGCAATGACTAAACATTACATTGTACTCATCACCTGCTGGATTCTGCAACTCTTCCTCTTACAGAACAGCAGCACTCAATGGCTGACCAACTCACTTCAATAAGACTGCTTATTAAATAAACTATCATTTAGACTGAGTAGGAGTGGCAGACTGGATTAGCATAGTAAGGATTTTGATTGAATTACCTGCTATAACTTAATCTTTTTGTGCTTTTGTTCTGATTTCTTTTCATCATTACAAACTCGGGGAGAATGCAGAGCTTTTCTTAAACAGTGCTGTATAGCTTTCTTTCAAGTAAACTGTACTTTAAAGATGACATCAAATGTCACCTCCTGCTTCATCACAAAATGTATGAGCCATAAATCACTATGCATAATCTACCTAGCTAAAGCTCACTTCTTGGGGACACCTTCTCTACTCCCTCCAGCAGGGAGCAGGGCAGGATAGTGGCTTCAGATACATAAGTGTTTCCTCCCTAATGCTGCCAAGACAGTCACAGAAAATTATCCTGCCTTCATCTATCAACCTACCCTGAAAGTCACAGCCACACAAAAAAACCTGAAAGAGCAACATTAATAGAAACAATAAAATTCAAGGTAGCATACACCAAGGTTAAGAAGTGAATATTGCTACTTTGTTGTCTAGAAACTAGAACCTATGCTACACAATTCACTGTATCATTTTACTTATTTCATGTAGTAATTCCTGCAGAAGACTAATGATGTCAGTACTCTAGCTTTTAGTCTACAGAAGATACAGATACAGTTGTTTATTTTCATTAATTTGGTCTTGGCTGGCATTATAGAAAAAACACAACTATACATAATCTGTTTGTACAGTGACTAGCACCAGGGAGTACTGGCCCATGACTAGAGCTTCTAAGAATGACAGTAATGAAGATGATTCCCAAAGGAAGGTCAGCCTGGCAACATACAGATCTAAGACAATAATTTTTTCTACCTTCTTTGGAGATAGAAACCATAGGGAAAATTGGTGGTGCAGCTATTGGACATTTTTTATATATAGCTGAGAAGTTTCCTGGAACAAGCCCAAAGAAATATCTTGTGGCCTGATCATTACTTATAAAATAAGCTAGTGCACTAAATAAATGTTTTTTGGTCTTTACCTAAACCACATTCTGAACCATCTGAAAATTAAAACATGATTTTTTTACATTTGTATTGGTAACAGTGTGGATTAAAAGAGCTTTTATTATTTTTAACCCTTAGTTGTTTTCACTAGACTCTCAAATCAGGCGTCTGAGGCAGCTATCAATTTGCTTATTTGCTTATTTACTCATTTGCTCATTGCTCTTCATCTACTCATTAAGGCCCTAGTTTCACCATTTATGACAAAAATATCTTGATAAAAAACAAGACTTCAGAACAGAAGTATTTAACCTGAAATTGGGAGGAAGTTTTGTATGTGTAGAGTATGAAAATTCTGGCATCTTAACCTTTTAATAAAATAAATTAAAAGTGAACATTAACATTCGAAAGTAGTTTAACTGTTTTACAAAAAAAAGAGTTATTTCTAAGAACTTTTGGACAACTGTTTTTCATTAACATTTGAAATAAAATTCTAGCCATTTCTAACTTAGAAATTTTGAAGAAATTGAGTGTTTAAAGTTATAAGAAGCAGAAATTTGTTTTCAGGTCATATTTGCAAAATGCATGAGGTTTAAAGCCCCACAGTGTATTAACATCCAAGAGGTGCTTTGTGTTGTCACAAGATGTAAGACTTATATGAGAGCCCTGTGTTAACTCTCCTGTGCTTCGGTGCACTGAAGCTAAACAAATTAGGTATTTCACAGGGTAGATTAGAAGAGCCCTTGATTTTAATACCTTAGTATATAAATGTTAATAATGGAACTCTTAAATAAGGTAAGCAGGAGGAGAAATAAATCTTAAAGGGAAAAACAGTTGTGTCTGCAAGCCCACAGGCAAACCCCTCTGCAATTTCAATATGTTAATTTACCCTTTTTTTCTGGTGAGGAAAATAATTCAAATGCTTTCGCAAGAAAATGATTTAAACTTATCAATCCAAGACGAAAAGAGAAAAAAAAAAAACAACCATGACACCAACTCTATTTTATCCTGATGCATTTATATGTGTCCATAAATGTATCTGGGTCTTCATAAAGCATTGAGAATAGGTCTTTGCCTCAGAGTTCACAGCTAACGATAACAGTTTACATTGGACATGTTGAAACACATTCGACTAGAACATAACTCCATCTGGATCACTCCTCCTTCCCAACAGCTCACATTAAAGAATCACATTTTAAGGCTGGTTGTGTTAGGACAACTTGCACAGTTCACTACGGAGTGGTTGCCTGAATGGTATACAATATCCAGCAAGAAATTAATATAATGTGATGAAGTACTGAGTGTCAATATTTCTCAGATATATCTCATACGACTTTTTCTCTCCCTATCTGTTATTTTTGTTAAAATTTTAAAAAACAAATTTGAACTGAAAATGTTCTCAAAGGGAGCATATTCTGGTTGGTGCTGTACTTCCTGCAAAAGTCTGTACTGCAAAACCTGTGGCACTGAAAATTTCTTTCCAAATGCAAACAATTCTACTACCTTTAACAGGCTTCTTTTTTTTTCCCCAAGGAGAAAAAAATAATTTAGATTAAATATAATTTACTGAAATGTACTTAAATTTAATTTACTTACCTTATTTACTTATTTTCAAATGTCTAAATGTCACTATTTTTCCTTGAAGCAAAGGAAAGCATGTACTTACCAGTTTTAAATTGCCTCCATCTTAAATCTTCCAAAGGGCCTGACACATAACAGATGCTCGTACTCCCTCCTCTACTGAAAATCACAGGATGCTGAAGAGGACCTTCATTTCATGTAGCCTCACAAAATAATTTCAGCAAAGATGAATGCAATAAAACAGTGCCTGATGCAGACACCAGAACACAGACCATAAGTGTTTAGCCAGAGAAAAGTGTAAAATGTGATATGCAAATTAAATAAGGTATCTTTGTTACTGTACTCATTTTCATCTTGGAAAGAAAAAGAATTTGTCTCAAGCCTTTTTAACCAGTCAATAAAATAACTTTAAACCACTTCCCCTTATCCCAGGTCTTCATAATAGGATTTAAAAAATAATTTAGTTAAATATGTATTTTGATGTTATGTCAGAAATTATGAAGTATCTAGAGAAGTTAAGAGATGGTAAAATAGGGTAAGAACTGTAAGGCAGACAGCAGTAGATTTTGGGGACAGGCAAATTATTGGATTGAATGGTGACAAGCCAAAGACTGGCCTTCTGGTTGATCTGCTCAGATGCTCTGTAAATTATATTGGTAAATATATTGGTTTGTTACTGAAACAACTGATGATACAAATTGACAAAATATTTTCTACACAGAGGATAATCTGTCAGCCTAGCACTTGCATTGATCTGTTCCCCTGCCTGCCAAATCCAGAAGATGGAAGAGTAATGGAAAAAGGATGAAATTTAAATGCTCATAGGTCATGAAACTCAGCCTTAGGGCCTAATAAGAATATGTGCTGCAGACAAAGGAGCTATCAAGTTCTAAGCAAGTGAAGGCAGACCGGTGCTTATTTACCCATCACAACAGTACTCTGATCTACCAAAGTACTGTGGGGGAAAAAAAAAGAAGAAAAATAAATAGTTGTATGGTGGGACAGGTGGACATTAATGTCTTTGTACACAGCACTGTGGAGAACTCATCTGACATGCTGTTATCTATTCATACCATGCACATCCAGGAGGATTAAATTCAAGCCAGAACACATAATGCACAATGATGAGGAGAATTAAACCCTATATTGTAGCAGGAAACTGTGAGAGCTGGGGCCATTGTCCTGAAGGAAGTGGCTCAGAGGACTGCTAGCATGTAGTAGAAATTTAGGCAGGGAAAGACTGGCAGGAAAAAAAGACCAACATTAATAACTGTTCATGAAAAAAGTGTGGGCTGAAATTATCAGATGGTGCTTTGCAGTCAGAGAAGTGAGGTTCTGGAAAAATCTGACATTAGAGATGACATAAACAAACTGACCAGCTTTAAGACCTGCGGATCGTAACTGCTTACACTACTGCTTTAACCATGTTAGAAGAAAGCTTTCTTCCCTCGGTGACATTAGGGACTGAAAGACAAACTTTTCTGCCTCAAAGCTACTAAAAAACTACTTGTATGAAAAATTAATGTCCTGCTTTTGCAAAACTGCTTCTAATACAGATGTTTCCCACAGGAAAGTCCAACTCCATGGCTGTACCATGACATGGGGGACTTTTGGCCAAAGTTATGGGGGCATTCGAATTACAGTTCTGCAGAAACACAGTTTTATAAAGAACAATATACTTTTCCATTGCCTTTGGCACCCAAAATACAACATCACCTCTTAAAAAAAAATATTAGTGAATTCCATATAAAGGGTCAATAGTTTCATTACAAGCGCAAATTTAGACTATGGGACCTCAAAAAATTAGACATATATTGAGTCCAAAAATTTTTCCAGTCTCACAGGTGATCAGTGAGAGTTGGGAAGTCTTCATACTCCACTGAAGATGCCTCTAACATTACTATTTTACTGGTGATGTCAAACATAGGCCCCTTTGGTTTGTTTTTCCTGTCAGTTCATGCACAGGAGCCAAACAATTTAACCACTCAGGGGACAAGCTTGGCAGATGAAGAACTCAGATGCCACTTTATATTTTTCCAGCAGTGGCACCTGTGTTGGTTTGGCCTTTGACCAATTTTTATTGCAGACTTTGTTCAAAGGTGCTATGTAGCTAGTCTCTTACAGGGATACCTTGTCTTTCTGCAACAAGTTCCTTTAAAGCCATTTCAAAATATGAAGAATTCATATACTTTTTACATATGATTAATTTTATGCAACATGTGTTTGTTCCGCAATTGTTTTGTCCAAAAGTGGAAGATGAGAATTACTGCATACAAACTAGATATCATAAAATACAGTCATTAAAAGTATATATTATTATCGCTCAAGTGGAAATAAGGTGTTTGATGCCTTGTATCATACCAACTTCTGCCTATCCTATGTAATCTATTGGTTTTGGCATTCACTTAATAGATTTGAGGTTTAAAAAAAAGACACCAAAACCCAAATGTATTAATCAGTGAGCTTTTCTCCCATTAATCAGTCCTTTGCCTCCCTTCTGTCTTATATAAATCAGTAAATTTTGTGCATCTCTTATTGTTCTACTCACACAGCCACCATATTGATGTAATATTTCTTCAAGCTGGAAACAAAATCCCCCAGCTCTCCAATTCGTTAATAAAGTCTTTATTACTAATTGAGCCAACAGGGGAAATAGACTCCTGAAGAGAAGGCCTGAGAGAATACAGGCTTTATATGACTGCTTGAAATTCCTGAGCTTAAGCATGACTAGGAGCCAGTCTCCTGGATTGATCCCCCTAAGACTGAGTGTTACTGGGAGCCCAAAGAGGATGCTGACCCATTGCTGGCACTGCCTGTGTGACAAAGGCTGATCAAAACAGGTAACTACGAGCCTGGTACTACATGTTATGCTTCTAACATGCTGGAGGAGGGGCTGAAAAAATGTCCAGCCTTTCATTAATGGTATGGCTACATCCAACTGTGCATTATTAAAGAGAGCTTGGAATGGTTTCACCAGCTTACAGCTACTACCACAGGGCTGGTTTTGTGGGTTCTTTTTACAAGGTAAATCCTTTATGTATCTAAAGCCAGGGTAAATGTATATACATTTGGCTACATTACTAGGGTGAGGTTTTATTCTAGAGCTCTGTTTTTGTTTAACTAAAGCAGCATTTCTTTGAATCATTGCCTAAACATGTATTAGTAACTCCATTTATAGTTCTTATAGTTTTAAAAGTACAACAGTCAAACATCTTTTGTTCTTTCTACCTAAATATACTTTGAGGTATATGATTAATAGAAAAACAAATTCTCTACCTCTTCAGACACCCATACAACAGACCTTGGCAAATGAATTCTATCAGTTATAGCAGCAACACTTAGATGGTCTCTTTCCGTATAGAAATTTCAATCATGTCACAAAGACTTTAAAATAAATTTACAATAAAAAATGTTCTCCTATGTATTTGGATACAAATATACATTAATAATCCTTTCTTCCTTTCTGAATTATAAGTATCTTTTAAAATATTTGTTTTTATTAAAATATAATCTTCTAAATCACATTCCCTTTTTCTGTTGTTATGATGTTTACTTAGGCTCATGCTTTCATCACAACCTAATCTGTGATATTTCAGATGCTTTTTCTTGTCATTCAGACTTCTCCATTGTCCTGCCAGCATTTAGAACAACTGAAATAAAGCACCATTGACAATATCTTTTATGCTAAAGTGTTCATTTAAAATACTCGTGGCAGTATCATGCATTAAGTCTATGTATAATTGTCATACAGATTATAAAATTGCTTCAGTAACCCAAAGATTACATGGCCTATATTGACCGTTATATCCAAGTGTCTGAGAACTCACCTGAACCATTCTCAGTTTTCAAATTAAGAAGAATGCAATTCTTTTCTTATTCATTTCCTTGGTCTAAAACTTACCACTGTGTGTTTTTAAATATATTGGGTAGCAACAAGGTGAGCAGCTCTACCAGCCCAACAACTGTAGGTCATTCTATCACTGTTGAGAATGCTGTTTAAACTCTCCATGACCTTTATAGTTTAAGGTTTTTGCAGGCATTAGTAAATTAAAGTTTGTAATGCACCAGCAATGTCTTTATTTTACAAAATTGGAAAATGAAGCACAACTAAATTAAACAACTTATTTGAGTTTGAGCAACTTTCCGTCAGGATCTGGAATATGGCTTCACACCAGTACTGTGCTTTGACTAGAATACATTTTCTGTCACAGTGTTGAATGAACGTGAACAGGGAAGAAGATGTATGACAAACACTTGCTTCATAGTTAAAAATATATAACTAGAAATTATCTATTCTGAACAGAAATAGTAAAATAATGCACCACTTCAAATAGGAATTATTCATTTAAACACACTCTAAGAGTTGGTGAATAATTAAGCATGGTATAGGTTTCCCCAATTCTTTTGGACACGAGGCATCCTGCCTGATTTGGCATGTTACAGCGTAATACAGAGTAACATAAGATGAGCAGGATGAAACAATATGATTTTAAATTCCCTTACCTGCCCAAACTGCCATAGAAAGATAAATACATTGTAAATCATTTTATAATAACCATGAGACAAATATTCAAATGCAACAGATATATCTGTTGGTACTTTGCCCTGGAAACAGATACACATCCCTAATTCCCGTTTCCTAATGGTATGTGATTGGTAGGGAACAAAATCAAAAGTGATGGAAAGTATTAGTCTTGTCTACACCGGTGAATTTCTGCCCTGTGCAAGGCTGGTTCTGCTGACTGGAAAGGGACTCAGTGACACAGCACAGCAGAGTGCCTGCACATGTAAGGCCAGTGTGATAACTGCAAAGACAGGATTAGCTATTTGTGCAAAAAGTGGTGCTCATGCTAGGTGTTCTTTAGTTTTCCCTAAAATTGTTCTTCGATCATCAAGTGCAACTCTTGGATAGCCTGCTGAGACACTGCCACTTCACAATATGTGCAATGCTCCACCTCCAACAGCTTCTCAAAGAAACAGAGAACCAAACTTACTCTAATGTAAGTAGTTTGGTTTTGTTAGTGGTTTGGGGTTCAGGTTTTTTCTTGTCTAAAACCCCATATACTGCTTTGAAAATTTACTCGTAAAAAGGGTTTATTATGCTCAACCTGATAGTCTCCAGAAGCCTGTGGAGTGCTGCTATGCACTAGGACTGATTTGTGTTGCACAGAATTGCAATGAAGCAGGTGCACATGTGGGAAGTTCACATGTCTACCTGTGTGAGAGATTCCCTAAGACTGCCACGAGTGCTTTGTGCTTGCCATGACGCAGAGAAGTTCCTTGACCCAAAGTTTTCTCAAAGACATGTTTTGGCCCTTCATCTAGCTTTCTTTTTCCTTCTTTCTCCTTCTTCTGTGTTTGGTTCTGATGGACAAAAGAAAAAATGTATTTCCAGGCAACTTGCTATATTTACAATCAAGTGACATGGCAGCCAGACCATTACTTATCAACTCTCCATTAAACTTTAATAGATTAATCATCAATTATTGAGGAATTAATGTTCAGATCCAGCTGTGCTGTCCCAGTTCAGTTCACAAGTGCCAACAAAGATACTTTATGGCCTATGCTGTTGAGCATTCAGATTCTCAATCACCTCTTACTCTCACATCTCCGTTTCCTGAAGCAGAAAAAAAGAGATCTTTTTTTTAAGTGAATATGAAGACAGAATGAAAGAAGCAGAAAACTGAGCTGAAGAATAAATTTCCAGTGCATGGGAATATTCTGACACTTGAGTTTTGTGAAGAAACATGTTAAAAACTAAAAAAAAAAAAAAAAAAAAAAACAACAAAAAACAACAAAACAAAACCAACAAAAAAAACACTTGAAGAGCAGGTTTTTAAACTAGGTATATAATGTTAAACTGAAACATATCCACAGATCCTATAACATGAACAAATGCATATCTGCCACACAGTGGCAACAAAAAGTGACAGTGACTTATTAGTATACAATAAAAGTAAAACTACCATTCTAAACATAGCTAAGCTTTGGATCTAAAGCCATACTAAATGTTTTAATAGCTGACACGTATTTTTAAAAACCCTTGAAACACTAGGGGGGTGCTAATAAGAGTAGCAGATGATTAGGTAGTGTACTGGTGCTTTCCCCAGTAGGAGTGAAAACTGAAATTCTGCACTGTATACATGTTTTGTCAGCTATAAACACTGAAGTACAGGTCAATGGATAATAAGACATAAACTAAAGGAATTGGTACTTACACATACCTTACATTGGAGATCACTGTGCATATGTCATAAAGACAGGCTCTGTCAAGCAGTCTTTCCCTTCACTTACCCCTGCCAGTATCAGTCTACCTGTCAATCCACCTACCTATTAGCATGCTGTTCAAGGTTGAAAAGAAATACCAAAGCAGTGTTTCTCGGTCAGTCTTCATTGCCACAAGGAATAAACAATGAACAGAGAAACTTCATCACTAGTTCATTACAGTCACTTGTAAACAATTTAGAAGCATAAGTAGACTTTGGGAGTAGGCAGGTAATTACTGAGATAAAAATTATATAAATCAGGGTACTGAAACTGTCATCTGCAAATCCTACAGGGGAAAGTGAAAACATATATTGATGCATAAGGAAGGGAACCAATGTGAAATGGTAAGTGTATTACCAAGTCATTTTGTTAGCTGATTGCTTTCTTTGATGAGGACAGCCTGGGAGATATCAGATGGAAATAATTTTAACTTTGCCTTTTACAGAAGATTCAAGTACATGGAAGAGGAGATTGGCAAATAAAATTCAGTGCTGTAAATATAGGCCCCATATGCATTGACTGTGACTGGGGTACGAGGTTCTGTGCATGATTTATATTCATTTCATTATCATTAAGAAAACACCGGCCATGGAAATCAAATCTCTTTACCCAACAGTTCTCTAAAATCATCTTGTTCCTATATCCAGCAGTTTACTTCAGTCTGTTGTGGTAACCATCACAGCCACATGAGAGGTTATTTAGCAAAAATCTACTGTTCTCCTGAAATGACAGGTTACCATCGTGTCCAGACTCCATGAGCTGCATGCATCGCTCTCACAGATACGCTTGCACAGAGCACATACACCAATATATTCTTGTCAGGAGAAGAGTCTGACATGCTGAAGCTGCACACTGAAGGCCAAGGTCTACCTCCCTGGGTACAGGGCAAAATTTTATTGAAGTGGGTTAGTATTTGGTTAGTATTTGGTATACAATTACTAATTAAGGGGGGGGGGGGGTAATGTTAGTTCATTCTGTTTACCATTTGGACAGAAGATGATGCCACCAAGGCCATTAGCAAAAACATTGGGATCGTGTCAGAGGGTGGTGAATAATTTGCTAGCACTGCAAATAATGTTCTGATAAATAATGGATCTCTGGATTCCTCGGAGGCTGAGAGAGGACGTAGAGTCAAGGACTTATGTCTGAAAGGAGTCTGATAACCACATCTCTAGGACTTGGACTATAGTAAATAAACTCTTCCTTTCCTCTTACCTCAGAGCTTGCCTTGTGAGAAGGGTGATTTCAAGTATCTGGCTGACAAAGGTCGTACCTCTCCTTTAGATATGGTGACATTGTAAATTTCAGGTATGGCACAACTCCCAACTACAACTCCCGGAAGACATAAGATTTTGGGATGTTCTTACACTAGGCTTCACACACTGTCTTCTTCATGAATAATGCAATGCACTACTGTGGAGGACTGGTCAGAGTACCAGTGACTACCTCTAGCCGGTGGGGCTTTGGCATGTTCACTGTTGGTGCATGCAGTAAGTTGTGAGTGCACTTCTAACAACGTCCCTAACCACACTGGTCCCTTTAAACTAAAACACCCTGGAAGAGCACGCGTGGACTTTGCTTACAGCGTAACCCTCTGATGGATATTATGAGGGAAAATGAGTAATGTTTCCTCCTGTTCATTTGGCAGTGTGTTAGAAAAGTAATACAATCTGTATTAATTCCAGTAAGAAACAAATGTATAAAAGGACATACATTAAGGCTGCCTAGATGTTTGTATTTCTGACTGTCCTGATGCTTTGAACATTTATTTTAAAGTGAGTAGAAAAACATACCGGTCAAAAGAAACTTCACATGTGTATTAAATTAATTTTACTAACATTTAATAAAGGTGGTCTCTCTTGCCATTTTGTCACTGTTGACAAGGAGAAAATGGAGATGAACAGAAGGTAAAGAAAACAAAAGGAAATTTTCTTACTTGGAAATATTTTATTTCTTTTTAGTTTTGGAATATTTTTTTCTCTTTGATACAGTCACACACACACGACAACAATGCATCTGACTAGAAATCATTTGATACATGTATTTGACATAAATTTGCTAGCAAGCCAAATACACAAGACAGTGTAAGTCTGTAGCTATACTACCTTGGGCTTTGATCTTGTCAGATCTCATAAACTAAGCAAGATTGGGCCTGCTGTGTAATTGGGATGGAAGACCTCCAAGGAAAACCCAGCTGTTGTAGGAAGTGGTGTTGGTCACTCGGTAGGTGGTATTCTTCGTTCTGGCTTCATACTGAATCAATGCTGTACTAAGATGCTGCTGGAAGTATTATCTGTGCACAATACATAAATCTAAGATGCTGACCAAGTGGGCTAATTAGATATCCCCTGGCACATTTCATAAAGGCTAAAATTGTTAACTGCAGCATCCTGGACAAAGTCCAAACTGAGTAAATACATTATGCCAACTTAAATAATCTCTACAGTTGCAACTGAGAAAAGTATTTAAATACTTTTAATTTACTGTATACTGTTTTCTATCATGTATGTATATTGTTAAACAACTGCCACATTTTACTCTAGAGGTGAAGACATTTCACTGTTGGTTGAACGAATTACTGCATGGCCTATGAAACACAGTCACAGTGAAAAGCATCTTGTACAAGTAAATATTTATACAGAGCACTTTTATTGCTGTACAGCTTGTTTCTCAGAATATATCATATGCCTTAGTGAGGCCAAATTCTTTTTGTGAACAAAAATTAAAATTAAACCGATTATCATCAAATAATTCATCAAAGGTAAAATTTATCATGACTTTGTAAATCTGGGCAGATGGAGAATATTGTCCTTTACAGTAAACTAAAACTAAAACCAAACCAAAACAAAAATGTCTAGTTCTTCAGAGCTGCAAATATCTTTGAGATCAGACAGGTCTGTGCAAAAGTTTATACTGGGTATTCTTCAACATATGCAACTCTATTCCACACTGGTACGGAATTCACTGAGCTGTTAAATAAATTGCATTATTAAAATCTCAATGTTATGTGACATAATTATGATGAATTTTGGAGTACCATCCTGGATTTTTATTGCTTTGCTATAAGATTTGCAAATTTAAAATTAAAATTCCATACTCAGCTTCGGATTTTAGAACTCTGACAGCACTATAGGTAAAATATCAGCAAGAAGTGAGATTAATGGCAATGTAATTTTCTCAGGAGAAAGAATCTCTGCTGTTAACATTCCAATTTAATTATTTAACTGTCATTTTAAAAAATTAACACATGATATAAAAAGCTATACATTGGATTACATTTGTATAATTTTGCCAAGACCGAAACCATGCAATTCAACACAATTTTATTTGGCAGTACTCATGTGAAAGGAAGAGTGTATTTAAATGTTCATTTTAATGACATCTTGTTTGAACATGCCATAATAATTAAAGATATAATAACTTTATCAGCAAAATTAGCTGTCAGATCACTCTTTTATCGTTGATCCTAGAACATGATGAAATAACTCCATAGAATATTTTTTGAGGGAGGGGTAGTGCTGAAAAAAGTGTCAATGTTTCTTAATCATGTTGAGATCACAGATATTTTGGAGAAATGTGGGCCTGCAAGAGGAAACTAGCAATTCTTGTGCTATTCTATAAACTGATATATTCTGGACATACTTGAAGGAAATATTGTTCACTTGCATGGACAGCCTCAAAGGGAGTCTTTTTCACAAGGTAAATGGAGTTTTGATTACAAAGTAATTTGGGAACTGCAAATTTTTAAAGCAGGTTTTATTAACTAAAATTCTGAAATAAAATTTCTTACCAGCAATAGGATTTTTTTAATGATAGCACTTCATCTCACTCACGGCTTCAGGGAGATGCCTTAACTCATTTGTGAGCCAAATCCTAGAACCTTTTCTCTCAGCTAAGCAGCGGAGCTCATCTCTTTTTTTTTCAACATGTACTTCAGTGTTTTCTGGCAAATTTTATACTGAAATGTGTGTACAAAAAGAGTATACAAAAAATGTACCAGAGCAATGACTGGAAGTGATCTCCCAACCTACAGCAAATGCTCTAAACATTAAAATGCAGAGTCTAATGCTGCTGGATTTATTATTTTTCTTTCATGAACTTTCAGGAGAAAAAAAAATCCATTTAAATCTTTCTTTACTGTGGAAATCCTTAAAGAGGTTGGAAGTGGACTACAGCCTCCATATACATTATCATACAAAAACTAAACCACACATTGGTCTTTCTTCCCTTTCTCACCCCTCTTGGCTGCTGTTCAGTAGAGTGGAAATAAGTGTTTAACTAATTTCAAAATATAAGATTGAATTGAACTTGAATACCCAACCAACTAAGGGAAAGTTTCAATTACAAAAGTTGAACAAAAGATGAATGTAATACCCCATTCCATCTATTTCCTAAAAGAAAAAGAAAAAAAGTCCATCTTTTTTGTCATTTTTACCTAGCTTTCAATTCTTCTTTTAAAAGTCAGAGGAAACAATATTTAGTCCCCAAAAAAGAATGTAGATAAAAGTGGATATTAACATTAATTTGCCTATTATTTGTTAATTCATGTACTATTTAAAAATGGGTTGAGGTAGGTGTATTGAAACATTAAACAAAGTTGTGGGAGATGGGGAAGAAAAGGGGAAATCCAAAGTTGGGGAATTTAAATTCAGACCTCAAATAAGCATGAATTATTCCTCCTGATGTTAACGGATGTTTTAAAATAGATGTGGCCACAGATTTCAGATGCCTAAAGGTAGAGTTCTAAATCCACATTTAGGCACCTAAGTAATACTGGCTTGATTTCAAAATATATGTAGAAGTGTAGCTTCCATTATTTTTGAAATAACAGTTCTGTCAGGTTATTTTTATTAAGTTATCTCAATGCAGAGTTGGAAGCTTGCATATATGAGCTGGAAAGTTATGCATGTTATTATTTAATTTGGCTCTTTCCAGAAGCATGGTGATACATTTGAATGTGTGGCCAAAACCTGTATTTATGGTCCTTTTCTAATTATCATGCACGCATGGTAGAGACAGACACAAGAGAACCCCTGTTAAAATCAAAGAGAGGGCTTGGCAGAAGCCAGATGTTGATGTCTCAGGGACACACGTGCCTCATCCTTTCAAAAGAGAAATAATTCAGGTGATTAAATAAGGATTCTAGAGAGCAAATGTGGACAGTTAAGATCAATAAGGTTTTTCTTGGTTAGTCAGTAAGGGCATGTCTTACCTTGTTTTTATTGACCTGAGTGGCACATTCATTGAGAAAGTAAAAAAAAAAAAAAAGGTTTTGTTGATTTTAGTCGAGCAAAGATATGGCCCTTATACAGTTATATTAACAACTATCTCTTGCTTTCGCTAATTTCTTCGGCTGTACTTTAGGTAGGACTTTGTATTAGAGCCATAGAAATGGGTACTGAGAAGAGTGGGACATATAATTAGATGCTATGACTGCATTGTTTGGTGAATGTGTAGTGAAAGGGAGTTACAGCAATTTACATCAGTTTAAAATCTAATCTTTTGCCTGAATTTATATCTATATATATACACACAAACATCCATTTATCCATCCATATGAATAAGACAGAACCTAAATTTATCTACAAATTCAAATTAATGATCCAAAAACAGGGAAAGAAGGAAAAAAAATTATACAATTCAGCATACTTTAAACAACTATGCTAAATCTTCAGGGCTCTGTAAAAAAGTTTATAAATGAAAACCAAACTTCCTTTTAAAGGCAATTCATGTCCCTCACGTCCGCACTATCCTAAGGTGGATGAGAAGCATGAGCAGACTCATGTCCCTTCATTTTAAATAAGTATGAAGTCAAGAGTTTAAGGGTTAACTCAAAGACATGTGTTTCACATAATACAGAGAAGAGGAAGAACAGGAAATTGGCAGCAAGGAGAACAACAAACCCTTAAGTTAATGTTGTGTTTAGAAGATAAATAATAGCAGGACAGAATAGTAGCAGGAAAGTAGTGCTTATACAACTTAAAACAAAGGTTTTAAAGGACTTGACAGCTGCTTCAGTTGCAGCAAATTCTTTTACAAAACTATACCTTTACAGGGTGGTTCCAGAAATATTTTGTTTTGAAGAACACTAACATGTTCATGTATGGCTAATGTAGACATCCTTTGCACATCTAGCGGTATCCAGCTGTCATGTCCATAGGAAAAACAGTCATGCACACTATTGCAAAACTCTAATAAGGGTGTTTTTCCTAAATCTAGACTTTTTTTCTGTGATTGCTTTTGTAATTATCTGATTTTTAGCATTTTATATCAATCCCTAACTAAGCTCAGGACCAAACTATTTTAATATAAACCAGAAATACTGATATACGATTAATCTTACAAATAATTAATTCAACAGATACATATTTGTTTTAATTGACCATAGACTGAGGTTGCAGATTGCTGGAGTTGGAAATGTACCTCTGTAGGCTTGTTCTTGTGTCCTCACGCACAACACCCAAGATATTGCACATAGTCTAATGCTGGTACTTCCCCAAGATACTACTGTTGAAGTCTTAACCCCAAATCGCTTGCAGTAAATTGTCAGTAAACAGAACAAAAATGTTTTGATGTTTATGAAAAGCTATCCTGAACTCTCTGAAGTTATGGTTTTTTCCAGATTGGTTTGGAAGTGTTTCAAATAGATCCTTTCTTGTGGGATTTGACTCTTCAGATTCCATCTCCAGACGCAAACCAGAAGTGGAGAAGATGTTTTAGAGCTTTAAAAATCATGGAAGTCAAAAGAAATTCTAGAAATCAATGCTACCAAAGAGAAGGGAGTTATGTTTTCCAAACTGATTTTTTTCACTCTAGTTTCATTCTGTCTTCCAGTCTTCATACCAACACAGAGGCAGTAATTTTTCCCCTGTCATACAGAGTTCTGAAAGAAACTGATTTCAGCATTTTAAGGCTGACCTGACTATTGGGGAACAGTCATTGGCTGAACTCTTCTCAGCTGGAGGATTGGCAGTTATAAATAGTCAAATGCTGGCTCATTTCCTTATTTTGTATGCTGTGTGGGCCCCCGCTAAATTATATACTGACTGTTTGTTGTGTATTGATTTTTTTGTTAAAATGCTCAGGAGGTTGCATGACTTCATTTCTACAGAGAAATGCTTCATGAAATCTTAATCTACATCAAAGTAGCTGCTACATTGTCAAAAAAAGAACTCACATTTCAATTCTTGCTATTCCAATTAAAATTATTTTAGTTTTCTTCTGCAATTTTTTTTTAATGTTAATTTTTTTCTTTAATCTTTATGTTTGCAAATTTGTCAGTAAATAGCAAGTTCACTGAGAAATCGTTCAATATTTTAATATAGACTGCAAACTCATTGAAAATGGTCTGCCACTGTAAGGGCTCCATTCTTGAACTAGTTTAAGAGTTTGCAAAGACATTGCGTTTCACTAAAGTTGTTCACTCATTCAACACAGATTTCCCTCCAGCATGCCACACAAAAATCTGCCTACTAACAGCAACAAATTAGTCTTCCCACTCACTATTTGATGCTCACATTTCAACAATTATTTTTTATTTGAATATCAGACATTGCTTAAAAGCTAACTGTACAGAGCAGAAAATTGTTCTTTCCTATAGTCTTCTATGATGATGAAAACTACTTTCTATGCAAGTAGCGAAGGTAGCCCCAGTGGTGGATGCATTACTGAAAAATATGAAAAATACATTTTTGTTTTTTTCTTCAGAGCTGTTAAAACATAGAATTATGGTGATGGGAGGGACTGATAGCCTCTCTATTTCCTGATTGTAGTTTGTAGTGAGAGAGAAACTTAGGATACTTCTTATGGGGGTTCATGTCCCCATTGAGAAAGAAGGATTCTGAATCTGAATGTCCTACAACTCCCTTCATAAATATTACACAACAGGAGCTTCCTCTTCCTTCTGAGAAAGAGCTGGTTAGGTGCCTGACTAGAGATGATCAGTCCTTTCTGCAAGCATCAGCAAAAGAGAGCCTCACTCCATGCTATAGTTAGATACTTGACACTAGATAGGACAACTCAAATGATACTGCTCACACCTACCATGAGTTTAGAGGATGCTGATGCCTTTGAAGGTGTTCTTTGCATGGTAGCAGCTGAGTGGGACAAAGCCCTAGAGCCAATACTCCCCCAGTATAAAGGAATCGCTACATTGACCATGTTGGCTTCCCCAGGAACTCCTAGGTAGGTGGGCGCTCTTCATCACTCTACAGGACACAGGCACAGAACATGCATGCTACGAAGGAAGTCCAGCCTATATTGTGTGGGGAATGAGGCAGGAGAAAGCAAAGGGGATGGTGGAAATGAGGAACAAAAATATGGCCTGTAAAGATATTCAGAAAGATGAAGGGATGTGGCAGGTTTGGCAGTAAGACAAGGGATGTTCTACCAGTGATAGTAACTGCACGGCAGGGCACAGAGCCTTGACATGCTTTTCCTTCTCTGGATCCCCAGGTCAGCTCTCAGGTTTATTTTGCAGAGGGGTCTCTAGCTGACAGTAGGACTTCTCTAACACTTCAGTCCCCGTTTACCTCTTTGAAGAGTGACTGATCTACTGAGACAGCCGTAACATCTCCCATTTGTAGGAGTACCATAAATAAAACACAAATTTCAAATTTGCAGTTTTGATTAACTTCAAAATGAAACCAAAGTTCCAGGTGTCAGAAATTCCCCATAGAACAAAACCTCTATTTTCCAACCCAGCTCAGTGAATTCATATGTTCTTATATTTTATTAAGCATAAAAGAAAGTAAGGTCTTCAAAAGTGTGGTGATGATTATTTCATTTCACTAACAATCTAAATTCTACCTCACATTCATGTTAAACTCCACCTAATAATTCAGAAACGCTCAAGCCCTCTTACATACATTTTTAATGTGAAGGAACAGACTTCTGCTCCAGACTTTCCCATTTTTGCTCTCTGTTTTAAAACAAAATGAAAATCCAGATTTTCACACTTTTCAGTCTTTGACTGCATACAGGTATTTAATCTTGGCATAGAACATGAACATTTCCTTTCTTGGGGACTACAGCTGAAGTTTCTAGTATCTTGATCCGCAATGTATTTGTGGATTCTGATTGCCAAATTATGATATATTGTTAAATACACACACTGACAGTGGTCTTACTATTCAGTTTTTGAGATACTGATGGGTGCATGGAATTAGAACTTGCCCTTTGGATTTATACCTAATATTACAGCAAAAAAAAAAAATTAGATTCAAGTTAAATAGTAATTTAAATGTGTATAAATGAAACAGTAACAAATTAATTAAAAAAGAAATAGAGTAATTTTAGAAGAATATTGTTCACCAATCTGTCACGACAAAAAAGGAAAAAGGACAATTGCGGATGCAAGGGAATGAGATGTTATTTAACTGGGAAGGAAAGAAGGGGAGAGAAAAAATGGAAATATTGTACAATCTGAATATATATAATAAAATATTAAGCTGCTAGCAGCACTTTAAATGGAGGGCCTTAATTCTGATTTATATATATAATTACTAAGCTTCCATAGGATCTTTTTTACATTCATTGAATTTCCATTGATTATTAAAAGCCTATTTATGTAAGGTGAGCAACTACACAGATGTTCTGTTTCTATTACATAGTTGTTAAACCTCAGTAAATACCTTTTTAGGAATGATTTGGTGTTTAATTAGCATAGAATAGCTCTCCTCTTAAAACTAAATTAAATCCCTGTTTGAGGCACTTAATTTAAAGTGTTAACAAAACGTGCATACCTGCAAGGTGGTAATTTCAGATTTGTGGTAGCAGTCAAGGTCTAGTAATTCTGCAATGCTGAAGGTCAGAAAGTCTGAACTCAGTTCTCAGCTAGGTGATTTTTAACCTAATTTGCCATGTACTCACACACAAACACAAGACAAAAAGTGATTATGCTGCTGTTATTTTTCATTCTTTAATTAATTTTGAAGTATAATCACTGAAGGAATCAGTAAAAATAACACAAAAATAGTTAGGCATTATTGGTTTTGTTGTTGTTATAATTTGAATGTGTTTCTGAATGTTTAGCCAAAACTAGTATTAGCCGAGGTTTCATTTAGTGTTTGAATGACTTTTTCATCTCAAGAAAATGAAAAATTCTTCAGTATGCCCAATGGGAATTTCCTTATATACTAAGCTTCCTTCTTTACCTTACAATATACACGAAGAGTGCATCAGGTCTGCTGCTATTTTTAAGACTTTCAAGTGTTAGAAACAGAAGTAAGAGCTAGAGAAGATCAGCACAATACAACTATGCACTTGAACTCAGAGCACATCAACCTATTTCTACCTTTATCATTAAACTTAAGGTGTAAGCTTTGATCAAGCCAGGTACTCAGGTGCAGAACTAAAGCTAAAAAGAGAAGGCTGAAGCCTCAAGTAGGTAGAGCTAAGAGAAACCCAAGACCACCCCACAGTGCTGTTGCAGATTGCCAAGTCTATAGGCACAGCGTCCTCTACTATCAGGAGACTGCCTGCCAAAAGGGACAAAACTTGCCAGAAGAGCATTCCTGGACCTAACCCGTAAACAACCATGTCAGCAGGGAAAAATCCCTACCCAGGCTTGCAACAGGTGACCCTGTACCCCCTGGATCCCTCTCTGTGGGAAAGGCTGTCACATAGCCAAAGGAGCAGGCAGTAGTGGCACTATCATACCTTTGGCAGCTCCTCCTAGGCCGCCATGGAGAGTACAGTTGAGCTATTTTCATGGAGAATTGTAGCCTTTTGGAATTTTTGTTTTCCTTCTAACTCAGAAAGTGAGAAAACACAGATTCTTAGAAGACAGAGCTTCCATTTTCCAGTAAGTTTAGTTCATATATGACAAAATATGCCCTATTTTGTTGAGAAAAAAGATTATCAATCAACCATCAAACCCAAACTATCTAGAGCTTCCACATGACATAAATTCATCTTGTGCATAATCATTCAGTCTTTTTAACCTGATCATCATCCTCCTTTGCCACTCCCACACCCACAGTTGTTTCAGGGAGGTAGGATGCAAGGCAGGAGCCTACCAGAGAAGGTACTACTGAGGACCAAGTGCTCCCAGGACTCCCAAGCTCACAAGTAGCTCATACAGAAAGCACCTGAGGTGCTGGGGATTTCCCATCACCCTCTAAAGCCACAAGAGCTTTATGGAGCCCCTTGGTCAGGCTCCTAAATGTAGTTATCCCCCTTTCTATTGCAAAGCAAAATTAGGGGCATTTTCATCTTGAACCACTTGACTTAGGCGGTGTGGGAGATTAAAGCCCAAGTGAGACTTTCTTTTGCCCTGGTAATCCATCTGCTTAGCACCAGGGGCACGGGCCAAACCACTCAAGTGCTGATGGTCTTCTGCAGACTGAATTTACATGAGCAATGCCTTCTGGTGTCCAAAATTAAAAGAGGAAAACCTATTTTTGCTGTTACTTTTAAAATTACATGAAATTAAGGTTGTGGGCAAGGGTATTTCAGAAGTGGAACTGAGCTTGTAAAGACAAAATAAGGTGAAGACTGTGCCTGACTAGCGTTTCTTAGGGTGAGGCATCACTCATAATATAGTGGGGAGAAGCTTTGGCAGAGGCCAAAAGGGAGGTAATCCCACATTTTGCAACATTAAAATGTATGTTGTACATCTGCTTATTTTAAAACATTCATAGTATTTTTTTATTAATAATGAATGCATCAGTTTAACTGATTTGAGACATTGTACTAGCCAAGGTTGTGTTATTGAAAACCAAAAAGAATATCAGGTAAGCTTTCAAAAGTCCAGTGCTGTGAGAACCTGAAGAAGGCAGCAAAAAGTATCACCCATTAATTTATGAATTTTATTTCAAGTTGCAGTGACATAAGTAACACCATCTTTTATTAAGCAGCAAAAGAAATATGTCTAATTATTGAACTGCAGACCATGATTATCATGATTTTTTAGGTCCTTCAAATCCCAAAACATCACCTGATTGATTATGAAAAGCTCACAAGATGTGTCTTATGCACATAACAAATCTTCCTGGATGACGCTTTGCAGAGTACACAAAGAGATCTTAATCCCAGATTTATTTATAAAACAGTCCTGGGAACTGGCTCCTCCAAACTAATTTTCTCAGCTACTTTACTTGGTTAATAAATAAATAAATAAAATGGCCCAAGCATTTTACTACATAACGTTAACAGAAGGAGTTTAAATAGATTTTAAACTAATACATGCTTGGTGTAAATATAAATATCTCTTTGTCACACTGCAGTTTGCTTTTTTGCCTGAGGCAGCTACATAAAAATATTAAGGATAAATGGGCTATTTCCTCAGCATCTGTGTATTTTTTATATAAGTGACAATTATCTGGATTGGAAAATAATTCCTATAAATGTACAGACCAGGCAAAATTTTTCTTTTGAAATGGAGACTGATATTTGCTCTTCAATCATCAATCTGTATTTTCATAAAGATGGGCATAATATCTGCAGCAATGCTAAGACTGGCAGCTCTGGACTACCACCAGTACATACCTTCTCCTCCCCATTGAGGATACACCAGAGAACATAGTAAAGGAGAAGCTAAGGTTATTGTGAGGAGTGGAAGACAAGGATAAAGATGTGTCTATAGGATGTGTCTATAGGCTGCATTGGACCTTTCATTTGTGTCATCCACTTCACATGTCAGTTGTCTAAACATACAGATGTTATTAGAAAAAGAAAACTGTTTGCAATTAGCTTCTTTGTCTGTGTTAGTTCAGAACTGAAGGAGAAACTTAAAAGCACTGTCAGTTTTTATGTCCCACCATTCCTGTAACTTTGTTACAGCTTCCACTTAGAAAAGAAAAAAAAGTTTCTGTAATAAGAAGTAAGAATGAGGGGTAAGATTAGAAATTATTTTTTTTTCCTTCTAAAATCTTGACCAGTGTTAAGCCTGGTGGAAAATTTTTCTTTTATCCTGACAGATTACTTAGAACTGAATCGTGCAAAGTTAAAAAAAAAAAATCTTATATGAGTTGTGAAAACTTCCACTCCTTATTTCCATATGTGTTTATGGTAGTAATAAAAGCCTGTAGTTTTAATAAGAAGCCATAGTAAATTTTTCAAGGCATTGCAAGCAGACCCAGTTCTTAAAGAACTACCCATGCTTTAAAGCTTAGTTATCTGCTTCAGAAATACCAGGGTGGATGACCATGTGTTTAGCTCCATGCTGCTGTGGGACCAAAGCTGCATAGGCTAGAGCCTAGGTAGGAGGGGAGATCTGGCAGTAAGGACCAAAGTCCTAGCCCAGGGGTCCTCAAACTATGGCCTGTGGGCCGGATACGGCCCCTCAGGGTCCTCAATCCAGCCCCCGGTATTTACAGACACCCACCCGCCGGGGGTTGGGGGGGAAAACCAAGCAGCCGCAGATGGCTGCCTGCCACTGCATCCGCGCGCCGGCCCCCTGGTTAAACAGTTTGAGGAGCCCTGGCCTAGACCATGCATGAGAAACACTGGAGTAAAGTATTGCAGCACGATGGTGGGGCTTACAGGAACAGGAGACATAGCAGGGCATGGGGAATAAAGTGAGAAGACAGCCAGCAGAAGATGATGCCTAGACCTAGACATCTGTTAGCAGACCATTACGTTCTCGAGTTATCCTAGGGAACAAAAGTGCAGGTCAACTCCTTACATACAAGGGTGCAGCAAAGTTGGCAAAACATTCAACCTTTCCAAACTAAGGGGTCTACAGCCTGGTTTGAATATGGCAGACTAGGGAGGACAGGCTACAAAATGAGAGGCCAAAACAAGTCCCAGCACAGCAGGACATATTGTTGAAAATGAAAGAAGAAAATGTGCACTTTCAGGTTCTTGGAGCTGACGGAAGGGGTGGAGGGCATTTAGAAGCACCAGAGGCTTGGATCCTGAAAATGTGCTGAGCAAAACAGGACAGGAGAGATGGACTTAGAACACAATGCCATTTGATTTAACCAGATATCAAACCTTTACTAAACAAACCTGATGCTCCTGTCCTTTCTTCAGTCCTGAATTTTTGTCTTTCTTCATTTCCTTCTTCTCTCTGACTTTTTTTTCCAGATTGTTCGTCTCTCTGTCTTAAGAAAAGTATTTTAGTGTGGTGATTTTTTTTTCCAGAGAGGTAAAAAAGCAAAAACAAAGGTGTGAGAAAGTACCAGAGACAGAATTTAAAATCTTTGCAATGTTTTTCTCCCACCTTTTGTGTGAATTTTCTTGTTGTGTCTTAAAGAAAAAGGAAATAAGACCTTCTAAGCCATCTCAACCAATAATTTCCTCTTCAGAACTTGCTCCTATCCTCCAAAAGGTACCATATTTTCATACAATCTAAAAAGCTATTAGAAGAAAAAATTGTCTTTATAAAGGAAAGGGAATAGAGACTAATAAGAAAATTGAGAACTCAGTAATTTTATTTTGTTAGCAGTTTTACTAATTTACTTGTTTTCTCTATGTTTAGTGAAAGGTCAAAGAAACTTTTAAGTCAGTATTTGCAATGAAAATGAGCTAGGTTAGATCTAGAACTTGGAAGCTCTCTCAACTCATCTAAGTCTTTAGTATAATGCAATTATGTTAACACCTTTAACCTGCTGAGCCAATTTGTTCTACCAAAATTAACAAACTTAACTATTAAACCTAACAAAGAAATGGCTGCATGTGAGAGGAATTAGGAAGGGAAAAGCATGTGTTCAGTGTTTCTAACTGTGGTTCACTGCTTGCCAAGAAGTTGCTCTGCAAGAAGACTTGAATGAAGATGTCACCAGATTTTAACTTTAGAGACATTTTACAGAAGCTTTGAAGTATATAAATAGATATACAGTGACCACCACAAGTATTAATAAAGACATTGCTGAATAAGCACTAAAGCCACATAAGTAGGTTTTAAAAACAAGGTCATCTCTTTATTTTTTTCACTGAGTGAAATAACTATTATTCCACTTTGCAGAGTTTATTCTGAGTTCTAGAAAGATCTATAAAACTGTTATTAACACTGGTATATTGATTACAAAATACTTCATCTGTTACTATCACCTGGAACAGATACAGAACAAAGTAAGCCCTGATGAATACTACATGCTCTCATTTTACAACTGATTATAAAATTTAAAAGGAAAAATGTCTATTCTTGTGACTATAGATAAAATTTCATTTCAACTACAACCAAAACATCGTTACTAACATAAGATACTTGAGTTAATCTGCTTTTTTCCACCGTGATCTATCTGACACTGTGTATGTTTAATGCTGTTTCCCAGTTTGTCTCTGAAACATAGCTTGGCTTAACAGCAGACTTTCTTGACTGATGGAATGAAACACGCAGTGGAAATCCTGTGCTGCTGAGCCAAAAGGAGAAAAAAATTTCTTACAGCATGTTTTAGTTTGGTTTCAATCAATCAAACAGAATTGTCAATGGAACAGTTAAATTTATTTATTTCCTTCAAATATTGCCACTAATTTAAGATTTAATCAGAAACTTGAAAGCAGTTTATGTGATATATTAGCAGGATTGTAAATATCATACTGCCTATCTCAAGAAAAACAAGCAAGCCTTTTATGTTAAAGGTTTTATAAATTAATCGGGTCACTGTGGACCTAATTTATAAAATTGTTAATAAGGATGACAGAGAAATTGGTCTTTTTACTTCCATAACTCAAATTCAAAATAACTAGCAAAAAAAGGTTAATGATAAATTAATGATAAAGCCAACTCCAACTCATAAAATAGGTAAATTACCCATTAGCTTATGTAACCTCGCATCTAAGAAATGGTTTTAGGATAAAAGTAAAACACGTACAGAATTCACTCTGTATTGTCAAGTATTCTCAAACAAAATAGGTTCAATAAAATACCTTCATATCATCAGATTCCTCAATAACCATTTTATATATCCAGATAAGTATGGATTCACCACACAAAACTCTCCAGATAGCTTTACCTGGTTCTATTATTGTATTCTGAATCTGATAACAAACCTTTGTTTTATATTTTATTTTATCTTCTAACTTTTCTCTTCGATTCCCATTGAGCATAGAGAACTTGCAAATTTCTGAAATGCCATTAAGTGCTTTGCATTTACTCCATCACAGAAGTAATCAGGTGCTTAAATTATCCAGCTTCCTTTGATTTCCTTTTGCTTCCTTTCTCCAGATACTGTGAAAGCTGCATGCACCCAAATGTTTGATCAAAGTTTCTGCAGAAACTAGTGAAAAATAAGATTGTGTACATTTTTTTTCAATAGAATCCAGGGTTAGCTAACAAATAACATTTTTCACATTGTATTATTACCTTGAAAAGTTTATGAAAATCCTAGGTTTTTTTCTGGCAGTTGTTTTTTCTAGTAGTGAATCCTATAGTTTAGAACAGCCTACCATTTCCATTGCAAAGTATTCTTCTGTTGCTTTTGGGATGTCAAAATTTAGCTGTTTGGATTGCCTTTTCTATGGTAGGTATCTGACTCCAGATACTCTTTTAGAAAAACTCAAGTCTTTCAACAAAAAAGCTTAACACTGTTCGGCTGATATAAGAAAATGCCAACATTCATATCACTGAGCTTTTCAGCATACTATAGCTTAGTTTCAGACCTGCATACATTAGGTAGAGCATCACTTCATTACTTTTTGTGTCAAGGCTATCTTCAGAACTCCAATTCAGCCAAATTAAAAGTATGCAAGTGAATGTACATACTTTCTTCAAACTAGGGAAGACCTTGAACACGCTTTGTCCAAGATGTATGGCATCTCTGGGCTTTCCCTGCTTACTAAGCTGGGTAAGCTGGTAAATAAAGCAATAAGACAAATAGTTTAGCAGAAATCAACTTGCCACTTAAGTAACCAGTGCAAGACTAGAGTGATTTGTAGTCATTACAAAACCAGTAGCTTTTAAGTAGGAGTTTAAATGAGGAAAAAATTAGCACATAGCACCAATGACCTTGAAGGAAAAATGGATAAGCGAGTGATCAAGACACTTGGTCGCAAGAATTTTACCACTGATGAGACTACTTGAGTAAGTGCTCATGGTCATGAACAAAGGATTGCAAAATTTAGCCTGAAGTTTGTAAACATGCACCAAACAAAAATTAGCAGCCTAATCCCTGCCAAAAGAAACATGAGGAAGATAAAAATATTAATTTAAAAGTTGCATTGAAACAATTAATTAATGATGATATTAAAAGATAAATATTAAAATAGAAGATAATAAAATATTTTAATTACATAATAAATGTAGTCATTACTCAATTTTAAAGTCTGTAATGTGCAATGTTATGTTACAGTGTAAAGTGTTTTTTTGTAAATTTTTGTAAATTTGTAATTTGTAAAATGTAAAAATTTGTAAATAATTTGTAAAGTTATTACTCAACCTTATTAAGTGAGGATGAATTAAGTCCTATAAATCATGTATAGGAAGAAAGTATATGTAAGCTTAAAGATAACATTATTGACATATAATGTATCTATTGCAATTGAATGAAAAATTGCATATTAGGAAAAAAAATCCAAACAGAACTCTTGAGTGTACATTAGATTTGCTGTAATTAAATTTTTGACTGTGGCTTATGATCTTCACAGCTAAATGTATATAATTCAGTTAGCTTTTTGAGCCCAGAGTCTGCTAGTTAATTGTTGCTTCAGAGCCAGTGAAGTGTAAAAGAGTTGTCAACATTGTTTGATTCAAGGTTTATATAGCTTAAAGAAGTATTTTGGCATATATAAATGTCAAATGGGAGCATTTTCTTTTGGATGAAGACTTGGCTTTCTTTCTTTCAGGACACAGAAAGTAAATCACCAGTGATATACAACTTAAGAAAAAGTCTCTGTGGGATGGGTGTGCAGGTCCTGCATTGATCCTATATTGTTGCCCAAATCCAAAATACAAATCTTCAAAACTGTTGGAGATGTCACCATCTCCAGAATTATTTCCATTGATATTTTCAGGTGTCTGTTACCATGAATGCCCCAACGTCATTACAAGACTTGCCTTGACTTCACAAACCAGAATTTATGTATTGTACCCAGCAAGACAGATTAGGTCTGATTTTTCAACACACCTTCCTTGGGTCAAGTTTGTTATTAAAGACAGATGGAGTAGTTCTCTGCATTTCATTCACAAACTAATGAACTCCTTGCAGAAGCATAAGATCAAAAATCCAATTATCACCTTTCTGAGGGCACATGAACCTAAATTTTCCCCCTTTAGTCACTTCAAGGCATTATATTCCATGAGTTAACATTCAAATATGTGGGTAGCAAAGGATCTTTAAAAATTCTCCACCCTTTGATGCTCTTCTGTTTTGCATGAGATGCCTCAGTACACATCAGACTTACTAGAAGGCAGGACTCTACATGAGTTAACGTATTGGGAGTTGCAAAAGCTGGAATCCCCTCTGCTAATGAATCCTTAACATCAAATACAGAAACTCTTATTTACATGAGGATGGGAACATAATACTGCAGTCCCTGGTCCTAATATTCTCTCATGAAATGAAGTTTCTTTCTGTATAACTGGGTTTGTGTAAAACTCAGCAAGCTAATATTACACCAACAAGCAAAAGCACCTTGCTTCGCCTCAACAAAATTTCTCCACTTTTTTTTTTTCCACTGAAAGAAACCTGGTGAGATTTCCTGTGTTTCAGTATTAATCCAAACCCAAAAAGGGTATTAATTTTTGTCACTGAGGTACAGAACACTTCAACTGAGCTAATGCTATTATCTACAAGGAATTATTTCAGTGTTCATGGAACTGGGCAGGTGCAAAACACTAGGGTGATATGTTTCAAAAGTTTGTGCTGACAGTACCAATTAATGTATAGGAGGGTACTGACAGCAATTAAGAATAGCCAACCATTATGACAGACATCTTACATTAATAAATTTGAATAAAACTGTACAATACATAATAGGCAAAATCTACAACTGTACTCAGATTCATTTTGTGTCTTATCTATAACTTCAAACATGTTAGAAAATACAGCAAAGATTTGATTAACTTTGAGGCATTAAAAAATATCTTCACACTAGAGTTATTTTTGACCAAGTGGAAAAAATAGTACAGAATCAGTATGAGATGTTAGCAAACAATTCCTCCAAAGAGACTGTAACATAAAAAATTATTATAGTCCTAATATAAATGAATTAAATATTTCAAAAAATATTACAAAGTAGGACGAGAGTACTGTAAATTTTTCCAACCATTTAACAATTGAAAAGGCCAGATAAGAATGAGTTTATGAGCAAAATACTTTGTGACTTCAATGTAAGTCATCACTTACTTGTTGCACATGTCGAACAAATAATATTCTTTCTCTCTGATCTTTCTAGAACTGGCTCTGTAGTAGTAGCACTCATGCAGTCCTGATGCAATGGCCCATGCAGCCATGATTGTAAAGTGATGCAGAGTACATGCCACACTAGCCTTGTCTATTGGAGAGATTAAAATCCCCTTAATGACTTTGTTAAACTGGTGTGAAGTTAGAATCTGAGTTTTAGTTTCCAGCTGATCTCTGGGTATCTTGAAATGAAGCATTTCCCTAGAATGTCTATGAATAAAGAGATTAATTCAGGAAAGAATGAGCTCTAACTGGGCTTAGAGTTTAAAGGGTCATTAAAAGTCAAGAGCCACCACGTGGAAGGCTAAATTACACATTGTGAAAACTAAGTTTCTCTTGAGAACTTCTGCAGGGACATTCAAGTTTTGCAATGTCAGCACAGAATATTTTGTAGAACTTTTTAACAGAAAATGTAACTCAAATATTCAGTTACTTCTAGATTATATACAGATGTATGACATCTCAATTAATTGCGTAATCAGTCCCCTACTTCCTCTTAATGCAAAGATAAGATTTAATATAGTCATAAAGGATGCTAGGTTACCCAATAAAGGCAAAGTGAAAAATGAAAAATGAGGAATATTGAACTACTTTAGAGATTCAGGAGAGAAGCTGAAATGAGCTGATACAGTCAGGGCAACAGTATGAAACCCTCCTGCAAAAATCTCCTGCATGAGGGATAAACAAATGGTCTTCAGAAAAATGTGGTAACTCACAAATTCTCAAACTCACTTACAACATATTGGTGATGGCAAGTATCTTGCCAAGATCCATAAATATAGGCATATATGCAAAGGTCCACATATACCAAATATATGTCTTAGTATATATCTATATATATGAAGATATATATAGATATGTCTATATCATACATATATATCAAGATACCAAGGACCTTGGTATCTTGCCAGGGTCCTACATTCTGTGAGGATAAGAGTCTATTGAATGGAAGTACATTTCTCTAATAATGAATTACTTTATTCAAGAATTATCTCATATTTAAACCATAGTTCTCTATACAAGGTATCATAATCACAAAGTGAATATTGATGTTGATCTAAGGTCTGTTAATGAACAGTTTTGGTTTGTTGCAGCCATCCACAAAAAGCCTTTTAAGGAAATTTAAACTGATAATAAATACCTTCATTTGTTTCAAATAAAAGTCAAAACTGACATGTGATATCCTTCAAACCTGCAAAATATCCATTCCACAAGGGAGAGAAATCTCATATAGGAGAAACAGAAAATATTGAAACAACAGATTCTTATTTAGCGAATGTGTTGCATATGCCAAATTTTACTAAGATCTCTACAAAATTAATATTTTATTAGTACTTAACTGAACAAAGTTTCCCAAGAAACACCTTTATTCTGTTTTCAAGATTTCCATCTTAGTATTTGCCTTCATCAATTTTTTTTATTCATCGAAAAGATGCTGGAAGAATTGATCATGACAAGACTATTCCAATGATAGTTCCACAGTTTTTGTTCCTTTTGGCCAAGCTGTAAATCATTTGGAATAACTACACATTTGGAAGGAGCGACTTAATCATAATATGATTTCTTATGTTTTAAAGCAGTGGAGATGACAGATTTTACAGGGGAAGGAACTACCCAGTGATGTGATTTTCCAAGAACCAGGGTTTCTTCTCATTCCTCCTAATAAACACCCAATCTCAATCTGAAAATGAGATGGAGAGTAGGGAACTACCTATGAGCATGTCAAATCTGGGCAATGTGTGATTGCTAAGAGAAGACATGAAGGCACTTAGAGGTATTTTCAGGTTAGAAGTCTTATGTGTTGTGGAGCTTAGGACATGCAGAATTCACTGCTAGCTAGCAGGAATTTAAAAGAAAAAATACTTTTTATTGTCATATTGTTTGGTTTAAGTCTTGCTTGTGGTCTTACATTGCTTTGTAGGCTGAATTTGTATTTTATACTGGTATCTTGTCACCATTCTCTTTACATGCTAAATAGTTTAAATATTTAATTCTTTCCTTATAATTTTTTCTTTAACAATGTTTAGGGTTTTTTTATTTTCAGGGGTCTCTAATCCTTCAACCTTTTATAGAAATGTGGATTCAATCTATATATTCTGCTGATTCACTATCAACATCATGAATACCTTACCCACAGTCATCATTTCCTATTATTGCTACTCTGCCGAATAATCTAAATGTCAGTTTACCCTCTTTTGATACAGCAACATACTGATGGTTTTTCTGTTATGAACCCTAAATCTTCTTTAACCTGTCCTCCTGGATGAAAACCTGTCTTCTGGCAGCAAATTCTTTTTATGGCATCATAGATGTCTGACTCTAATTTTGGCTGTGTTATAACACATTTTTGTATGAATGGACAAGTAAGCTGAATATGTCCATTTATCATCCAGTAAGCTGAATCTCTTTAAATTATTGTCTGTGATCTACAGTCTACCAATTTATGTCATATGTAAGCTTTATATACATTTTTAACTCATATTTAATTGAAGAGTCTAAAATAAAATACTGGTGAGAATTAATCCCTGAAAAGCCCCAACTGAAAAATCTCACTTTGATTTCCCTAATGACAAGTAAATTTTTTAATCCTTTGTTCCATCATGTTGCATCATTTTATGTTTGCTTTATTGGAGTTATATCATGGTTTTTTTTTCAGAATATCATGTGGTACTAATTCAAAACCTGTTCCTAATTCCACATACATTACATCTTAAGCAGTCATGTTTTCTCAACCAAAATTGTTACTCCTGTTAAAATTACAACAAACCTATCTGAAATCAAACGTTCATAAGACCTATTCATAGTCTATAGAAGGTAACTCAGGTTCTTACAAGGTTATACTTGTCCAATTTATTACTCATATGAAAAAAAAATAAATTCAACTGTATTTTTTACACTAGACATATTTTAACAGTGTAAAGCATTTGGCAATGCCCAATAAAAAGTGGAAACATGGAACAGAGGAGGGTAGCATTAAGCACTCTGCAGTATCTGTACAAAGTGAGGTAGCTCTTAAGTCTATTTCCCTGCATTTCAACTGAGCAGGCTTTCCCCTTGGTTGATCCCTTTTCTCTCCTACAGTTCTGCCACAAATTTACAGTTCTTTAAGTATGTGCTTGTGATGCAATATAACAAATAATTATTATGCCATAGTTTATTGATGATTTTGGTATCCTAAAATAGTATTTCTATGGCACTTCTATTTGTCCATTGTCAATAATAATGTATGAACTAACATAGATGTATCTTCTAGATGATATTAAACCAACTCATTTTTATTACAAAGCCAGATTTTTCTTAAATTTATCAATGTGGTAATGCCGCCAAGCCATAACACTAAACCATTTGACAATATAAATCAAAGTCCCTTTATCTTCCAATCCATCAGTACATTTCTTTGCTCAAAATGTATTGCCCTGGCAGTAGCAAATATGTGGGGAAAGCCAGCTACTGTAAAGATTTCCATCACTAATGTATTTTTTTTCAGGACAAGTAATACAGAAAGAAATACTCTGTGTAGGGGGTTGAGGGGTGTGTGAGAGAGAGATGCACTAAAATAGTTACTTTTTAAAATCAGTTTACTTTTCATTCTCATTTAATTTTAATTTTCATTTTACATATTACTTTGTCTTTAAAATTAATTTTGTTCCTTTTGTTCCTTATTAAAATAAGAAATTTTTCCAGCTTTAAAATTAATGCTGAATATCAACTTAAACCAACTTTATTTCATGTTTAGAAGGATTATTCCAGTCATAACTACCATTGCCAAATTCAGAAGAAACTCGCCAAGATACTAGCCTGAGGATCTAAGGAAGGATGGCAAAACAGGACTAGGCACTGAAGAAAGATGTAATTGCACAGCTTATGGCTATAATCTATGTCTTTTTTATAATAATTCAAAGTACAGAATTTCTCAATGCTGGGTGATCAACAAGACAATTCTTGTATCCTAATTCTAATGTTGTCCTCACTTTTTGTATCTTGGGAAAGAAATTGTTTCCTGCTCTTGGAGGGTAAGGTTCATTGTTAGATGCTTCCCATCAGTTTGTATGAGAAAAAAAACAACCCCTCAGTCTCTATTCATTTAGTTGAGGCTGAATTATTTCTACTGTAGAAGAAAATGCAGGCTTATGATTTTGCAATGTATGATTAATATCTATAGAGGTAGTATACAGGCACCAATTTTTAAGACTAATTAGATGTTGCCACACCCATCATTTCAAGGCTAAGGCAATTTAGGACTTAAAGTTGAGCAAGAAATCTTTTATGTTCCACTGAAGTTTTCAGGATTGCAAAATAATTCAGTTCAACAAACTGAGCTCATAAACTTTGCATTTTTGTGGAAAAATCAAAGACAAAACCCAAGGTCTTATCTCCATGTAACCAAACAGCCAGTATCCCACCCATATCCAAAGTTTCAAGCACTGCTTTCCTTGAATGCATCTAGAGCTTTGAAATTCATTTTCTTTCATAGCAAGTAAGTACCCTAAATGCTAGACAGTTCAACATTCTGGGGTTAGGTTTACTTTGATATGATAATACATATTTATTTCAAACAAATCAACACTGCCTCTAGTAAATGTGGTCCTCTCTTTCACTTGTTATCTATGAATGCCTATCATATCAGTTGCCTCTGAGAACAGGGGCACCCACCACACAAGTGAGCATGGTCTCAGGGTGCTTAGGCCAGTGATGGAACATTCTGATTTTAATACGTAAAATTCACCTCAGCATGAGGAAACCTTTTTTGACAATTTCCCACTCTTTTGCAAGCGATGACCAACAAAATCTGTTTGGTAGCCAGTGTCTAGATGAATTTGTCAGTGAGCAATAGGAATGAGATAGCTCCATGGGAGAATGAGCCAGGACTTGAGGTGACACTAGTGCAGGCAGGGCAGTAACTTCACCCACAGGGCACAGTCCCCCAAGATCTGAGCACAGCAGGTAGTGCAAGGTGTGGGTAAAAGGGTCCATAAACTGACAGCACTGAGTTTATTTCACCAGGGGTGGAAGTAGTGGTGATGCTCATGTTTTCATAAAGAAATAGTGATTATAACTGTAAGCAGATCAGTATGGAAAGATAGTAACTTATGTTTTCACCATTTGCCCAGAGCTCAAGTCACTTTTAGAAGTCCGCCACACTACATAGACAAGTGCATACATGTTGAGAGCTTGTAATGTGTTTCTGCTTGACCTTCCATTTGTGTTCTACCGCAGTTGACAGTCTATCCAGTGATGTCTATTTATCTTGCAGTTTCGTTTAGGCTACAGCCTGTAGTTTGCAACTATTATCTGTAGAAAGAGAAAATCCACTGGGCCAGTAAATCAGACAACTGTGCAGGAACTGCCTACAAAAGCTTGGGTATTTCTACCCTGATAACCTAATGTGGTCACTGGTGGAGTGAGCTGTGCCACATTTCTACCATGATGTAATCATTCATTATTATGAGCTCCACCACTGGGATATTGTCTACAGAGATATATTTCAATCAAATGTAGAAACGTCATGAAAGACAGACGCTACATCTTCTACCATATAGTAGTAGAACAGTTATCTCATGGATGAAGACATGTTCAAATGAAAACACCTTCTGAATCCAGTTCCAGCTCAAAGGAATCTAAGTTTAACAGAGTAATCTTCTATTTCACTCCTTGTCTTAAAAGTTCCCTTAAATTTACTTGTGGAAAATGTCTATAATTAACAAGATTATTCCTACAATGATTATTTGGCTTGTATATTTTTGTTCACTTGCTCTGATCTGAAGTGGCTTCATAACAGTAGAAAAATACTTATTGTCTTCGGGGGGGGGGTGATGTAGTTTACCATGGTAATTTATTTTTTCTTTATTGTATTTTATTTCCTCAATATGTTAAAAATCCATTTTTCAAAACTCTTTGCTGACCATTGCCCTGCCTAGAAAGTTTTGTTGATCATTAGAATTATCCTCATATTTACATGTTTAAATAATTTCACATGCATTTTTTTGCCCTTTCTAGACTGAAATCGAGTGGCATTTCAAGTCCCTTTTTGCAGTATGCAAAAGAACTTTCTGAAAAGAAAACTGATTGTATAATAGTCTTTAATACTTCTTCAGAGGACTTCAGCTGCTTGAGTTAAGGCTTCAAGTGGCACTGGTTTTAACTATAACGTGCTTTGCAGTTAAGCAGACCACATCTTAAAACAGCTTTTTAATCCCTGTGCTTATGCCTTTCTACCAGAAAGAATTGCCATTAAACTGTCTTCTGTTCCTACACATTTCACACTGCACAAATGACAGTATAACTTTCATATAAAAGAGAATGAGAACTAAAATGAAACCTCTAAAACACAGAATTTCATAGATATGTTGAACCATTTCACTGGCGTATCAGAAAGTACATAGTAACAATTGCACTAGTCAGTGGCAAACACTTTCTATAGGGTTCTTGTGATCTCTGGCACAGAAATGAAAGGAATAACATTAATCAAATGTCAGCATTCATCCAAGCAATGTGTTTTGTATTATCCAGAGTATTCTCTCTGTGACAATTATATCCAGGTTATCTTCTGCAATTTTGTACCTCAAGGTGGTGAATGTTTAAAAGGATAATACTAAGTCTCCATGTCTTTTTTTTGCCCCCCCCCCCAAGACCTTGATTTACTAGCAATACAAACTGCAATACAAATATACATATCAAGGGTCTACCAAAATCATTCAACCTCTGCAATGGTACCCCAAAATTGCCTAGATTGCTCTGAGGATAGTTCATCAAGGTCATAATCAAACGTAAGGTATAATCTGCTCAGAAAAAAAATAGAGACAATGGATACATGTGTCAAAAGGCTATAATTGAAGAAGCCTGAATGAGATAAGCTTATCAGGAAGTAGATGTTCAAGACCTTCACAACTCAGCCACCTTAGTCAGGTGCAGTTTTGTAGGTAAGGGAATAGGAGGACATTGACAAATTTGGCCAGGTGGTTTCTTTGTGGCACAGCTGTGTTTGAAGCTGTGCTGTGCTGAACTGAGCACCCAAGGGCTCGAGGCCACACAAATCCATTAGTGAGCTTGGAAAAACTTACCAGCTGTGGGCTTCAGCTTACAGCCACCTTGTACTAGAAGAGACACAGGACTTCTAAAAAAGCTGACTTGACCTTAGCTATCCTTACAGCTATTCTGTAGCTACATTAGCTATATTTTAAAACATGCTCACTTGAAAAATGCCACCCTCAATCATTTTTGTTTGTCTATATACTTCTGAAAACAACTTAGGACCATACTCCTGGCTTGCTTCTTATATCTTGTACAAGATATCTGGATCTTGCAGGATGCAAAAAACTGAAGTGAAAGGTCTCCAAACTTGACAAGGAATACAGTTAATCACTCCTTTTGGGTCTCTGCAGCAGAGAAACAGTCTTTTTTCTTGTTTCCTTACCTACTAACTCATGCAATTTGATGCAAACTGGTGTTTCCTGTACTTTCCTGTACTTCAGTTTATGGGTCGTAAATAAGTTCTGAAACAATTGGGTCACTGAAAATATCAGTCATTCAAGTATTAGGATATACTAGGATGCAAGTACCAAAATTTAAACACCTCCAATTTGTCTCTCAAAACAATCTACTATAATGATGACACACCAAAATCTTATCAGCAGAATATGTAACGTATTACTCCTCTCTATGCTGTGAAAGATACTTTTACTCCTGCATTATGTAGTACATTTACCTCAGATAAGAGGGGAAACTAAAAATGCCAAGGTGTTTGACTCCTTTTAGTCTTGTCCTGTTTCACTTTTTACATCACTACTATAGACCACATGCAGGCAGGACATTATAGCAACATAGCAAATTGATTTTTCAGGCTTCTGAATTCTCTGTGGTTTTCTAGCAGAACATCATAGTCCCAAATCAACTTTGAGGATTCCCTGTGGCAGGAATATTTCTCCACAGCATTGCACAAATGACAGACTTTTCCCAGTCACATACAGGCTTTCAAAGCAGGAGGAAGGAGAAACGGCCTAAGCACACCTATCTCTAGATGATAGATATATCTGAATAACAGCTTAAAAGTGTATTACATTGGTTACAAAAGTAATACAGAGCAATAATAGACTGCATGTCTCTGTATAAGAGAGGTTCTTTTCAGATGAAATACATAATGCAATAGTAAAAACTAAATTACTGTCAGGTTGATAATAAAAACAAGGATGAAACACTACAGAATGTTTTTTGTTATAAGAGATACCCATACACTTAATATTTGGGCAGATTCTGTGGTTTAGTTCCTCTTAAAGAAGGAATTTATGTGGCTTCAAATTGTTCAAGATACTTCTTTTCTTACAGTAATGTTCTATACCCTTGCTAAAATGAAACTCCTCAACTCTGAGGAGCAAACCTTCAATCTATAAGAAGCTACCAGAATATTTGATTCAGTTCACATTTTCTTTGCAAAAGCAGAAGTGGGAGTTCTGACAACATACTGTTCAAACCACGTTCAGCAACCTCAGAAAAGGAGCATAGTGCTCCTCCCTTCATAATGGGGCATAGAGCCTGTAGTGTAGGAGGCCGTATTCTCCTATATCACAGGAAAATATTCCTATGTAACAGAGGCTTCCTGCTGCCTGTGTTCTTGTCCTTGTACCCTTGACACAGAGCAATAGCTTTCCTAATTCTTGCTGGGTCCCAGTGAGGGCCCAGTTCATCAGCTGTTGAACTGGAATAGTCCAGGAGAGACCTGCAGCTGGGTACCTCACAGCTGGTGGTCAGAGCACTGCCCTGGAATGCCTGAGCCTCTGTCTCCAAGCAGATAAGGGAGCCCAAATGTAGGTGTTCTCCATGTCCAAGGGCTCACTAGCTGACTTTGAGACAGGGTTTACAGACAGACATACAGTCCTGAAATTAAACTGGTCATTCTGAAATTCATTGTATATGTAGTTTTGTTCATTCAATTAGATTAATATTCTGGGGAAATATTGGTTTGGTGCTTAGCTCAAAATGATGTCTGCATGCTTGTTTGTCTCAGTGTTCTGATTTCACTAACAAAGTCATAGTGAGAGAAAATTAAAAGGATTTCAGGAACTGGTACTTGCTTACCATTAGCTGTCAGCCAAAAAGTCAGATTTAAGTCCATTATTTTTATCTTTTTTTTGTTAATTTTGAGTTGGTACATCTTAGCACCACTCTACTTAAGTCTTAATCCTACAGAGTTATAAACTATTTTGAACTACCACTGTATAAATGGAAATACTCTATGAAATTTGGGATTTTAGTGTCAGAGTTCTTTATTGTTTAGAAATTAGACTACAGTGTATTATCTCATGTTTTCTCTACTACTAGTTCAACTCGATCAGATTGCTAATACTAGAGATAATACCAGGGGGAGTTATTCTTGGTCTGTTGCATTTCTTTTTTCTCATGCATTAGCTTTGCAAAAGATGTAAAATATGCCATAACAAGTCACCTATCAAAAAAAGGAATGAAGGAATAAAAGCAGGCTTTTATTGAAAAAAGAAAAAACTAAACCCAAAACCCTTCTGAATATGTTTCCTCACAGAATTTCAGTTTCAAAGGTAATGATTAGTACTTCTTTAGATTTTGATTAAAAGAGAGAATTGAGCACTGCATTGTTTCATTTTAGAGAGCATGTAACAACAAAAGTGCTGACACATTTTTCCCTATTCTGTGCCTTCTCACTTCCCCAAGCTTTCTGATGTCTTTCCAGTTTGGAGCTCCTGCTTAGATAAAACAGATGACTTTCTGGGCCTGCTTCTGCTAACAGCAGGCAGGAGCAACGGTGACTGATTGGTTGAAACATGAGGATTAATGGGTATTTATATTTCATTAAATTTTATGCTCACTGGAGAATAATGTATCACTCGCAGATATTGAAACATATGTCAACCCTATCCACTTACATATAATTCAATTTGACTTAAATGCATTGATCAAATTTTATTAAAGTCCAATATATCTTCCAAAAAGGCCTGCTAACACAATATTGCTGCTTCACATTCATCAGATAAAAGGAGGCAATTGTGTTGTAATTCCATTTATACCATTTTTCGGGAAAAGGGAGATTATTGTGAAGCGAACACTCATTACAAGGTGACTGGCACTGGCTGAAGGACTTGAGACTGAGATTATTAAGTGAATTCTCAAGTGGTGCCCTTTAGTTAAAATTACCCCAGGGTGGGTCATGCCTGTTTTCATCCCCAGT
Organism: Falco punctatus; assembly: GCF_963210335.1. Lineage (NCBI taxonomy): Eukaryota > Metazoa > Chordata > Aves > Falconiformes > Falconidae > Falco > Falco punctatus. Next base: position 74,276,607 of record NC_137582.1, on the reverse strand, counting down.
GGAAAAGAGAGATCAGCATTGTTAACACTATTATCCAGGAAAGTTTGCCATGCGAGATTTTGGAGTATGCTAAAAATTTATTCTTTTTTTTTCTTTTTTTTTTTTCCTTAAAGCTCAGTTGATGAATCATGTATAGCTGCCTTTTAAAAACTACTTTTCAGTATTTATTCCTCTCTTTTTTTCTCTACACCTCTCCCTTTTATTCATTTTTTGCAATTACTCTTGCTGTAATGATTGAGAAAAATATAAAATGTTAATTTCTTCAGTTCTGCCCAGAAAGGGAGAGTGTTTTATTAAAGGTCCTCTCTCAAAACAACCAGAGAAATAATGGGATGTTTCCCAAGTGTTTGGACTTAGACTCTTGCTTGCAGTTTGTACTGTGCAAAACAGAATTAAGAAGATGAGGTTTTAGCCCTCTTAACGAAAAGAAATAAAGACTATGTAAAGCTACGATCCAGCAGGGTTATTTTGTTCTTACTCTCAAAGTATAAGGGTTGGGGTGGTGGGTTGGTGTAATATGTCTTAGCAAGTTCTTAATTTGTTTCTGGCTCATGCATTGTCAGGGGCTAAACAGCGTGCACTCCCATATACAAGTAAGCATCTCAGCACAGGCCTTTCAAAGAAAAGGTCAATTCTAGTTTGGGAAAGAAAGAGCATTGACCAGGAATGTTCAGGATAAAATAAGGGAGTGTGAAAGTCTAGCTACTCTCAAGAAACCTAAAAAAAACATGCTTACATCATGTGGGACCAAAGCGCATCACCTGGTTAAAATCACTTTAAGATCACTTGGAACCTTACTTCAATAAGTATAATTTTTCTAATGTTAATTACTCTGTAAAGCTTCCCCCAAATAAGGAGAGTCTTACCCCCAACTAATGTTTCCTCCTTTTGCCATACATTTTTATTTCCCATAGGTGTTATCCTGCTCTGCTTTGACTATCAGCCTTCTCTTGTGAACACAGCAAAGATTACTGTACAGGTTTATTACAGTTTTGCCCAAAATAAAAACAATTTCAAAATCAATAGTTTTACTCAACTTATTTTAGAAGATCGGAACATTTCTATAAATAAAGAAGTACTTTATTAGAAGAAGTAAAACGTCTATGAATACTTCCCCAATATATTCGTTTTCTGGTCAGCTTTAATAAAGTTACTGTCCTGGTTTTTACAGATCAAGCAAACTTGAAGATAACTTTTCTCCATTCTTGGAAAAAAATGCATTTGTACAAACAGGATTTCATGCTTCAGAAGAAATTTCAGGTAACATCAAAATACCGGTATCTTCCTATTAGAAGAAAACCCTGCAAACCCATTAAAAATTATGCGAATCACCAGTGAGTCTCTTTTCCTGAAGCTGATGCTTCTGACAAGGCATTTAATCCTACTCTTCCAAACAGATATATTTTGCTTCTCCCCAAACAAAGTGAAGGCATTTTGTTCACTTGTGGAGGAAAGTGATTGCTCCTTTTTTCACTCTCTAAGATGTGCTGGTCAGGTCTGCTCCAAACTTGAAACCTTATAGCAGTTTGTGTATCTGAAAATAATTTTTCCCATTTTAGATAGTGAATGAGACAATTTCTTGACAATTAGTCAGTTCTGTCATCTGTATAACTTTAGGTTGTTTATCATGCAGTCCAAGCATTAGGACTTTCACAGGCACACTGGCAATGGTGGCAACATAGACTCTTTTTACCCTGATAAAATTAGCTGAACGCTTATCAAAAACACCTCCTAGAACTTCACATAGAGAATGGGTTTATGTAGGTCATATAAGCTCATATATTTGTGAACATATGCATTATCTTTAGTATGCCAAATTTTTATAAGCACTTCAGGAATAATGTGGTTTTACAAAAACAAGAGGAAAAAGATGAGTAAAATACTTTCATTTCGAGAGATCCTGAGGGGAATTACCAACAAGAAATGCAATTCACCTCTTTATGCAATTGGATCGATAGACATATGGTCCATGCTTTGTTGGGATTTTTGTAGTCCAGTAACTATTTGCCAGTGCAGCTCTTCAGATACTTCCAGATCAACATATTCTTCTATGTAAATGTTGTTTGAAATATGTTTGCAATATCACTTATATGGCCTCCAGAAGGGAACAAACCAGTGCAAGAGAATCTCCTACAACTGCTTCTGCACTATTGCTTTTGCTGGACCACAGCTTGAAGTTGAGGCACAAAGTTAACATTAAAATTCTTCTCACAGCTTGGAATCGTGGAACAGCCAAGGTGGGAAGGGTCTGTGGGAGATTACATTGTCAAACCTCCTGCTCCAAGAAGAGTCAGCTGTGAGAACAGGTCCGGTTTCTCAGGGCTTTATCTAGTCTGGTCTTGATAATCCCCAAGAATGGAGATTCCGCAGCCTCTTTGGGCAACCTGCTTTCCACAGGCTGCTGAAAACAAGCAAGCAAACATACAGGTATATATTGATAATATGACATACCCTATCAGTCAGATATTGAGGCTTAAAGGCAACATCCAAGGCACATTGCTGTGATTTAGCCTGTTGTGCCTAATAGGAAAACCACTCTGACAGCCCTGCTCCTCTGAAAGTATCAGCATTGCATCATATTGTGATTTAGTTAGAAGATGTGTGAGAAATACGCCTAAATGTGAGCTGCCTCTTCCCCTATTGCTGATAATTTAGTGATAAATATGTAAATGAAGAGCAGCCCCAGACAGCTCTTATATAGACATCCCTTTAAACAAGGATGGTCATTGCTTCTGCAATTCTTTGTACCATGGAGCCTATGCTGTTACTGCATCCAAGATGAGGTGCCTTTTTGGCAGAAGATAATTACATTTGCCTCTCTTTACTTTCACACCTCCTTCCTGAATGTCCATGACTTTTTCTCCTCTCCCAGTCCCCTCTCCCCAGCACAAACTGAGCAAAGCAATAAGTCTGACACAACTTCTGGAGAAAGGAATTTGGTCTTTCAGTTCCTTGGTCTTCCAGTTCCTATGTTTCTTTCTGTTTGGTTTCTGGTCAATGTATATACACATAAATGTCTGCAAGCAGTGAAGGTCACGGTTATGTGTTCTCATAGCCATACTACATAAAGTTCAAACTCACTTATACTAGCATTTCTGTTAGACGTGCTTTTCACTCAGTAAATCAGGAAGCCAAAACAGTAACATGTAGCTCATCTATGAGACTTTATCATGTGACATGCAAAAATACCATTTAAACAATCACATCCCCTCATGGCTTCCAGAGAATGAATATGGAAAGTTACACAGGCACGAAGAATTACCTACATTCATCACATAAATTAGAAGTTTCATTACTCTTTTTAAATAGCATATAAACATCCAAGGAAACTGATCTCCTAGATACTCCACAAAGAACGGGTAGGAAGGCTCTTTTAAAAAAAAAGATATTTATTGTAAAGTATTCACTCAAATCTAACAATATTACAATATTAAGATGTTAATTGAGCTTTACCTGTCTATTAAATTTGGAAATATATTGTTATTACATTTATTGTCATTTTTTTGGTCTTTATTCATTTATTATTATAAGATCCATGAAAAGAAATCACTCCACTGTCTCACCAAAATGACTATAAACTTGTGCTTCACTGTAGCGCTTTCTTTGGTGCATAGCACAATGTGAAAAAACTGCTGTCATGCTTTAGGGCATTTTTTTCCCACATTTTTTGGTAAATTAGACAGATACCTAAAACATCACTGTTGGAAATTCAGTAAAGGGAGAAAATGGCCATCAACATGAAAAACAGTGGAAACTTATGAGAGGCAAGAGGCCAGGTGGTACTCTTTGACACTACAGGCCAGTGGGCAGACTATAATCAGCCAAGAGAGGAGAGGTATAAAGAATTTCATTCAGCTCCAAGTATCCAGTGTTTATCAGAAGTAATTATAAGTCATCTCAGGTTAGCCTTGTGATACTTTGTTTTGTTTGTTTTCAGTTTCCTATGTAAAAAAAAAAAAAAAAAAAAAAAAAGCAAAAAAAAAAAAAACATGAAAACTCATTCACTCTACAAATTGCTATTTTGAATCAACTGCCAAACTCATGCAATATATCTTACAGGGAAGTTAATTATCTGTATGAAGATACAGAAATCCTGGTGCAACATCACTGCTAGTGCCACTATACACAGAACAAAAGAATTACAACATATGATATTGTGTTGCATTGTAGGATTTAAATAGCATGAGTTTGGGATGAATGCACTGCTCATCAAACATGAAGCTATGAAGTTGTTAAGCAGATCATGTCATGATTTATGAAGGACAAACTTTCCTATTTACTTTTCTTTATAAATAAAGAAAAAACATTTCATGCATCATCTTTGACTTATATGCAGACACTTTCTCCAGTAAAAACAATGCCATTCTATGCAAAATATAGCTTTATACTTAAAGTAGGAATATTTTAAATATAAAATTTTTATTTGTACTAGAAGCTTACTATAAGTGAATGATGCGCACTCTAACAGACTTTCAGATATATTAATTTTAATACTATCTTTTATTTTTTTGTTCACTTGCAACCCTGAATCATATACTGTAAGGTTAACATAACATGGAATTCAAGCAAGACGTTTCAGTAATCTTAAAAATATATTTATTTTTATAAGAATAAGAATTCTTAAAAATTTATTCCATGGAAATGTGTACTCATCTAAATCTGTAGTCCCAGACTGTAATTGTGCTGGCTTTTCCTTGGAAGACGTGTGATGAAGACGGACAAAAATGGTGAAAGCTCCATCTTCCAAAAAAGTATTAGCAGTGTCACCAGGTGTGCATAGTTGAAGTGAAATAGAACTTCCAAAGATCTGCTATATGCAGTGAAGCAGGAGGATACTGCTCTGATAGCTGCTACAAGAATTACAATTGCCAGGTTTGGGGAATGTGTATTTCCTGCTAGTGTTTTCCTCTATAAGCATGCAGAGAAAGACAGGCCTTTTCTCCCCTGAAGCCTTTCTAGGGTCACCATTGTTGCTCAAGTCATCTGCTCATTCTTTCAATCTTCTTCAGCTCTTGCAACTGAAAACGTTGTCACTATTTATGTATATATATGAATGTCACTAAAGGTAATAGGATATGTCAACAGAACAAGGTGGCTTCTTTTGTACAGTGCCCATTTTTTATGGTCATTACCCCAACAACGGTTTGGACCAAGAGGTTATACTTGTGGTTATACAAGTGGTGTTTATAATAAAAGCGTGACTTTTGTGGTATTTGGACGTAATTTGTAAGACAAATTACTTATTTATATGAATCCTTGTGTTTTATCTTAATATGCTCCAGCTGAGAAATAGAGCTCATTTTTCTCAAAATCTTTCTACAGACCACATTTACCAAAATAAATTCTAAATGTAACCAGGTTATTGCAGATCTTAAGACCAACTGTTGGTGAATGTTGTCTTTAGATACAGACCCCAAGCAACACTCATCACTCAAGCTTCCTTGAATTACCCTCCAGTCTTCTGTGACTTGACTAATCCACTCACAAAGTCCTATTTCCTACATTAGCTTCTGTTGGTGGGCAGTCATCTTTGTCTTGTGTTCACATCCTGGTTCTTCACAGTTATCTTTTTTCTCCAGCTTCTACCTTAATGCTGGAAACTTCTACTGTTCGTTTCTTGCCTTCTTGATGTTCAAATCACTTTTCTGTTGTTAAGAAGGACTCTTACAGCACCGCATGCTCCAAATTTAACTCTGAATATTGTTGGCCTCAAAGTCACAAGGCCATATCTTTGTGGCAGTGCTTAGTTTTCCTCTTTTTATTTTTTATATATCACTGTTATTCAATAAGGTTGTTGCAGTTTTGGGGGTCATGCTGACATACAGTGAGGACAGAAAAAATACTTATTCAGACACAGGTGCAGACAAACTTCCTTATTGTGAAGCAGCAAAGGACCTCCAGCAGGCCGTGTGCCTTTGCATTGATTCTGTAGTAGCATAATTCCAACCAAATAAGCTATCACTTGCCAGCAAAAAGACCCAGAACTCCCTCCAGTATCACTGAAGTCACCAAATCACTTAGTTCAGTCACAGATTGTTTTCAGGGGTGCAGGGATGATGAAGTCTACCTCTGTTGATATGCATAATGATTACTTACTCAGATACAGAAATGATGTGACCTGGAGACTGGATGTCTACCCACCCCTGCTTACTCCTCTTTCATCAACCCATAAAATTACATGTGGAAGCTGCTTTTTTCTTGACAGGAGGGGTCTGTGTCTCAGTTAGTGCTCTCAAGGGCTGATCTGTAAGGAAGAATTCCAGTAGCCGAAGAAGAGCTGGCAGATGGCAGCAAAGGATGGAAAACAGAGCTGACTTTTAGGCTGGTGCCAGACACACCTTGTCTCCTTTCCATTCCCAGGTTTTTACCTTTGCTGATAGACTATGCAAATGTTTCACAATATTGCTTCTCAAGCTCTTACAGGTACAAACTGTCTGGATATTTAGGTACTATGGTATCTAATAGGATGCTATCAATCTTTTATATTGAAAGAATACATAAATTATAAACAAATATGCCCTTTGGTCTAGTGGAACAGCATAATGATCAAAGACACACAATAGAAATGTATTTGCTTCTACAGTAAGCTTTATTCCCCCAGCACTCAGTCTGTAGTGATGGACAGGCAGTGAGCTGTCAGTTTTTGTTCTGTCTGTCACACTACACTTACCTCCTGTTGTTTTAAGTAATCAATATGGGGGCTGAAATCACCTACCACTACCTCTGCTACCTACTATTTTGTCCACTCATAAATTATGAATCCCTGCACAACATCAAGTCTACAATTTCGATTGCATTTGCTAATCATTGATCAATAATTCAAAAGCCTCTTCTTCTTCAAGGGTCCCTAGTTTCCTGGAACATATGGCATAAGGCTGACAGTGTTCACAAAACTATTCCCGTATCACAAAAAGGAGCCAGGGAAAACAAGTTGTTTAAAGTTGTTTCTTTCTTTCTTTTTTCCAAGGGACTGACTTTGTACCTTTTTTATTATTATTTTCTTGCCTTGCTACAAGTAACGACTGCACAAGCACTTATATGCAGTATCTTCCACGATTATTTTCAGCTTCATACCTTGAGAAGCCACTTATCAGCCAATCTAGGTAGTTCAGTTTTACAATAATAATGATCGCTATGCTTACTTTCACTGGGGCTGGACTATATTTCCTTTTCCAGAAGTCTTATTTTTCATATGAATGTTATCCCGTTTATTCTCTATAAAACATCATGAAAATGAGATAAAAGATAATCTTTATTATGTGTTCCTGTAAATACGTAAACATGATGAACACAATGAGCAATAGTCTTTCACAAATGAATCTAAAGTCCTTAGCCATTACAAGAGAGACACAGAATGCTTGCTGCAGTGTTTCTTTCTATAAGATTGTTTTATTAGCTATTTTACTGCTAGAGTAGGACCATGAATAATAAATATCATCATACAGAACAGTTCTGATTACTTCTCCATGGAAACCTTTTAAAGGCCAGATCCTGAAAACACCTAGAAAAATTCACTTCACGAATAATCTCTGTGACTTAAAGAAGAGACAAGTTCAGGCGTGCTAGTATATTTGACTCTTTTCATGACCAGCCTAAAAAAAACCCTACAATGTTCAAACTTTCTTCAGTCCTTTGTGCTATGAGTTTCATTTTAGAAGAGAAACAAAAAGGCTTATTTAGACTGTGTTGTATAAAAGCCTCCTTTAATAAAATAAACTCATTTTTTTATTTGAGTCCTTATGTTGTTTTATTGTATTTCATTGGTTAAGAAGTTAAATACAAGTCTGTAAATTAAACCAGTATAATATCATGTGATATTCTTTTAAAAAGTTGTATTCCATTATCTATTATAATGTATTGATCTATACCTCTATTTTCCATCACTGTATGTAATAATTAAGGAATTTTTTTAAAAAAAGCAACCTGGGACTTGGGATTTTAAATACCTGCTTAAAAAATTATAACACATAATAAAGCTATGAACATGATCATTATGTTTTTCTAGGAAACAAGACAGTGTATGCTTAGCTTGAGATTAACTGACGTACTTCTACAGTTTGTACTTCCTTACATCATTTTTTTCAGTAGCCACAGATACATAGTAACAGACTGTCCACCTGCTTTATTTTGGTTGTGTCAGATACTTACTGGTCATTTGAAGACAGTACCTTGCAAGGTGGTTTACAAGAAACATTAGTCATCAAGAAATTGCACCTTTACTGCCTAATAAACTTTTATAAAAATAGTATTAACAATAGCCTTTTCTGTTAAAAGAAAATAAAAATCCTACATTCTTCAAAGTTTAACCCTAATTTCAAATTTTGTAACCAGCTTTTGAAACCAGTATCCCTGATATCCTGGTTTGGGATTTTTTTTTTTTCTTTCCAAGTTTGATTTAAATGTCCAAATTATAGTTCTTCTCTGATTTTTAGTACAAACAGGATCAGCATAAGGATCAGTTTTATCTATAACTATTATATATAATACTCAGGATGCACAGAATTCATGTTGCATCATCTTACTTTGTGATTCTCACTGAGTTAAGAAGTCAAAATCAAAGTATTTTCTAGAGGGTAATATGTGTTTATTTCTGAGCCTGGTGTCTTTTGGCCTGTCTGAAAAATAGTGAAAAAAATTCAGCCCTGCATGGTATATACATGCAGTTTCATCATGAATAATCCCATGAGTCAACAGAGGGGAAGAGAACAAAAATAATAACAAGGTGATGCAGGTGCATAGGATAAGAATTTTCCTAATCCAAAAACTTTAAAGATGAACATGTGTCTTGACTAGAACAAATTATTAGAGGGGAAGAAGGTTTAACAGACATCTTGTTATGATCACTCCAGATTTTATTTTGTTTTTCCTATTCTCTTCTACATGAGAAATACATTGTTCTTAATTACAATTCATTTTTCCATTACTTTCTTCCTATGATTTTGGCAAAAATATACTTTCCAATGACAGAGCACATGTTGATATGTGTTATGTAGAAGCAATTGATGTAAACTGCAGTTCTATATGTTACAAGTTTCTATGCCATCTCCTTTGCAATCAACGTTAAGATTTTCTAAAGTACAAATAATCACTTTAGCTAATGGAGATGTGGAAATAATGCTGGACCTGAAAATAAGTCTCAGAATCACCACAGATCTAGTAACTTAAGGAGTCTTCTTTTTATCCTTGTCAGTTAGGATTTTGACATTTTCAGAAGAAATAAAATGTTGGGTATTTTTTCACAGTGAAACTAAATTATATTCACAATATTCAATAAACCCTCAAATTAAAAGATGACAATAGCATTTTGACAAGGGTGTTCAAAGCAGTCTAAAATTATTTTCTGAAATTGGAGAATTAATAACACTCAAGTTATGAATCAGACCTCATATATATAAAGTTTGAAATCTCTTATGAATGGGTCTACTTTCAAGTGCAAACTTTGATCTTTGCCATATTTCACCTCCTACAGGCCCTCTTTTCAGCAGTTGTTCCTCTGCCAACTCTTTTATGTGGATCACTCATGCCAAAATCTGTTTTGTGCAACACTCATTTTGTATTTCTGGCAATAATCTCTATCCTTGTCTAACATATTTTTGATTCTTTGGTATCGGTGGTGGAATGGGCTTGCCACAGAACACAGCTGGAAGATTGGCCAGCACCTAGCAAAGATACTACTGCCTGACAGAATTAAGTATAACAACCAGTTCTTGTTCTGTCCTGTTTGTTCCTTAACACAAGGATAAAGGTTTTTTATAGTGAGGGGAACCGGGCACTCACACAGGTTGCACAGAGAGGTCGTGGGGTGTCCATCACTAGAGATATTCAAAAGCTGCCTGGACATGGTCCTGGGCAACTGGCTGTAGGTGGCCCTGCTTGAGCAGCGGAGTTGGACCAGGTTATCTCTAGAAGTCCCTTCTGACCCCAGCATTTAGATCATTCTAAAACCGTGTTCTTTGTCTCTGCTCAAAGATAATAAAATGCTATTATTTGAGCTGTCTATTACAGCTGTTCAGAACCAAATTTATGGCACTTTTTTATAATGGTAAACATTTTTATGAAATCCTGATTTGTTCAGATCTGTGATCATAAATTATAAAAGCTGCAATTGATTTTTTGACAGTAAATGCATCATCTAATAAAGTCATACTTTTTTTTTTAATTATAAGCTGCCATTTCCTGGTGTGATTACAAGGTATGTTGCAGTGAAATAACACTTCTGAAATAACTGATATCAAGCTAATACTGATCATAACAAGTGGCATAACCTCCCTAGGTGAAATTAGCAGGAACTCACCTAACAAGCATTTTGATTTTTTTAGTCTGTTTGTTTTTCTTTTCTCTCATGGAGAAAAATATTGTAACAGCTATCACATGGAAGTACAGACAGGAAAGCTAAGCATGAAATGCAAGTTGAAATTGCATTACAGAAAAGAAGAGCCTCATGTACTAATTTAAGCCAGTGTTCAATTGATGGGAGCTAATGAACTACAAAAGCTCTAACATCTTTTGCAGCAGACAACCCAGTGTAAACTAATCAACATTAAGTCAATATAATCTAACCCTTCGTTGTTCATTGATCATTTTTACAGGCTACACACTGCCTGGCCATGTGAATGGGTCAGAAATATATATCAGGAAGAGGATAAAGCTGTTACCACAAAGGAGGACTAAATTAAAATTGGCCAGCATGAAAGGAAAATGAAAATTACCTGCTGCATCTCTTCATTCTGGTTTCATAAAATGCCTATATTTTTCATCAATGCCTGGCAAAAAGAGCCAGAGTGGTTCATCCATGCCCGTCTAACTTATCCATTTTCCAGCTGGAGCTATGCAGTAAATCAGTAAAAAACTGAAGTAAGCAAAGGCTGAGTTTTCTCTTAAAAGGAGCTTCCCACCAAGACTTCAAGCTCACTATTTCTTTCACGAAGTTTGAAAGGGGCTTATGAAGATTTGATTTTAACCTATGTATCTCTCAATTGTTTTGAACCAACATTGGAGATATCCAGCATATCCCACAGAAGCACTGCCTTTTCTTGTATCTGTGGATATGCGTGGGGGCATGTCACTAGACAGATAAAGATGTTGCATCTCTTTTAAAACCATTAAGGCCTTTGTAGAAGAGTATAAAAGCCATATTTTCTCCTAAGTGTGTGGCAGACAGAAAACTATGGAGGTTTCATTGTAGGCATGGGAACCAGGTATTTCACCTGGTGGTATGTATTTGTTTTACCAAGACAGAGAAGTTTCTTGGGTGATGAAATGATACTGTTACCCAGAGCCTAGATCAAATGTCTTTTTATGTTTGTAGAAATAAAAATAAAATATTGCTTTAAAATATAAAATAGTATTTGGAACCATTGGTAAGGATAATGTTTATTAAAATCTGGTTTTGAAAAGATTATTTTTTGTATTTATACAGACACCTTGCAAAAATCTGAAAAATTTTAAGTAATTTATTTGCAAAGCTTTTCTACAGCTCTCTGTACTACTACACCTTTCTCTTATTGTGTTTGTTCTTTCTGTTTGGAAATTTCAAAGGACCCTAAAGATGCTAGAGACCAGACCTAAGTGGAGCTTGGCAGCCTGTGACTTTTCCAGGTCTCAGCAAGATGATTCTTGAAACCAAAAGACTTACCAAGATGTATCCAGGATCAAATCCTGGTCAATTGGCTTACAGGGGTTGTCTCAGTAAAGCTAATGGGACAGCTTGTGAGAGTATGCCAAGCAAACCTAGGTCTGCGGAGAAGAAAAATTTCATATTTCTGTGCTAGGAAACAAACAAAAATATTTTTCATGTCTCTCTGAAAAGGTAGTTTACTAGCTTTTACACAAACATAAACAATAGATTTCAGTGTATTCCGGCTTTCAATCATCTTTTTTTACTAGGGTATCCACACTACTTTTTAGGTCCCTTCAGGATCAAATTATGTTAGAATTTATATTTAAAATTTAACTTCTATAGCAGAATTTGAAATTGTATCTCTGCTTGCTATGACAAAATTGGGAGGGCATAGCTGAGGAGTGTGATCACATTAAGGAAATCTCCTGAACGTCCACGGAAGAGAATGTTATTAAGTCATGAAACTACTAGAACACAAGGCAAAAAAGCATGGTGTAACTTCAAACCCAGCTTTTTGGTTTATTCAAATGAAGGACCCTCAAATGGTTTAGTTAGGAATTAAGTTAATTGGGTTTGGTGTAAGGTTGGTCTACTTCCTGCTGGAAAGTTTCCCATATTTCCTCAGTATAAGTAGCGGCTGGACTCCCATGTCACCCTGTTAGCCCAGACTTTAATTAGTTCTGGCATTCGCCTCATAATGATAAATGCTGAGATGATGAATGGAAATGCAAATGAGTGTGAAGTGGCTCAGCCATCAGTGCTGAATATCATTAATACCTTCCTACTGTTAAATCGATCAATGTCATCCCAGGATCCCTCTGTTCAGCGGGTGCAGATGGCTGTCCGCCAGAATGCCTTCCATTATATTGGCAGTGAAAACTTTGTGGGTTTTTCCTCCCCATATGCTTTTATTCAGCTTTTGCTGAATATTTGTTTGGCAACTAGAACTCTAATATATTTCCAGCTGAGATGATAACTATTTAGGGTCAATAAGCGAGTAGCTAATTTAGAGCAAAATAAATATGAATATGGATCTCTTCTCATCAGGAGAGGAGTATCAAGTGCAGATTCAATAAATTGGAGAGGAATCGAATTTTTCATGATGCAAAATTTCATGTGATAGCAACGAAAGACAAAAAAATGGGATGTAAAATGTTTATCCATTTCTCAGGCATGTAGCATCTTTGTATTTTACAAGTTTCTGGGTCTGGCAGCATCTCCACAGGACTAAGTTTTGTAAGAATCAAAGGGTTGAATAACATTCAACTTGGAGTTTTAATATCTGAAACAATTGTGGATATGAAGAATAAACCTTGAAAGTACTGAGAATAATTGTTTAATCAGTTAGGTTGCATATTTGTGCAGTGGGTTTGGAGGTCATCCACAAGGGTGTGCATTAGCCTAGTGGGTTTATTCTTCATAAGGAGGCTTTCCAGTCTATGCAGACACAGATGGTTTTTTGGGGAAGTGTTTCTGCACATCTAAACTTAGGACCTAACTCTGACACTTCCTTTGGGGACCCTTCTCTGCTTAGCACAGAGTACAGGGATTAGAAGTGAAGAATAATCACTTCTCTTTATAGTTCACAACTTTCTAATAACTCAGACGGTAATGAGTCAAGAATTCTTTATTATGTTAAATCAAGAAGACATATGTTTCATCCATAGAAAGTGCAAATAACCACCTCTTATGAAGGTGTCAAGAGGCTACCGAGAGGCTAAATTCACCACAGCGTATCAGCCCGGAGTCTATTCTCCTAATAGCTCATGTTTAGCCATATGTGATAACAGCCAAACCATATCATTTTCACATAGTAATCTGTGTAATCAAATCTCCAATTGTCTATGAATCCGCTCATCTGTGGCTTTGGAAGGACTGAGAAAAAACATTCTGTGGCATGTACACCGTGTACACTGTAATGCCTAGGTGAAAAGTGTACTGGTCCTTCCATCCCCTCTTCTTCTCATAAATAACACAGTATATGTTTTACTTCCCTTCATAAACCCTCATTCCATTCCCTCAGTAGTTGGAAACTCTCCAGTGAATTGAGAACTTACAGGAACTGGTCCAAGCATAAATCACTCATTACCAGGTTCTGTTCTTTATTTAATTTATTTTATAAATTAAACTCTTTTTTTCCTAAATGTCTATATTCCAAAATGTAATTTCTATAAATCACCTTTGCATTTACCCACTGAATTTGTTTAGTAATGGGATTATTCTCTGATCTTGGGATAAATGTTTTCTTGTATTAGTCTAATGAAAATTGAAAAATAAAACCAGACAAAATATTTTGTTACTTTGGAGTCTATTAGAGCTTTGGCATCTATGTTAGAGTAGCACTGGCCGATTTCAGTAACATCAGGAAGGCAAGGAAATAAATTTGACATTTTAATTGTGAGATTATATCACTTGGATAGGATGGGTAAGGAAAAGCCAAAACAAATTCTAATAATGAAATCATAATTTAAACAGAATATATCACACTTCTTTCTGTGTTATTTTTACTGGGTTTTAATGTTTCAAAAGTCATAATAACACCTCATGCAATAAAGCTGCTACACTGACTTGTGAAATGAATATGAACTTTAATGATCCTTTTGCTTACAGCCAACATTTTCACAAAACTTGAGATATAAAGTTAAAAATACTGCTCACTTTGATTTGAAAAATAATAAAACGATTCTGTGGAAAAGAATGGTAATATTTCATATCCATGTTACATACAACCACAAGCAGATTTCAGGAGTTATGTCAATCAATAGCTAGAGAGTTAACTGCAATTCACTTAGTAGCATAGACACGCATTTTTATATCATTCAGTTCTTGCTTATACTGTTAGAAAAAACATTTTATAATAGCAATCCCCTTCTCTTTTTTGAATTACTTATTCTTGTTATATATTATTTTTCTATAATACCATGTGTATATAGTACTTTAAAGAACAGGGGGGGCGGGGCAGGAGGAGGACTGTGCCCAAAAGACACTTAATGTAAAGTGAAATTAAATGGGGTCTGAAGAACAGAGATTAACGTGAGAAGTCCGTGACAGAAATTTCATCAGCAAAGACTGTATCAATAATGTGACTTCAGAAGGGTTTTGGATTCCAGGGCACCCCTGAAGCACTACAGTCACATACAGTCCTCCAGACGTCTGGTTTCATCCAGTCAAAAACATTTAATAAATATTCCTTAAAGTAGCTCTCATATGGCTTGAGCTGAAGGTGGTCCACACATAGCACAATGACCGTACTGGCTTTGCTTGCTTTACTGCCTTTTCTCACACTCATCTTCTCATAAGCCACTTCACACCTCATGTGATGAGAACCTACATTTATTCAGAGCTTGTTGTTTTGAACAGACTTCCTCTCTCTATTTCTTGGATTCTCCACTTCAATGACAGCTCATCTTGAAATGCATCTTTGAGATCCAATTAGATATCTTCAGTTATCTCTTCCTGTGCTATTGCACAAATACGAATTAATTTCTGTAATCATATTATACTATTTAATACATATGTCTTCATTATCTATCTTTATATATGGTAACTAATTTTTACAGAGCATATCCCAACCCAGTCAAATCAGGTGGAGATTTTGCCATTAGCTTGAATGGCTAACAAAATTAGTTTCTGCAATTTTCTTTTTCATTACCATCCATACTGCAAGGCCATTATGTTGGTAGTACCCAATGGCTTGCCCTTGATACTCAGTGGAGGTATGTGCAAAGGGAGATACTATGCAGAATGTATAAACGTGGAGGATCATGTCCCTGAGAAAAGATGTGTCTGTTATACATCAAGTTGATAGCATTATCCTAGTCTGCACTACTTGTCATTATAAAAGGTTGCTTTTAGTTATTTACAGCTTTAGGAAATCTGAACCATTGGGTGCATGTCTACAGCTTCACATGGGCATGTGCGTTTTTGCATGCACACACATGGGTGAAGCTTCACATATAAAGTCAGAAAAAAAATGTTTTCTATCTATAGCCAAAGAAAGCCATCAGGGTCACTGAAAATAAGGACAGGCATTAGGAGACTGAGTAAAGAGAAAGACTGGGGATGAATGAAAACAAAGTACTAAAAGCAGGATTAGGACTGCAGTGAAGGACAGTGAAGTAAAGCATAAGGATTGCTAAAGTCTGAGAAAGTTAGAGATGGAAGAGCTCTGTCTGGCCAGGATAAAGGAGAAGGAAGATTCCCATCAGACACTGGCAAAGAATCAGGGCTCCCAGGGCCTCAGCCACACCTTGAAGGTTAAAAACTGTTCTGCAAAAGCCCTTGAAAAACTACGGGCCTCATTTACGTCTGAGAACATCTCTTGCAAAGGAAAAAACCTTTCTACTGTTGTCACAGTTAACGGTCATTTCAGATATGATAGAGGTTTGTGCAGTTGTCTAAAAGATTTCAGTTCAGCTAATGACAGGTGTAAGATTTAAGTCTAAATTCATTACAAAGACCTAGGAATTATGTCTGAAATATGTGAAACCTAGAAAAGCCAGGCATAAACAGAACCTATGCAAAGTCAAGGTCTCCACGCATGGGCAACCCTACCTGAACCCCACTTTGTGTGATACAGAGTCATTAGTAGATCAGAGAAGATTACAGGAAGTTTTGTGGTTCAAGCAGCCCTGGAGAACTGGATTAAACCTTGTCTCTTGTCATACCTGTCCTTAATGAGGCTGGTCTAGTCATTGCGACCAAACCTTTTGTAGGTGGTTAGTAATTATATACTTTTTGTTTTATGGGTCTCTGATTTGCAAAAATGCTGGGTACTCACATTTACATTGGTAAGAGCTGTGCTCTGACTTAATAGGGAGCTACAGAACAGCAAGCACATACACAGAAACCAGGCCATATGCATACAAACAGACAAACAAAAATCAGAGCATGGGTGTAGCCCAGGTGGACTACCGAGCTGCTGAAGCTTCCATCAGGATGAAAAGGGGTGATTTTTCATAGCTCACTGCTGCTGTCTTTTGCTGATGAGACTGAATATCCACTCTGAAGCTTCACTAACTGGGAAAGAGCTACAAACCTCAGCCTGCAAAATCTGAAGGAAAGTTCAAATTCGTGTCTCTACATCAAGTTTTGGGTAGTCTTCCGACATGTCTCTGAGAATGAACAGTCAGCCTACGCTTCTAGCATTAATATTTCTACAGCTCAGCTTTTTGTGTTAAAGATACACCAAAAAAAGACAATATCCAACAGAAAGAGCTATACTGCACTATTCTGCACTGCTTTTTTGATACTGTTTGCTACATGCTTTTGTATTACAATGACGAGCAGGATACATCATCAAAAAATTACCATTTCTCTCATGTGGGCAAGGTTTAGACAACATGCAGTAAACATGTTATGAGTCTTCATTAAGTAACAAGGGTGAAAAGAAATGCTGAGGAGCTGCTGCTTTTGGTAACATCCGTCCATCTCATGAGTTGAATCACAGAAAAAAAGAATGTGATCATGTAATTAAAGGCTACATCACACCCTGCAAAGAGACAACCACATCTCCAGATTTTTAATCTGTGAAAGCTTGACAACGAACTTAGTGTTCTTCTAATTGTGGCCTTCTGTACATTATGGAGGCTGGAAGGAAGAGACAGTGAGCAGCATTATGTTTTCAAGCACTATTGATAAAATGAAATAAGATTAAATGTTCAGATAACAAAAGCTACTCTACAGGGATCAATTTGTTAATGTCAGATTTACACATTTATACTAGTATAAATCCAGCATGGCTGCACTGAGATCAAAATACTCTTAATTTACATAGGTGTCATTTGTAGTTCGGTTTTGTCCTTAATCTTGCATTTCTTTTTATTCATTGTAATTTTACAGAAGTGTGTCATAACTCAGAGGGAAATTTTTAAGAATAGAATGTCATGCACTGGAATGGTGTTTGCATATACACTGGGAGGTTTAAAATACATATGAAGAACTAATTAATTTGAAACTGAGAATTTTGGCAGCATAATTAAAGTAAAAGACAACTGTGAAGGAAGACTGAAGGAAAGGACAAGGAGAAGGATGGGTTAATGCAAGATTTCACAGGCACAGAAAGGTAGAGGCAGTTGAATTAACAAAGAAATGGGGAAAAAAAACCCTAATCATATACAAAGTGAGGAATACCTATTGCGTTCTCATGGTTACAGACAGATGTCTAAGCTGACTTTCCCTGAATCAACTTTACTCAACACCTGTGAGCATGTGGTTAATTTAACCAGAGTACACAGTGTACATTTCTTTCAGTTAAAAAAAAAAAAAAAAAAAAAAGTTGACCTCTGGTATTGTGAAAGAAAGACAATCACCTAACCTAATAGGCCCTTTATTTGCTAATCAAACCTCTCATTAACAATTAATTGGATCAAAAGTTCGCTGGCCATTATTGCTGTGTCAGTTCGACTCTGAGGGCCTCAGAGGATGAAACTAAATGAGCTGGTCAGGTTATAAATAATTTCCAGTGGCTACTCCTCTTACCTCGAGCTGTTCAGGTAGAGGTCAACGTCCTGCCTACTGCAGGCAGAAAAGACTGTTGCTGTGACAAGCAAGAAGCATTCTTCCTTTTCTAAGACACTCATTTAGGCTTAGTAATTTAAACCTTTTTAAAAAGCCACAGTATAAAAAGCAGCTCTGTACTGCAGTGTTTCTGCATGTACTTGCTTATCATGACTGAATCAAAGCAACATTTCAGATCACTTTAAAGCCTTTCAAAAATGAAAGAAGCCTGCAGTTGCTTTAATCAGGAAATCTGCTTCTTAAAGAAACCCTGCAGAGACACCTTTATGGCAATATAATTATTTGTTTCTATTCTTAACCTAATAATACAGGTAGTGACTGACAGAGTTCAAATACTACTCATCAAATAACATGAAAGGACCTGTCAGAAATGAATGAAGATACAAATGAGAATAAAGTGAACAGGGTTTGGCCCAAAATATGTGCAACGCCACATTTAACAGTTGGTTTCTCTTCATTAAAAAGGGGGGGGTGGGGAAGGAAAAAAAAGAAAAATTCTTCTTTCTGGTTTCCCTTTCGACGAAAAGTGACAAGTGGGTACATCAACTCAACATACACGTATTACAAGTCAATTTTGAGAGTGTGGTCTGGGCAGGTCAAGTCTCAAAGATCCTGTGTGGTGAACTCCAATATGATGACAGGAATCTATGTTCATTATAATTTGACTAAAAGAGCAAAGTAAAGAAGGAAGTGGCATCCATCCAGGGCCAGCCAAAGGATCAGGCAATGAAAAAGAGTGACATAAAATGTACGCACATGGTGGCAGAAGGGAGGAAGGAATTTGGAAAAATGATGTTGAAATGCAGTGCCATGCAAGAATTCATGGGTTTCCAGACAGGATGAGAAAGTTGCAGAAATGTGTGGCTTTTTATATTGGTTAATCAAAAAGAAGAGCTATAGTATTAAAAAGGATAGGGGTGGGGGGGAGGGAAGTGAGCTATTTAAGGGAAGAATCTTATGAAGTGATAAGTGCTTTTAATAGGATAACAGGTTTTAATGTATATAGTAAGGTTATCCAGACCAAATAAGGGAGCTGAATACATAGAGAAGCTGAGCAGTTCTTCACAAAAGCAATACCTAATGGCTCAAGCTGTCACCTAGAATAAAGGAAAAATCTGAAAAAAGAGTGGGACGGGAAAGGACAACAGAAGAGTTATGGTCATTCACCAATTATGTGTAACAGTAACTCCAGATGCTGCGCAAAGCTATGTGTACATAAGTTTTTTTCAGGCAAATGAAGTGATCTCCTAACTGGCCAGAAGGCATGTAGCAGTGGTTAGGTCAGCATGACATTAACATATTTATACAGCTTTGGCAAGGCTTGGGAACAAAAGCAGAGCTCTCGTCTGCTTGGAGCATGGACAGAGGGAGGTCAGAAAAGATTGATAGCTCCGAGTAGCTGAGACTTGGAAGCTTCTAGTGCATAGTAATGTTCTTAGGGACCTCTAGAAACTGGAGACTGTAGTTCCGGATACAACTACTGCTATTGCATGCTCCCACTGCTGCAACAGGTTATGTCCATAGTAAATCTCTAATTCACAGCTCCTGTGTGGAGGGGAAAAAAACTATAAACAAACCTTTCTGTGCCTTCAGACCCAGGAATGCTCAGTTGCTGGCTGAACTACATACCACTTGTAACTGGCTTTAAGAAAACTGAAGAAGTACAGGGAGAAGAGGGTGACTCAGTACCTTGAGAATGGGATCCCAAGTCTGGAGAAGAGCCAGGAGAAGGAAACATTGACCCTGGAGTCACCCCTCCTTATGAATTTTGCAGTTTAGTGAAAGATGCACTGGCCAGGCAGGATTTGGCTAACTCTGACAGAATTAAATATACATGACTCCACTTCAGTGACAGGCTGTTTGTTGTCAGGCATATGTATCAACTATGACGTAGCTGTATTTGGAGATATTTTATCCATTTAGTAATGCATATTATTATATATATACATATTTCCCTTCTGATTACTTATTTTCAATACATTAGCAAAGATGTTTCCCAAAGGGCTGGAAAGGGGGCCTGGGAACCGGATAAGACCATTCTCCAGGCTTAAATTTTTAATATTAAAATGCATTGAGATTTGCTATACACTTGCTCAAGATGTATTGCCCCAAGCAAAACAGTGTTTTATAGATGGACATGAAATTTTGTTGCTTTCAGCGGAGGGTCACATTTGTTTTAGTGGCTTTGGGATGTGTAAAATATTGAATGACAAGTATAAAGCATTCTATCTTTGAAAAAAAATTTAGAATGGACGTCTTTTTTATAAGTATGCATATATGCTCAAACACACATACAGACACCCTTTTATGATTAAATAGATTTTGAAGAAACATAATTCAGGTAAAAAGAAATACTATACTGTTATTTTTATTATACAAGACTGCGTCTTAGATACTCTGGGTAAATCCAGCCACTTACTTTCCACTGACAAAGCACAATATTCTTAATCTAAATCATGCCAAGAGTAAACCTTAACTCTCCTGCTCTCCTGCAAAGAAGAAACATCTGTTTTAGCTGGAGCATAGCTGAAGTGAGTGTAAGAGGAAGTTACATTAGATCACTTCTGTCTTCCTAATTTTAAATGACACTGGTATTTGAACCATATTTCATTAAATATTCCTGAACACGTTCTGTCTCTACAACCCACTTTCATCAAGACATGCAGGGAAACTCATGTGAAAATCTTTCTCTTTGAATACATAATGTAAGTTTGCTAATCATGCATTAATCTCATGTATTGATTTTGCATTATTCCTAAGAGGGAAAGAAAAGTGATTCTAACAGTTCTGTTGGTTTGATAAATATTTTAGCTAAGGTTATGCTGTGATTACTGTAAAGCCAACTTAATTCACATTAAAAGCCCATTTCATCTCACGCATCTCTGTATAAAAAAAAAATCTGTTTTAGTGATGTATCAGTACATTTGCTTCAGTATGAAAATTACTTCTTTGTAGTTTGTAGGAAATTCTTTTTCCAAACTTGAGTGACTAGGGTTTTTTTCAGTTATCGGCAGGAAAATAATGTTGAAAGGAGATGGTGGTAAAATAGTGAGAATTTAGCCAAGGTGAGCATCCTAACTGCAGACAGAGTTATTCTAAATGCTAAATTAACATTTACAAAATTTTACACCACTACTTAGGAAAAAATATAATTTCTCCTCCATGATAGGGAGCTAATCTATTGTATACATAAATAAGTCAAAGCAAATTCTCCTGTTTATGAGTTATTGCCTTGAGCTGGGTTTAAGCAGATAAAGTGTGGTTACTAGAAAGGTATAAATGAAAGCATGCATCTGTAGGTGAGTTAGTTTCAGAACTAATTTGAAGCAAGAGTTAGAGCAAGTGCAGCTGCACTGACCTTTATCTAATGTTTCTGGCAAACGCAGAATTTGGAAATTTTGTTCACTTGCCCCCTTTTCCTTGGTCATACTCATTGTTCTGGTGATCAGGTGGGATGATACTGGTTTTGCTACAGTAGCCCTACACTGCTTGAGGACATTGTCAGGCTAAGTTATCCAGCTTTAAAAGAGCACTGCATTACTGGTGTGAAAAAAAGAAGGAATGTCACAGGGTCAGAATGCTATCTGTGTGATTTGTTGTCAACTCCACAATAACAGGCTGTAGCTCTTGGCATTATACATTGAAGGGTACTTCCTCAAATGATGTAAATCAGTGACGATTTAGCAAAGGCAAGTGATCCATACTCATTTAGAACCTCTAAAAAGCTAGATGTCGATATGCAAAGTTAATATCAAGTTTCTTTTTTCCTAAAACATAGGCAAACATTTTCCAATTTAGATGAAGATTTTAGCTGTCTTAAATGTTGAGAAGCTGTAACTTGATGCTTTCCCCAGATCTTCTGTTAAGTAGAACCTCTAGCTGAAACACATGTTGCAACCTTGATAACATTAGCATTGTTGTACATGCTATTAATTGAAGTATTCCCAGACCAAAGAAGATAAATACAACTTGAAAAATCGAGATATTTATTAAGTTTATGTGGTTATGTGTTCATTTATGGTTTTACTTCATTCAGTCTTGCCAATAATAGGTACTTAACAGGAAAATACCGGTATTTACGCAAAAGTGCATTGCCATTTCCTCTGGAATGCAGAGATTTCACAAGGCATGCTCCCATATCAGCATGCACTGGTTATGTAGGTAGGTATATTCAATAGCAGGCTCCTCCCTCAATCACCATAAACATATTTCAACTTAGCTACACATCTTTCTATCTGTTCTGTTAATAGTAAAGTGACAGTGGCTTGCTCTAAGGAAATATTTTCCCTTTAGAAGTAATGTATTAATTTATGAAGTCTATGTTAAAAACAAATAAGAAATCCTACCAAATCACTAAGACTACATAATGAGAGGTGAAATGGAATGAACTTTTCAGTCCTGTTTGGCCCTGTCATTCTAGAAATCTACATCTGATTAATCATTCACTAGCTGCAGAAGGGAGAAGTGCGGCAGAACTGTAATTTAGTAGGAGTGGTTTGTAATTAATTCATATTTATTTTTTATCTTGCTGTTTTTTTCTGCTTCAAATGGCAACAGAATAAAGTGTTAGAAATATAAGTGGGTCTGAAGACAAGGGATGTTGCTTTCATTTAGGTTGAGGGCCTCTTTAAGATATCTTTTCATCCATCTTCTGCCTTAGAACTGATATCATTTCATTAGTGTCTTCTTTTTTGCAGAAGTTAGAGAAGGAGAGAGACCAGGATTTCTAAGCATTTTTCAGTGCACATTAAGTAAAATTTCCTTGATATCATCAGACAGCTAGAGCATTAGGAAACCCTGTTCAAAAGGGAAAAAAGGAACACATTTACAAAATTCAGGATCATATCAATGGCAAATGTTTTGGAATTCATTTCTGTGTAAAGACATTTGGGGTGCTCATGCCTAGAGGCTTCCTTAAGTTAAGAGATAAAGAAGTCTTGGATACCTGCCCAGGCAGACTGTGCCAAAGTCATCTCCGGCAGTCCTTACAGTGGAGATTACAGTTAAATGTGAACTGAGTCACATTACTTTCTATTTTCCAGTTCTGACAGATGGAAACAGATACCAAAGAAGAGTCCAAATCTCTCCACATGTTGATCCATCTCACTCATCGTGCTCAATATACTGCATTCAAAGTGGAGAGCTATTCTACAGGTATCAATTTGGGAAAAATGTTATGCTAGAAAGGAAATAAAATCAAGTACACACAAGATACTGCCAGTGAGATCTGTGCTCTGGTCTTGATCTAGTGAAAGCAACAAGATGTAAATCTGCAGGTTTTTAACAAGACAACTTATTCAGACCAAGTTGAAGGAAAGTTAGATTAATACTATGGGTGCTTTGTTTGGACATGGCTGCTTTGTTGGGACATGGCCTTTGGTAGGTTTCTATAACAAAAAATCAAGTGTAACTGTCTCTATTGGGGTACTTGAAATGTAATGCTGTTGTGGAGGCTTTGTTGCTTGCATGCTGCTTCTGCGCTTTTTACATGGGGACCATTACAGAAGCATGGTTTGGAAACCTGCATGCAGAATCAGATGCAGCCAGAGCTCCACTGCTGATGGGCACTACAGGATGAAGTAGGATGAATGGAGCCTGAAATTCATGACACCTTCCAGTGTGTTGCTTGGATTCATGACACTGCTTTTTTAATTTCTTATTTCATTCTGACAATGAAGTTACTAGGGCTTGTCAGAGTCTAGAAGCTAAAGCAAGAAAAGTAGCATCAACACGACAAACATTTGTTTTCTTCAGGGGTTCTGTTAAAAAGCAACAGACAAATAAGAGGTCTCTCAAAATCTAGAAACCAGAAATAACTCACGTGTAGAAAAAAGAGGGTGAACATTAAAAACATGTTGTTTTTTTTCATGTTGGTTTCTTAAGAAGATAAAGCTTATGTTTGATCATTATAATCTGCCTCCCTTCCCCTGTTACCTGTTTTAGTCACTGAGAAACAGATAGGTATCTCAGAGATACTGTGTTTGGACAAGTTTCATGAAAATCTGTCACAAAACATGGGGGAAATATTCAAGGGAAGATCCTGCCAAAGGAAAGGCAGAATCCTGAGTTCAGCATTACTTGTTCTTCAGCAATCCAGCAGCCAGGGTGCACACACAGGCTGGGTAGCCAGCACACCCACAGTTTGGCACCAGCTAAACCACCAGCCACCAGCATACGCTGCCCCTTTTGCAGCTGCTGGTTATTGTCAGGGAGAGAGACCTGGGGTTTCAGTGCAGGCTTTGGTGGGAGGCAATTAGAGACATCTCAGGGAATAATGATGGGCAGCATGGGACACAAATCTGTGAAAGTGAGGTTTTACTACCTCTGTTGTTGGAGTAACAACTTACTAAATGTGTATGCAAAAGCTGTAGAAGGAATATTATGGCAACAATACCGAAGATGGCCATTCAAAAGTCTGCAGTATTTTCCCACTATGATGGGGTGAGAGGTTCTTTCTTCCACTCTGAAAGAATCACATTTCTCTCAATAATAGGATGCAAGAGATTAGAAAGGACTGTTTGAATTACTTAAAAGTAGAGTGCACTTTTTAAGAGCGTGTTATGTAAATGCAGTTAATTTCACTTTGAAACTCAAAAGGAAGGTAGAGGTATATTTGAATGTGAGGGTGGTGCTATTCATGATCTGAATTTTAATAACATTCCCTTGAAGCTCTCAGGAATTGTTTTCCATTAGGGATGAGAAATTCAGAAATAAGGGAGTGGCTGACAAATATTTTGTTCACAAACAATGCTCTCTAATAGTGGCAGTAGTAATCATATTAAGCGTTTCAAATCCAGAGACTCAAGAGAACTGTCTAGCACAAGAGAGCTTTTCAGACTGTGAATCAGGCAGAGAATGGAGCGACCAAGAAAGATTGCCATCAGTATATCAAAAACGGAAAAACCTGGCTGGAGAGATTTGGGTTGTTTAATCAACTGGTATCAAATTTTCAAAAACAGTCTAAATGATAGGAATGGAGAGAAGAGAGGACACGCAGCTTGTAGTTGCTCTCCTCTAATCTGAATGCTGCACCAGTTGTGTGGATATGAACAGTACCACCAGAATATATTTATGCATAAGACTTCCATTGTGGCATAAACTGTGCTCAGAAATGACAATGGAAATTAAGCTTTTAAAAAATGAAAACTGAAACTGAAAACCTCAGTTGGAGAATGATGGATTTTTATTTTGCCTGTTTGTTTTCATATATTTGGTTTGAAGAAATGAAGAATGAAAAATACATAATTTCACATCAGGACGGAATTTATACTTCAGGGGTTTTTAAGGTCAGCTCAGTTCTCTTAAATAAATTAGAAAAACAGTTTTAACTGTTCACCTTTTTAGGTATGTCTTTTCTTTGGTCTGAAAACTTAAAAAGTAAAAATGTTGTCTTGAATTAGAAAAAAAAATCATTCCATTAAAAGAGTCAAAATAAAATATCTCAGATATTTTATCTCCTCTCTTATTTTCTTAACCAGAACTCAGTTATTTGGACTGCAATTCATGAGCATTTCAATTTCTGCCAAATTGCATTTTGTAACAGCTAATTCACTTAGGGATATTCAGACATTTTGGTATATCATAACACAGAGATGCCCTGTCAGATTAACCCATTACTTTTTGGTTATGATAATGTTTCTAAAATTTTGTCTACCCCTAACCAGATGTCTTGTGATTTATGTCTCTCCACAAGACTATATGCAATAGGAGATAAATGGTACGCTAATGTTCCATATGTGGCTAATATAAAAATAAATAATGCAGCTGAGGGAACAGAAAGTTATGCAGATTCTGTAATACATGTAATTACTGAAGAAATGCACTGTTTAATGCAAAAAAAAGTTTGAAAAATTAAATTATGAGACACTCATGTTGTACTGAAAAATTGTAACCAAGGGGACATAAAGATTTTTGGAATCATGCATAAAATACAAGGCTGGATATTTGCTGCCACCATTAGTTACAACAGAAGGAAATGATTCTTTACTAATAGATGTATACTGGTTTAACATGGTAAGGCTGGAGATGGAGCACAGTATACCGTGTGTTAGAACCATTTTCTATACTAAAAAATACCAAATATAATCTCAACACATCATTGTGGTTGAGTATAATAAAAAAACTAAAAAAAAAAATGTAAAATTATTAAGAAAAAAATTTAAGAGAGGCTTTTTGCACTCTAAAATCTCTTAGAATTCATTTAGAAGAACAGTGAGAGAACACCATAATTTCTCCAGTAGAAGCAAAGAGCATGCACTGCACCAGTTGTGTGAGTGATGATTACTGACAGATATAAGGCCACTGATCTTTCAGTTTGAAACAGATAATTACCCAAAGCTGGAAATTCCATACACATACTTTAAATCAGTAGGAATGGTAAAAGGTTTAAAATTGCCTTCTTATCGTGAACCAGTATTCAAAACAGATTGCAAAGTATTTTTTATGTAGTCAAGTCTGAAAGACAACAAAAACAAGGTAACTAGTGACCTTGTTGTACTCCAAGGAAAAAATGGGTCTGTTTTTATAAATGTTTGACAGCTGCTGTTCAGATCTTACAGTTAATCTTAATTTTGAGATTTAAAAAAACATGATTTTGAACAGATGCAGTAATACAGTTATAAGAGGAGTTAAGCTGACACAGTGTTGCAATCCACCAACATCAACAGTAAAAAGCGAAAATGTACTTTAACGTTCATACACCCACTGTGTAATTGATTAAGGTTTTAAAAGACTACCCATAAACTTAATTCTGAAGAACTTCAAACCTAAAGAATTTTTCTTTTTGCCTCGTTATAAGGAGGTATGCATGATTTAGTGACGAAGGTTGCTTTTTATACTGATTTTTTTATATTGTTTTGCTTAAGAGTTTCAAAATTGTTCACAAATGTTGACTTAAAACATAGAATTGGGGGGGGGGGGGGGGGGGGGGTTAGTTAGTCTTTTCACATAGTTCAGACCATCCAAGACTAACTCATATGAAACACAAAATATAATTACATCGTGCAAGGTACACATACTAAATAATGAAAGAGATGAAAAAACATTAGTGCCATCCTCTTTATTTGAGAGAAAAGGAAAAAACGATGCTTTTCCTGAAGCCAATCATAGTGATCATGGTCCGAAAACAAGGAGGAAAGAGCAAAAGAGATCGTGAGTAGAAGACAGCATGAGTCAAGAAGTCCAGCTTTTCAAGTGAAGGAGACCCCATACCTCTTAAGAAAAAGCTTGAGAATTGTTACTATTTCATCAGAGTGGCCACACATCTATCCCATGTGCAGTATTGACTTAGCTCCATGTTCTGTGAGACAAGAGACTGTGTGTCTGAATCAGATCTTAGATCTGGAGGTACAGCTGCTCTTCTCTGAGCTGCAAGACCTAGGTGCACATGCCCATATTGCTGAGACTTGATAGGGGAGTTGTAAGGAAAGAAAGCAGGAGGTAACAGGCCACAGCCTCACAGAATAGTTCTGGCAGCAATGTACAACCCACAGGTCACTGGCAGGCCAACCATGTTCTAAATCATTGAAAATAAGAATACTGACTACAGTAACTTCTCAACAGGTGAGCAGTATAGATGAAGGTCAACCAGCCAAAAATGACCCTCCAGCTATCTTTGGAAAAGTAGATATCAAAAGCAACTGTGAAGAGCAGGTAAAGGCCAATACCGACAAACCCAGATCTTCAAGTTTCTCCTAAGGTGCTCACAAGTCTACAACAGTTCAACTCTGCCTTGATATTACTTCATTTCTATTGATTTTGCTCTTCACCAGTTATTGCATGCCATGTGTTAGGATATCAGATCCAATCATGTGGAGCAATGCAATCATGTGTTTAGGTTTCAAAGAGCTGATATCCCTCTCTGTCTTGTTCATAGAATTGCATCATTTTTTATCATGACCAATTTTTGACAGTGCTTATGGATGTCTGTTTGCTGGTACTTTGCAGTAAAATAATTAAAACTTGTCCAGTACAAGGAGAGAGGCTGGACGATCTTCAGTATTCTGAGAATTTTTTTGCTGAGTTGCCTTACAGGAATCTAGCAAGTGGCTGAAAGGTTGCCCTTGACCTGGTTCATAGTTACATCCTGATACCTGTAAGAGTGATACCTGCTCTGAACACACTTTCTGAAGCAGACTTAATTATTTTGTGTTATATCAGGAAGCAGTCTAACTCCTGAGGAAAAAAACTCTGGCCAAAAACCTGAGAAAATCCACAAGGCAAGTAAAGCACCTGACATTGTTATCTAGTGCTTGCTTTTTCAATACCCAGTCCACTATAGAAGCCTGCACTGCTTCTCAGAAGTGGATTTAACTTTCTCCATTCTGCTATAGGATGTTGTTTTCCAAGCATTTATGCAGTAGTTTAGTAAAGAGGAAGAAAATGTGTGGCTACTCTTGCTGTTGATGAAGGGTATAGTGACAAACTGGCTTAATCAGAGGTTCATACACGTCTGAGACCAGATGTACATTTCACCTTCACAGCTATCTCCCAGTGTCTTGGTCACTCCAACAAACAGCTCTGGCACTGCCTTTTGGCAAAGAGGAACTAAATCAGCATCATTCACCTTGGAACAGCAGCAAACACCTTGAATCTCAAGTGGTTTTTTTCTCTGAAATTCAGGGAGCAGGTCCCCTGGCAGTAGGACACAGAATGTGATCAATAACAGTATGCCATTCCTTGTCTGTGCTTTCAGCTGCGACACAGTTGGTGCAGTAAGCAGGGTGACCTTGCGATTTGTTCCTCATCCCACACTGCAGTCATGACACAGTATTGTGATAGTTCTCCTACACAGGCTTCTTCAAACCTAGGATATCTAAGGTTGCTGTTTCAGTTGATTTAGCAACTCACCGCTGCTGAAGAGGGTAATTCACATTCCTCCTTCTCATCTCTTGCTCCCAAGTACAAGCTTTGGAATCATAACTTCTGTGAGTGCTTGCCACATTTATTTGTTGACCAATTTAACACATTAAATTCCAGAAAACAAACTAAACAAAACATTTTATTGGACTAAGACAGCACACAGACATGTACAGTGAGCACAAGGCGGAAGTTAGGTCCACACAGGTAGCAAGAAGATAGTAAAGTGAGAAAAGGGTGGGGAGAAAGGACAAGGGAAGGAAAGGACAGGAAAGGAGGAAAGGTGAAGAAATACTTTGCCCATTGAAATGGCAGGAGGTAATTTGAAACACCCAGCTGTCCCTTATCTAGGTGTGCAGGTCATAATCAAAGTTGATCTGAACTCCAGTATTGCCACTAGTCCTTTGGTAGGCAGCAGACCCAGAGACATGGGTTCAGCACAGCTGAACTAGTGCAGTAACGGGGCAGGTAGAACTCAGACAGAATCTCCACCTCCAGTGAAATCCAGTGTCTCAGAACAGTTCTCATCCTGGCTCAGGAGGAAAGTGTCACACAATTTTTTTCATGCATCTGGCAGAGACATGGCTTTTCCCCCTGAATGTCCTCACATAGGGTTGCTTGAATTGCTAGTGTAGCTGTCTATCACGTCTCTTCCACCCATGCAGAGTAGGGCAACATAGGCAGGACATAGATGGGACCATCATTCCAAACCAAGCGAAGGTCAGGAATGGCTGTACTAGAAATGCTGCTGTGTCAGGGAGCAATGAAGCAAGCAGTGTGGCGCAGATGAACCTCAAATCACTGGTTGTGCATGTTGAAAAAACGCAGCTGTATTTTCTGCTGTCTATACTTCCCTGCATGGAGATACGCTGGCATTTCCAAAGCCTTTTGGAAGCACAATGTGGAGTGGAAAGTCATGGTGGGGGGTCCACAGCGTGGCCTTGTGGAAGAGGTCTTATGGGACTCCATGGGTAGCCTCTGTGAGCCACAATGGCCTGGAGCCTGGTGGCAAGGCTGGATACTCCTGTGACATAATGCTTGGGAAGATCTCGAGAGTCTTCCCAGAGAAATAGATAGCTATTGAGCCTGTCAGCAAGGGCATCACAGGGAAAGACTGTGACTGGTCGCATATCCTCTGTGGATCCAGTGAGTTAAGCATGTAGATCTTGCATTTTGTTCCAGATATCTTCCTCTAAATTTAGCTTTTCTGTTGTCCTTTAAACAGCAAATTCCATTGTACAAGAAATTTTAAAGAGTTCAACAACAACCTCATAAACATTATGTGGCATTAGAAATGGGCAGTATTACAGACAAAATACCTTGAAACTGAGAAATCAGGGAAGAAGGGGAAAGTAGATGGAGATTCTAAAGACTGTTGAAAAAGTCTGTGTTTTCAGAAACGTGTGAACAACTAGAAGACTGTGATTTCTTCAAGAAAGCAAGTGAAGCCGTAAAGGAAAAAATTGTGTGTACATGTTAAATATATCTTCTGATCCCATTGAGGTTTGCTTTCAGGTAGTACAAAAACAGAATAGTTACCAGACAATGCCACTTAAGTCAGGAGCAATTAACTCCCAGCAGTATGTGTTTTACAGGAAACAGTGAGAAGGCAAAGAAATTTTTGAAGGATATATTTGGCTACTGAGTTAAGTAGGCAACTGTAAATAGATTATTTCCATTAAATAACTACTTTAAGACCAGACCTTGGAAGACTTCACAGAGTCAAAAATGAGAAACTGACCACAAGTGAATTAAATTTACATTTGGAAGAACTGGAAGAACAGCTAAAAACAGCTAAGTCTAAAGACCAGGTGACAAGTTTGGGTGAGTGGATGGTGACAACAAAGAAAGCATGGAGTGGGTCTTCAAGCTGCATACAGAGACATCATGCAATGAATTTTCAAAATAGAAGTAAAATGACATTGCAAAAAAGTGAAAATACTCACAGCACATAAACACAAGCTTTTGGACATGGCCAGCATCACTTGCAAGAAATAAATTCTTTTTAAAAAGCATTCCAACAATGATAAAAAGTACCTGTGGAGAAATAAAGCATAGACATTCTTAACAAAGAATATGACACCACTAATGTTCCACACAGAAATGAAATTGTCCAGAATAAAGAGGATTTCAGCAGAGAGGATTTCATCTACTGTAAAAAAAAAAGAAGAAATAACACAAATGAAGGGGACTTGTTTATGGGATCTGCTCAAGAGAAACCATGTCTGGTTTCTACATTACAGCTGGAATACTACATTAAACAGAAAAGAAACATGTTTAATATAAATTGGACATGGCTGCACAAGTGAATTTGAGATCTGAAAGTATAGCAAATGGTTTGAAGAGAAAAATCTAGTGACACAGAACGTAGACAGCAAATTTTATCTCTCATTCTGGAAAGGTAATTCCTAACAGGAGTATACATGAACTATATATAAAGATAAAACAAAAAATCCTGACAGGTTAATTATTGGAATTATGTCATAACCAGGATATCTATATTGAAATGAAAACATAACAGATTGCAAGTTCCAGTGAAAGAATTGATACTGTAGAACAGTGAAACATGAAAATGGAACTGGAAAGAAAAAAACATATAAAAAGAAAACAGATGTGTAGAAGTGGCAAAGGAACATCCAATTCATAATAAGCATCAAAATGCTATGAAGAAAATTATAAGTGAAATAATATGGATACTTTTAATAATGTGGGTACTTAAAAATAAATAGATGACAGAAAGAAATATGCTACGACATATGAAACGAAAAAAGAATGTGTACAGGAGTCTGGTGACATGCATACAAATATACATAGATTATTTTCTTATGCCAGGAAAATGTGTATATTGTTTACTGAAATTATCCAGAAAGGGCACTATTAGAAATTATGACTGCAAAGTCTGAAATTAAACATGCAAAATTTATATTTACTAGACATTGGACAATGACAGTGGCAGACAATGAACAACAATGTCATTACCACAAGTTAAAAATTATATTAATGGAAACCAATGCTACAATTGTGAAAAAAGAAGTTACAATATCACTGACCAAATGAAGAGAAAGCATCCACATAAGTAATAAAAAATGAAGTCAGATGAATATTCAACCCTAATCCGAAACTGTATATAAAGCCAAAAGCCTCCAAGTAACCTGTCAGAGCTATGCTAATCCACACTGTCAGTGCTGGGGTGATAACCATCTGCTAAAGAACCCAGCACTAAATGCAGTGAAGAGTCATCCCGAGGCAACCTTCTTCACAGACACTGCACACATGTAAGGTGCCTTCTCAGATCATGCAGATCTCTTTCACCTGTACCAGTCAAGTAATAATGTACTAATATTTCCAAAGTTTAAAGGTCATGCCTCAGGTGACATCTGTAATTGACTTTAGACCATTAATCCAGCTTCTGCTCTCTCTGGCTCATGGGACACAGTCCTGGACAGCCATACACACTCACATCCAGAATAGCCAGCATTTAATTCAGAGAACAAAAGGTTTCTCCTTCACACATGTTGCAAGAAATACATGAGCGATGTACCCACTGTTTATCATCAACCCTTCCATTCCTGACTAAATTTATGGTGGAGCCAGGAAAAAAAAACATCTACAAGGTCACTTGGGTGATGCAGAAACTGTATATTTGAGACTACACAGACTTAGGTCATCTCACTGAGTAGAAGCAGCTTTAGTGTTTTGTTAGATGATTGCTGCCTGTCAGTGCTTAGGTGTAAGATATCCATTCTCATCATCTGGAGTGACTGGCTTCACCAGCAGCAGATAATGGGGCATTTCCTTGCAGAGGTTCTGGAGGCAAGCTGAATGGATTAGGATTTACATCCTTCCTGGCAGGACATACCCAATACAGGTATGGGAAAACACTCCTCTATGACTCAGTCCCTCATTTATCAGTCCCACATTCTTCCTCCACATCTATTCGGTGGCTGTTTGCAGCAGCAAGAAATACTCAGACAACACAGGTCACAGAGGCAGCAGTATTTACATGATACAAACTTTGCCTTCCCCTTCAATGCCTAGGATGGCCTAGTGTTTGGAGAAAGTCAGGTCATGAATGACAGTTTACTGAAGCTGAATCTAGATGAAGTAGAGATAATGTTGATGGCCAGGGGAAAATCACTTTGAGAACTGGTGTTTATCACACAGTTTCTTTTGGCAGAATGTGTGTGTGTGTGTGTGTATATGTATATATATATAATATAATATATTCTTCCTCAGATCATTTTGTAACTTTGTCCATGCTGAGTTCCATGTTACCATAACTCTGTCGTAGTTCTTAAAAAAACATTATGTACCTGTACATAACATTTTTTATAGTCAGCAGAGCAGTTCCTATAGCAGTATGGACCAGCATAAATGCCATCTTTCATCCCTGATGCTAGGTGAGTTTCTCTTAAATTATATTGGACATGACAAGTACCAAGGCATGGATATCTTTCCAAAACAAACTGAAACGAATAAAAATCTAGTCAAAAGAAAACGTTATATACCATGTGCCACAGGAGGAACAAACAAGACATGATGGATGTTAGTCATATGCTAGAAAGTTCTCAGTATAACAACAGCAACTGAATAGAATCTGACACTTGAAATCCACTGAAAACTGCAAAATGCTTTTGGCTTCATGTAAATGAAATACCTTCTTTCTGCTTCCAGTCCAGCCCTTCAATAGAAGAAATGATGGAAATCGTTACTTATATTGCAATACAGTAAAGAATCAGGCCCTTAACCCTACTGCTCAAAACGGTAGGTATTCATATTTTCTGCACATATCTCAAGACTGTGAAAAGACAAGGTTTTATTTCTTTCTCTGCATACATAAAAATGGATTTTATTTCTATATGACTTAATAAACTTGTGTATAAAAAGTTTATATGCCTTTTTATTGCTTAATGTTTTACTTTCCAGATTATTTGGCCAGTGGTTAATAGCAGACTTATATACAGAGCTACTAAATGAGCTGTTTAGTAAGGTTTAAGAAGTTTATTAGTCTCCTCAGTATTAAAACTTTTGCTTAAATTTCAAGGTATGATGACTTCCAACATTTAAGTAACAAGTAAGGTGTCCAGTCTTTCTAGACAAGCAATGTGGTAGCTCTGTAATCCACTGAAACACATATATCATTGCTAGGCAAACAATATTGAAAAGAAAAAGTAGCAAATAAGCTTTTTGCATGTGGAAGTTAATATTTAATAGCGTTAAGTTGTCTTTGCTAAAAGAAAATTAACAACCAACATAGAAAAATGTAGTAAGAATTTCCTGATGTATACAATTGTATAATATTCACCTTATTCTTTTTATCTTACGCAGAACAGTAGCTAACCATATCTTAGCCTTGGCATATATTATTTCTATTAATGTAATTTAAAAAATGTAATAAAAATAGCTATAATGTTTCACTCTCTCTTTTTCATGTATTCCCTACAATGCACCACTGGTGGGCAGCAGCCAAGTGCAATGTGGGTGACAGGGACTGCAAGATCAAAATGAAACTTTACCAATCAGTACAAAAACTTACATAAAACAGAGAGATCACATTGTAGGGTAAGGGAGTTCCTGCTCTCACATGTTCTGCTTCAAAAATTCTTCGTACTACTGTCTAAATGTCAGGCTGGCCACTGAAGTAATTCAGAAATTAATATCACAAACATCAGGAAAAGACACTGAAGCAATAAAATTTAGAGTAAAGTAGCAATTATTTTAGTCACTTCAGATGGCACATTGCTTTCCATTTTTAAAGGTATATTCACAAAAAAAGTAGGTCCCATGCGTTGGCACCAAATTATTGCAACAGTGGTCTGAACTTGCTGTCAAGTCTTAAAAAATTTAGATGTGCAGGAGAAATCAGAAAAGGAAAAGTATTTTAAAGTTGTATGAATTCAAGGAAAAATGGTAAGAGGAAAAATGCACTGGCATATCAGGCATTGCTCTCAAAAAAGGTGAGGAAAACTCATTTTGCCACTGATGTATGACATCAGAGAGCATTCGTCCTGCATATTTAAATTGAAATCTCCCTGGAACCCTGAGAGCTTTTACTTGCTCAGCACAGAGGGATCCTGTACTTGAAAGGGACTGAAAGGCACCACAGTAATGTCCAAAACTGACAGTAGAAACTACATTATCTACCTCATATTATAATTTTTAAATCTGAGTAACTCTTGATGTGGGTATGCTGACTCTGACCATTTTTTCTTTAAAAGAATAAAAATCCTTCTCTACGATCTACCAGTATCATTTGGATGTTAGGAAAAATTTCTTCACCAAAAGGGTTGTCAAGCATTGGAAGAGGCTGCCCAGGGAAGTGGTTGAGGCACCCTCCCTGGAGGTAGCTGAAAGACATGTAGATGTGACACTTAGGGACATGGTTTAGTGGTGGACTCAGCTGTGCTAGGTTATTGGTTGGACTCCATGATCTTAAAGGTCTTTCCCAACCTAAATGATTTGATGGTTCTATGATTCTATGATTAGCAATGCTTTTAAAACATATTCATTTCTCAAAGTTAAACAAAAATCTGTTATAACTGTGTGATAACAGTCCCTTCTGCAGCTATCTTGTTATGCAGTTATTTTTCACTCTCGATCGTCTGTCCTTAGATCACATGCAAAGGGGATTTTCCTCTCTACCTCAATTTACACATAAAGCTATTCCTGATGTCCTTCTCCCCTCTTGCAGTGGCTGTGAATGGAATTTCCTCCTTTTGTCTTACACATGTGAAGGTACACTCTCAAGTCTCAGTAAGCTTGCTTGGAACAGTCCAAGACTTATGAAGGCTTTCTGCTTAAGGATTGGGTTGCGTTGATTGACATTAGTATCTGCAAGTTACTGTTAGCTTCAGCTGATGCTTTTTCTCTGTGTCTCTGGACAAGGGAGAATTAACATAACACCTTCTTTCACTGTCTGGGTATTCAATAGTATCTCTGTCTTCTGATCTCATGAAGCTTAGAGGAAGTTAGTCACATTTGGTTAAAATCAGCAGAAGAATTCAAAATTTGTGGAGATAGAGGGGAGATAAATAGGCAGACAGACACATATCAAATCACCTAGGAAACTCATAAAGCTTGAAAACATGTGTGTACCAAGAAAATTTCATAGTGCAGTGATGAATGCTTCCATTGTGGAAACTGAAGACATGGGAAGGTCCTGCTAAATGCACTTTCTGGAGACTATTCCTTCTTGGCTCTCTCTCTGGTTCCCACAAAGCTAGATCCAATTCCAGGTCTAGTTCTTGCACTCATACAGGAAGGTTTTCTGGTTTTTAAGAGCAGTTGAAAGAATCCGAACCATCTCTCATTCCACTGGGAAATCTCCTGGCCGTGTAGTACTTTAAAAATCATAGGAGAGTATACAGTGAGCAAACCTCTGAAGCTATGTGCTAGATCTGGAGATTACAGTGCAGAAATATTCTTTTTCTTCTGCCACATCTGCTCTATGTTCTGATGCTTCTGATGTTCCCAGTACAACACACTGCTGCCTTTTTGATAGCAGCATTAGCCTCAGCATATTGAGTGACTGTGCCAAACTGCCAAAATTTTCCTGCGGTGCACAAGTGAGAAAAATTTCAGCACCTGCCTCCGCCAAAAACTGCAAGTAAGATTTCATGGGGAAAAGGTTTTTCTTAGCCCTTGAAGGATTTCTTCTAAATCTAGTATCAGTCCTCCTGTGAAAATAATGGAGGGATGAAAACTGCTTGAGGAAAAAGAAAAGCCAGGGCATCGTTTTAAGAAAAAAGACAGGAAATCTAAAGTAGAAGTGTTATTGCTATTCTCTCCCATAAACAGGAATTTAAGAAGACCACATGTTTGAAGCAGACATACATGAATACTTTTTGGGGGAGCAGTATAATTTATAAACTTTCCCACCACCTGCTCCCCATTTTTAGCTCATAACACACATGCCTGTTATTCAGGTTCTTCTTCCAGACATGGAATTATTAGATCTCTTATATGACCAGGGAGCTTTGGCCCAGTTGTATTTGCCTCTTCTGGGTTCTTCAAGATGGGGCATTTCTATTTCACTTTTTACAAAGGTCACTTTTTACAGCTGAAATGAGTATGTGTTCCTTTGTTCCCCCTATTTATCTTAATAACAGTGTGGGTTATGGCCTGCTTATTCCTAATGGACAGCTATACCTCTTTAACCCTCCATATTAGCATTTTCTTGTCTGGTATAAGTTATGTCAGACTGGTCTGACACTGGGAATGGCTTTCAGATACAGATAAAGAAAGAAACAAAACAAAAAAAAATTACAAAAAAACAACAACAACAATCCAAACACACAAAAAAACCACCTAAACTTGAATACATACACAAAATAAGGCCTATTATAAAACAAACAAACAAAAACAAACCACAAAAAAAAAAAAAAAAAAAAAAAAAACACACAGAGGAAAATAACCACCCAAGCCATAGCCATTTCTTCTGACTAGAAGCTTCCACACTTCCAGGTTTTGTCTGTGCCCATAGCTGACACATCACAGGATCAAAACACTGAGGACACCTCAGCAGACTCAGAGTGCCTGAGTTTCTCCAGGAAACAAAATGTGCCCACCCAAGGCTAACAGTTCACAGTGGCATGGCCTGTGGGCTCACACCATCCTCTCCACATCATCTCAGTAGATGCTTTTTGCCTACACTGGGGCACAAGGAGGGACCTGCTGACTCATGTGCATAGGACGGAACACTAAACAAAGCTGAAAGAAGTTCATTAAAGAGGGAGTTATAGCTCTGCCAGATGTGCTACCCTAGCTCATCCCTGCTGTATATCTGAGATGTTCTTTCTTGAGTTTATAATCAATGTAATTCCTGTATTAAGGGATTCGATGTCTGCTTAGCAATTTCACAAGTTTTTGCTACTGAAACTCTTGATTATATCCACTACAAATAAACTACTGGAATTTCACATTATTTTTTTGCCTTGTGTCAGCATTAGGTATAATAGATGCATTAAATGTGATTTCCCACAAACAAGGATAAAAATTACAATAGTTAATGTTGAACTATAGTGAGCCAAAAGTTAATCATGAGCGACTCTGCCAAAACTGAGAGAGTATGTGAGTTATTACTACTCAGTAACAGCGATTTCTTTTGTTAAGAAATCCCTTTTACTTAAATAGAATGGTTAAAATAATCTCCATATTGCAAGGATAAATTCATACTGCAATTACTAATTCTCCATTAAAATAAATCTGTACCCTTCACTTTGCATGGAAAAAGACAGCTACCTCCATTTTGTTACTACAAAACACAGGTAAACTACATCTGAAATAGTTACAATGGGTGAAGTTTCCTCTTTTATACACCATAACATATATCTGCCATTTAGGTTTTCACAGACTTTCGTAGTATGGGAGCCAAATTAAAGCAAATAACATGATTTAATCCTTTGGCCGTGTAGAAAGAAATATGTTAATAAAATGCTTACCACCATAGACTTATATATTAAAATGTATATAAAATAATATTTTAAAACCCCTACAGGGGTAATAATAGTTTATAGTTGTACAGTGGTATGGTATTCTTCATTCTAAAGATATCAAAACCACCATTACAATCAGCATGTGAAAAGCGATGAAATGAAACTACTTGTAGGTTTCAGGATGCTACTTCAGCATATACAGCAGTATTTACAATACACTTGCAATGACAAGAACAGAAAGAATGAAAGGAAAGGTTTGAGAAAAAAAAGCAGCAAGTGGGGACAAAAATACTTAGTGAAGATAAATGTAGAGATGTAATTAAGAAAAGTTAATGACTAAGTGGTAACCTTCCTCATATCCCCCTAAAAAAAGAAAACCCAAGAATTTGATAAGAACAAGAAATTAAAGAGTAATAATAGTTTCATGCAAAACGTTGGATTAAAATGAGTAATTTTCACACTTAGCAATGTATATATACATACATAGATATATATATATACAACCCCAACAAATTTTCACTGTAAACAGACAAGACAAATGTTGGATGCAATTGATACAAGTGGAATTTAAAACACGATGGTCTCCAGTTGCAGTTTTGCAAAAGCTGGATATAAAGGAGTTATGCTATTCACAGCAAAAGAAGGAATGCTGTACAAATCTGTATTTGCTGCTGTCTCCATAGATCACAAGGCTGCTATCCAGATAGACTTCTTGGGTGTCAGGAACCAGCATCCTTTACGCAGCACAGATCAATGACCCATCTAGGCTTGGGCGGACCTCTGACCTTGTTTCTGGAGTGCAGTATTCTTTATTTACTGCTTATGATCATCTGAGCTATCTAATGCTACTTCTGCTCCTGGACTGAAATCCCTCACAAACTTAATAAGAGATGCAATGATCCATGGTACAAATGCTTCTAAAATGTGATGTCAATTAATTTGAGCTATTAGCTTCAAGTATTAGAAATCACAGCTCCATATATGCAATAATACACAAAATTGTATTTTTACTAAATAGGAGCATGGCATATAGCAGATATCCTGTGAGGCAGATGTAAGTAGGTTCCACTGATTATTTTAATATAATTAAGAAGAACATTTAAAATAAAACTATGATGCTTTAGGACCTTGAGTTACCTTCTTTGAGTCTTTACTATTAGACTTTGAGTCTAATATTACTGTTTCAAGTATCTTGGTATGATTAAAATGGCAACATTGTTACAATTGTAAAACTACCTGTGCTGAAAGTACAGAAAAGGAAGAGAACAGATCATGTTATGAAGGGCTCATATTATGTGTGGTGCTCAGCCTGGTGCCATTTGTGGATGATGCTCAGAAGAATGTCAGCACCTGTTCCATCTCCTGATCCCTAGGAAAAAGCTAGAGGAAGGAAAAGCCACAGGGAATACTTTGCAGAGCTCACTGGTGTATTTATGCATGTACAATTTTTCCCCAGATCAGCATTTTGCAAGTGACATTCAGACTCAGAAAGCAGTCATTACTGAATCACTTTTTATCACTTTTCTTTACAGTAAGCTTGGAAATGGTCTCCTTTGCAAATTTCACAGGGCTCTGAGCCCGGAGACCTTAAGCATCTGTGTGCTTTACCCATATACTGGACCGTAGTTGTTGTGTGGGAGCAGGCCTCAGGAGCCTGGCAAAGCACATACCATCATATTTCTAACATCAGTAACTAGTGACATCTCAAATAGCTGGAGTTTAGTTTGTGGGCAAAAGCTGGGATGATACCACTGCTTTCATCATCTCACCTCAGACTCCAGCCCTCATGAGCATATGGCCTGGAGAACAGCTTTGGCTTTCTCTCCCAGAGTAGCTCTATGAGTCAGGGGTGCTTTTCATATAGAAGAGAGAGATAAACTGCAGAAAAAAAAAACAAAAAGCAAAACAAAAAAACCCCCAACCTTTTTCCTCTTCCTTGTTTTGGGGTTTTCTGTTGTTGATGTTTTTGATGGGGGTGGGGGGGTGAGGTGTTAAATGGAAAAAAAGGTGAGGTAAAGTACTCACATACTTACCTAGCTCACTGGGTTATGTTTTGCATCAGCATTTTGCTGTGGCTGCAAGATCAAGATTAAGAAATTGTGCATGTAGTTAAATTTGGCACCAGCTGATAAAATCCCACTTAGCTGTGAATGTATGGTTTTTCTATTCCGTTTGGTCAATAAATGCCAGCTGTATAGAGCACGGTGGACCAAACTGCGATTATGACATCATGAGTACTAAATATAGAAATACTAACTTCTGTACCTCCATTTAGGTAAAGTGCATTTTCTAACAAATTAACTTGGATATAAATAATTTCTTCAGGTAAAATAAACTGAAATTTTCTCACATTTAATGCAAATATTCTGTAATGATGTACAATTTAATAGTAAGCCACTTCCACCCGAATCATCCTCTTCTCTCTAAAGATGCCATTTTTAACTCACTTAACACCTAATTAAATAATATGGCCTAGCTTGACAAAAGACTAATGCAAAGAATATTTTGCAAGAGATCTCTTATGGTAATGAGATCTGGAAGTGAATAATTTAGAGACATACATAAACATTTCCAGCTTATCACAAACTATCATGCTACTGTATACAGATTAAGAAAATTACAGCAAATTTGCATTACAAGTGCAATCCTGTATATCGTAGCTGTTACCGTTGAGTTTTTCTGGGGTGTGAAAGAAGAGATACTACAACCTTTTTCTTGCCAGTATCTGGCTAGACATTTATCTATACTCCTACTAACACATTTGTTACACTATATTAAACCAAATCAGTGAAATATCTGAACTGGAATAATTCAACTTCCTCATCAAGCCAGATTTCCATGTTAATACAGAAAGAAAAGATATATTTGCCTTTTTTCAGAGATTACATTTTGTTTGCATATTATGAATTTATTTTGTACATGGATAACAATGATGCAAAAAATCTTGTACAG
Source organism: Falco punctatus (assembly GCF_963210335.1). Taxonomy (NCBI): domain Eukaryota; kingdom Metazoa; phylum Chordata; class Aves; order Falconiformes; family Falconidae; genus Falco; species Falco punctatus. Next base: position 74,235,225 of record NC_137582.1, on the reverse strand, counting down.
TCTGATGAATCACAAAGTTAAAAATGCTGTTGCAACACTGAATGCTGTGTACTTTTTACATCTAGTACTATTATTTTCCAAGCTGCATACAAAGGAAACACCTCATCTTGGGAATTAACTTATTCTCTAGTTTCCATCTCAGCTAGAGCCTTATGTGTCATAATTATCTAAGGCTCACCCATGTTAGGTGCAGATCTGCTGAACAAAAGAATCTGTGCTGAAGACACGACCTACACGCTGTGTCCTACATACATTTTGTGGTCATTTCTTTAGATAAGGTCTATGACTGCTGAATGACTCATAGAGTATTAGTGGTGGCAGCTCCTGAGATACACTCCTGGAGGACCTTCTGGTTTAGTTTTATCCAATATCTAGAGTCCATGTGTTTTGAGATATGTGTCAAAGCATGGTAAGTGATTATGATGTTAAGATTCACTTCAGATCTACAGTAAAAGTTTAGTTTGATATAACTTAAGTCATAAAAAGCCTTAAGGAACAGTAAAGATGAGTGTAAAACACCTATCCATAAAAAGATGTGTATCCTTTTCTCATTTTATCACAAGTAAGATATTTTTGTGGGAAATCAAGAATACAAATAAATATATTATATATTATATATATAATTCAAATACTTGTAATGATCACATGATTGGCTATTTGTTACTGACCTGAGGTCTGTGTTCTTCAAAAGTAATATTTAAATAAATATTTGCTCCTTAGAAAGAAAAATTGAGTTAATCTGAAGACATTTCATTAAGTATTCTAAGCTTAACAATACATATATTTACTCCTAAAAAATCACCAGATGTTAGGAAAATTCAGCCAGCTGAATCCTTACCGTATGCATGCTCAGTACTGCTAGAAGTCTTCATTAAGGAAAAAATATACTGATAAGAGTTGTTAACTGAGTATTTAAACCTGGCAGTGATGACCTGTTAAACTGTAGCTTATATATGCATCTGTTAAGCAAAGTAATTCTTACTCTTCACCTATGATCTATGCTGAAGAATTAATGTATAAAAAATCACAAATTCTCCTGTCTATTATGTTTGTGTGCATGTTTCCCCTCCCTGAGGAGCACAATGTCTCAAACTAGGCTTCTATAATGGCTTTTCTTGCATCCTGTGCTAACAGGGAAACACTTAGCAATGTGACAAGGAAAATATTGCTAAAAGCACCTAGCAGCCTAGTAAATGAGGAATACCATTCTGAAGATCTTAAGATGTCATGATGTTTTCAGAATCACTACCACTGCTCTGTTTCTGCTGATAGCTACAGAAACTTCCACGGGGAGAGGCCTCTGTAAGTCCCCAGCACTGCCTTCCACTCAAAATGTGATGAACAACCAACAGAGCAGATCAGCCATAGCTTTGTATAGCTATGTCTTGCAAACTTCTTAGGAGGGAACCTCTACAGTTGCTCAGGATGCCCTGTCCCAGTGCTACGCTAGTCTCCCAGTGTCTAAAGACAGTCATTTTTTCTGTGCCCACCCTCCACACCATCCCAATAACATCCTGTGGATGATGTGATGGCATCTTTGTCAGTGCTTGGCAAGGCTTGCTCTGACTGCTTTCGCCTATCCGTACAGTATCTTCAGCTGTATTGATTACACCTTAGTCCTTCACCTCCCTGCCTTTATCATTTCTGGTACTGCATTGCCTATTGCATTGTTGCTTCTCTAAAGTTAGTGCTCTGTCTCTTACCTGAAAGGTGGTGAGGGAAACTCATTTAATTTCCACCACCTTTTATTAGAATATGAGCTTTTATGCAGTTGGATCTACTACTGCAATTACTGAATCGTGGCCAGGGTTCTGGTGTTACCAGAAACTGTAACCAGGAAAACTCTCCAAATCAAATGGTAATTTAAGAAGCCAACATTGGTTTATTGCAGCACTGGGTGCATGGGGGATCTTTCCTCCTAACATGCACACCAAGTTACTCAAGGGTACACATTATATACAGTAGAGTACTTGCATATTCATAGTACATTACAAATTCATTTTCATTGACATACAGGATTAGTTACAAGTTTCTTCCTTCTAGTGTAAATTAATGTGTATCTTCAGTTAGCACTACTGAAGTTTTTTTACAAACTTCGCATGCTCCCGAAGTGGGTGTTTGCCCTTTTAAGGGGGGTGGGCTATTTGAGTTGGAGGTCATGATCTCCCATTACCACAATTACCTTTGTCCTACTTTCAACCAAGTTTCTGTGGGTTGCAACAGCTTGTCACATCTTGTGACCAGAACTTTCTCATTTGAGGCTTCTTGCATAATTTACATAACAGTGTTCTTATAATGTTCTGTTCTGTTTCCCAAGGTTGACTTCTTTGATTAGATGTCCTTTCATTCATCAGTTTTGCTGACTTGAGAGGGTGGGTCAGCTTGACCTAAACTTTGTGCACATACTTGTTTAACATATAGTTAATTTGGGAGTTTAGGCAACACTGGGAGCACGCTTTAGAGACTTTAAGTAATTGAGTACTGCCACAGATTGAGAAGGGCTCCTCAGACAATTAATTACCTTTACTATAAAAAAAAAAGGACTTTTAATTCTAACTTCAATTTGTCTAGTTTCAGTTTCTAATGACTATGACTTGTTACACATTTTTCACACAGAATTGAAACAGAAAGAACTGAAAATCTTTCCTGTATACATGTCCCAAGGTTACTTCCCATCTCCATCTTTGGAAGAACACAATAGACTGAGATTTCAGGTCTTGAGTCATTCTCCTTCATGTATAAGGGCTGTCCCTTGCAAGGCAACTGCATATTCTAACATTCCTCTCACTATCCTTGTTGAAAGCAAAAAGTTAGTGGTAGCCAACATTCCTATGGCTAGTCTCAACACCCAAAAGGCATTAGAATAATCAAAAGTCTTTGTAAAGACTTTACAAAAAGGTTTATAAAATACATTCCTGCTAGAAAAACAAAGGTGTCTCCTCCTTTCTCCAGCAGTACAGGCACGTTTTCCGTGAAGTGACTGGCAGAGGGATTTAAGCAGAGCTATCCAAGTATTGGTTTCTGGCCTGAATGGTGTACTAGTAAGTTTTGGAAGAGTCTTAGGAGCTTGGCTACAGAAGGCTTAGGAATCACAGGGGCCTTTTGGCTTTACATCTATGAATTACAAAAGTACATAAAATCAACTGTGAAAGACATTCCATTTCTGTGATATAAATGAAATAGCAAGAAGGAAAATAATAAAACTTCTTCCTTTCCCACAAAAACTATAAGGCTTGATGCCAAAAGGCTATAAGGATTTTATTGCTTAAATACTAAATGGCTGCAGGGAGTCTGCAACATGTTTATTTTGATGCAAAGCCAACAACGTTTTTTCTGAAAAACTAGGAGAAACTCATCTTTCTCCTGTTGAAGCAGTTAACTATCCTCTGCCTAGAATGGTCATTAAATGGTAATTAACACAAGGTCATGAGAAAGCAGAAGAGCAGAGCCCTGTGGGCTTCCGTATCACACCAATGAGAACAATCCAGTCTCTTCCCTAAACCAAGCAGCCTCATCCCTAAATGTCACTTAGGCTTGATTTGTTCCAACACATGCATGAGGTTTGTGGATTTGATCCTGACTGCATCCTTGCTAACGTGTTTGCAGTCTCAAGAAAATGTTTGCATTTACATCCTTAACATCAAAGTACGAGGTTTATAAACAATTTTTAAAATGGAAACTTAAACATCATCCAAGATTCTGGAGGTAGTGTCTTAGGTATAAGTTTTTGCCTTCACCTAGCCAAACTCCAGAGTAAACCCAAAAACTTCCATAAAGAATGATGCCAATCAAGCAGATACCGCTGGCATTTTGTCAAGGTTGTCTGGTCATATTTTAAGCAGCCATACAGTCTCGCCCACAAAACCTGTTCTGTATGTCAGGTCACTTCAGCTTTTCAAGCAGCTGCACCTCAGCTTGTAGATGGAATTTGGCACAGTGCCCTTACCTATTTTCTTTCAATAAAAATCCCACAGGGAGGAAAACCTGATCCAGGAGAAAACAGGCATAGAGGGACCTTATTACTGATGCACTTTTCTGAATAGAATTCCGCAGGCTGGCAACATTCAAAGTTAAGCAAACACCCTTTCAAGTCAGGTTGTGTTTGACTGCTTCTGGCTTTGGATGCCAGTCACAATCCACCTTTAGCTCCTGTTTGTGCAGGGAATGTCTTTTAGCCCACAAGATACTCATCAAAGTAAGTGACCTGGAGATCTCTACACTCTGAAGTGGTTCTACTGGTTGAAACTTAAAGCCACTGTCTGGTCATACTGTTGTTTCTGAAAAAGCTAAGCAGTCATTTATCTGTCCTAAACTGCTCCTGCCATGAAAGACCAAGTCTTTGAAGTCATAGCTCAGGCATTTCCACTATCCTGTGTTGTTATCTATATATCTATACATCTTTATCCCGGGTTACAGTAACAGGACTATAGCCAGAAGGCCAAGGGCCATTTTTCCTCTTCACTCAGCAATTATTTGTCCCATCTAGAATACTCTAGTCCAGTTTTGGGCTCAGAAAATAAAAATGTTGATCAAATGAAACAGGTACAACATGAGGACCAGCAAGACGGTCAGAAGTTGGAGCACTTGCCCTTTAAGGAGAGGGTGAGGCAAGAGACTTTCTTTAGTTGAGGGAAGCGACAGCTTTGAGAAGACTCAATACCAGCTTGAGCTCCAGCACCTAAGAGGAGATTTTTTGAGGAGATAAAGCCAGACTCTTCTCAGCAGTGCATGGTGGGAGGATGAGAGCCAAAGTCATGAGCTGTGAGAGGTTCAGTCAAGTAAAAGCTGTACAAGTCTAATCCTTGAGCATTTCAAGGTTTTCAAGACCAGATAAAGCTCTGAGCAGCTACGTCTGACCTCATAGCTGAACCTGCTTTGAGCAGTAGATTGGAGTAGAGCCCTTCAGAGGTCTCTTCCTACCTGCATTATCCTATGGGTCCACATCCTGTGTTGTGATTCAGCTGTATCTTTCACAGCTTCATCTTAATACCTCTTATCTGGACATAAATGGAATAATTACATGTGACACTGTAGTCTGATCCGTAATTGTTACAGCTACTTGTTCACAAAGGGTTTCTTCATCAGACTAAATTTAGTTTCTGGGGAAAAAAAAAAAATCCAGTGGTTAAAGATGTAAGATGCTATATTCTGTTTATTATTCAGACTTAATTCCAGCTTTGACCAACTTTTCTATTACCAGACATAACTGAATTCCTGTTTTACATGTCAAGAGTTGCACAGAAAACTCAAACATCACCACAGATGGTGGATATCTTTCTGTGACCATTTGTAATTTGATAGTTTGTGGGTCACTCCACAATAAATGGGCATCTGGAATGGCCATTAAGGTTTGTCAAAATTATTGCACATCTTCAAATGGTGGTGGGGATGGGTGGGTTAGATCTTGGCATCAGTAATAAGATCCATCCATAATTAGCAGACTGTAACAGTACCCAAGCTGCACCAAACCAAGAGCAAGGAAATTCTACAGTGCCAAAAGAAAACAAGCTTGCTGAGGATCTGCTCTCAGAGGAGGAAGCCCTGAATCAGGCAGGCAGGATGTGAAGGAAACTGAGTAGCTTTAGCAGAATAAAAAACATCTTTTCACAGGTAATATCTGGCTAAGAGACGTGACAGAGAAAGTAGGAATATATGGTCAGTTTTCAACATGGAGACAAGTGATCTGTTTAGTTCAAAAGGGTCAGTACTGGGACTACGCTGATCAGTCCGTTCAGATTTGACCTAGAACAGAGGGTAAGCCCTGAAGTGACTGGTGGTTTGCTGGTGCCTGCTGTCTTACGGGAAGCAGGTGACAGTAGCCCTTCTCCCCCTCCTGGCCACTGCCAGAAGACAAGATTCTGGCACCAATGCTCCGGTCTTATCCAATCAGGTTCTTTTGAAATATCACATAAATGTACAAACCATAGGAGACAAAAACAATCTTAAACTCATGCAGACCCAGACTAGAAGAGCAATAAAATGGAAAAGATGGTCAGGTGGGCATGCTTCTGCACAGTAGTATTTTAATACATGCTTCTTCACACTATCAGGCAACCTTTCTATATCAGCTACGCAAAATGGCTTCTGTTGGCAGTAAGTACAAAATAATAGAATCCCAGAACACAACAACCATTGAAAAAATATAATTAAAAAAAAAAAAAAAAAACCAAAAAAACCTCAAAGAACCAGAATTGTAATCAAACACCATCAAGTTAACAGACAGATTGCAGAAGATAGTTGCTTACTGTGAAGACTAGATAGGTGTCTCCATCTTCTGATATGCTTGGGACAGCAAAGAGAAAAACGAGATAAAGGTGGTAGCAAAGGAGGTTGCAAATAACATTCTAAGGGGTGAAAAGTACCATCAAGTTGGTGTTGAGACACAAGAGAAGAATTTCTGTCAGCGCTGTTATGCCATTTCCTTGAATTTCTTAAGTGAAGCCATCCAAACCTCCCTCAGAGCAATACTGTGTCCTCACAGTGCTGGGTTTTAGTGTTTTCCAACACAATGAGGTCAGCAAGAAGGTGCGAATTTTTCAGACTCTGAACAAACATGGCTATGTCAGGAGAACTAGTGTAATCCTGACCCTAGAGATTTCATAGGCAATCGACAATTTTTGTCTCAGCAGCCACTTGAGCTAGATTATTCCTTTTCTACACATGTGGGGAAAAAAAGAGGTCACCAGCTTATTACATGTTATTAATGTTAAATAGCAACAATAAAAAAACAACACTTCATTTGTTAATATGATGTCTTTTGTACACCTGTCACAATACTGGGAAACTGAAGGGCTTAATCTTTGATACTACATATTTACAAGCCTTGCAGATCAAACTCAAATGGTATTTCAACTATACTTTACCTAAAGCAAGAAATGTCTAGGCAGATAGCCCAGAGCATATTTAGAGCTGCCCTGCAGTCAGTGGGAAACATGAAATCAGTATACAATGTCAAAGTACTGTAAAAATAAGTCAGCTAGAGTATAATTGGCTTGGATCATAGGTCTACAGGGCTAAGGCACTCAAGCCATTGGTAAATTACACAGCCATTTTTACTTGGTTTCCTGTTTCTTCGACTCTGAAGTGATAATTCTGTTGGAGATGATAAAGACTGTTGAGGAAATTTTATTTAATACAGATGGACATGTTAATGCAGAGTGATCTACCCATCCCTCCAATTAGCCTACTAGGTGCAGCTTGATATAAAGCAGAGACTGGAGCCCTGAGGACATAAAGCAAGACAGGGAGAGCAACATAGCTCAGCATGTTTTCAGGAAATCCAATTATTTGTCTGAAGCTTTGAATTCAAAAGTGGATTCAGAAACTCCTAAAGCAATTATGATTTGCACTGAAAGAGACTGGCTAAAGCCAGCAGCTAAGCATTTGTATTGTTTTTGGCTTGTGTGCTCCATTTATACAGTAAGACCCTTTAGCACAATCACTTCAGCATGTAACTGAAATGAGTTTAGTTTTCAATAGGATTCTTCTTTCAAATAAGTTGATAAGAAACACACCAGTTTTCTTATTTTTAGTACAGACAGAAGGGATCAGAAACAATTCTGGATTTCAAAAATTATTTGAAAACTTTTATAAACTTTAAAGATAGTGTTGTGTTAAATAACTTGCACAAGATGATAACGCTAAAACATTTGCCTGGGTGTGTACCATTTAGTTGGTCTACTATCTCTCTTTATATGCTAACATGTATGTGCCATGCCATCAGGATCTAAGGCAGGAAACATACAAAAAAGGTCTGTAAGTACTTTTTTTGCTTGATATGGTTGCTAGTTTGGTGAAAAAAACCCAAAATATTTGTAACGGTATTTTCTGCATATTTTAATATTGTTATCACCATCAAGTGCCCTGTATCTCTAAAAGTCTAGCTAGTAATTTGGATACTTAAATATGCATATTTATGCATGTTATATAAATAGTACACATATCTACAACCTTAAACCACTTTATTAATGGCAGCAGGAGATACCTGAAATCATTCTAAAGCAATAGATATGCAAATTACCTTTTGAAATTTTAGACATTTATCTCTTGAAGAGACATCAACCCTAAACATATTTAAGTAAAATTACTTTATATTTTTATGTGTGCATGAATGTATTTTTTCACTTTACATTTTGGTAACAAACACTATGTCTATAATTTGCTTTCAAAAGTCACCAGATACAGCAAATGAAGTTCTGTGAGGTATCTGTATCACTACAAACTTTATATATATATATATAAAAAATTTCTGTATTCCTAAAAAGTCAGTTGTAAGTTAATTTGTTTCAATTTCAGAGCCTCTTTAAAGATTACAGTGAAAGAGCAATTTGCATTTTTAATAACATTCTTCTAATTTTAAATAGTTTATGTGGCTCTTCTTGAACATAAAGATCTATTCTATTAAAAAAAACACTCTCCTTAGCTGTAGCTGTTAGATTTTTTTTCCATTTTTTCAAATAGCAGTAAAAATACCTCATAAGCAAAGCTGGCCCAAAACTGGGATTCCAAATTCACTGGAAGTTTCTTTTTAATTTAGTTTTGATCTAACCTGTAGTGGCTGTTTCCAATGTACGTAGCCCAGGCAGACTCTGCAGGAATCCAGGCAGGGTTCTCTTTGAACTCTGCCTTGAGTTTGCTAAAACCTCATTGAACCCAAGATGTTTTAAATGAAAGACTTCAGACTGGATGAAGTAGCATTTTTTGACAAAACTTTGTTTCCTTTGATAATTTCTGAACACTTCTATTTACAACATGCTTTGATTGAAGACAGACTCTGATGATAAAATGATAGACGTTTCATAATTATTCCCTGCCAAAGTCTTTTGGATGCTAACCTCATCATAATCCAAAAATGGGTCAGTGTACTTCTGTTTGACTTGGCGGTTTCAGTCACTTAATAAGAACTAATATCTACCCAAATAATCAGCTTTAATATACCTCTAAAACAAAATGACAAGGATAACCTTGTGACTGCTTTCCAGGATTAGTTATTAGAAAAAATTGAATCCTGTTCAGTTTTGCTGCAAATACTGTGTCACAAATTTTGTCCTGCCACAAAAAACCTGTAAGAATGTCTATATTAGCTTTTGTGATGCATCCTGAGGCTGCTTTCTGCCTTAGATTTCCAGTCCCAAGCAAGAATAATGAAAGAATAATCTTTTCTAGCATTCCATCAATTTCCTTGTCTTTTCCGATTATTACTTAGGCCTGTTGTTCATTGATATAAAGTTTGGGTTTTGTCAACATTGAATATCTGACATGTAACCATCCCACTATGCCAGGATGGTTACCCAGCCCTGTCCCAAGTTGTTCTGATCATTACTGGGAAAAAACAATGCTGCTAATCCTCTGCCTTGTATGTGAATAGCTAACAACTAATGAAACAGAAACTGAGTTGGAAAGTGCTCCAGGCGCATCACCCCTCTGATTTAGCATCTCTGGGCAGCTGACCAGACTGGCTGAAGGATGGGATGCTCCTGCTGTTACTTAATTGTGCATACATAGAAATTTAGAATCAGACTGTCAAGCTGCATAACTGCAATTAAGAACCCAGTTCTCCATATTCTGCAGTACTCGTGTGGGCTTTCTGATTTACTAAACACCCTTGCTAGTTACTTTACTTTCTGAAGTGCTTGCAGGAGGCAAACATATATGTCAAGAGCTATACTTTCTTATGTATATACCCATATAGATGTACCCAGGCAAAAGTGTAAATATTTGTACTTAAAGGATACATAAAGTTTTGGTCATGTTTTTTAAGTGTATAGAAAAGCAGTAATTCCAATACATGCAGGGTGCTTTGCAGAGGAAGGCTTCTACAATTATTTAAATGTTTGAGAAATTCTCTATCCACTCTGCATTTTTGCTGTCCATGAGTTGTGCCAAGTTATTTCTTACAGTAAATCTTTTCGTCTCCCTCTGGTGGGTACCTACAGAAAACAGGCTGAACCTCCCTTGTTAGGGAGGTGACGTTCAAGCAGAACTCAAGTATAGAAAAAAGGCCAGGTTCCATTTTTATGGATAACCCTAGTATCACAAGCAAAGCAAATTTTTTTCCATTAACCCTAGTTAAAAAAACCTTCCATTTTTAAGAAAGGAAGGAAAAAACCCACAGATTTCAGAAATAATGATAATAGAATAGTAACAAATGTACAAAATACACAATACATAATGCACTGTTAGCTTAGCTTGTATCAAAAGGTAGATTTTGTTCATAAAACCAATACATCTTATTCTGCTTCTGTCCTTTTAAACTTTAAATATATTCATACACACACACACACGTATACATGTATACATGCAAGATGTTTTTTCGGAAAACAATTTCAAAAAGTCAAAATATTCCTAAAAATCACTACAAATACTTACACATCAGAAAGAAACTTCATATCTGCTTTAAAAATGAAATGTTCCTAGCCCTCCAGAAGTATTGATTTTCAGACTGTGACATCAGAGGAGCAGAAGAGTTACTGGTGCAGAAATTAGTCTTCCCCAGTTGGGACCACAAGTAAAGTTTGTTTTGAAGAAACCTGTGATCGATACCCCTATTTTGCATGTATCTTTTTATAAGGTTGCACCTTAATAATATTCAATGTGATGAAATTGCTGCTCTCTCTTTCTGAAAAGAGGATGCAAACAGCGAGAATAGTGCAGAAATCTGTACCAGTTGTTGTTCAATTCCCTGGTGGAGTTTAAGACATGGCTGACTTATGAAATCCTAAGCAGCTTGGTTTGGGCTACCTAAGTGCTTCTCTCTGTACAATACATTACATTAGATTTGTTCTTTGAAGGCATTTGAGGTAGAATTCTCTTTGGAAACAAGACAAAGAATTACTAGGTGTTCTCCATAAACAGTTGTCTTGATCTGCAGGTTTGCTTCATTATGCATTAATGGGTTTGTATTATGGTCTTTATAGATCTCTGGAGTACACTGCAAAGCTAATTCTTTTTTCTCCCACATACCTTTCTAAAAGAGGCATACTCTTAACAGTAAGAAAGGTTTTAGGGTTTACGGTACAATGATGCTTTGGTAAGACCAATCTGTGTTGGAAAGCAATTTTTGACTACAGTTACTAAGAAATACAGGCATGAGAGTCATTTTTAGAAATCAAACAGTCCCTCAGCTTTTTAAGAATTAGAATAAACTTTATTTGAATACTTTTTATTTATCTTTTTATTATTCTGAATATTAAGTGCACACTTTGGGTAACAGCATTGTAAAATTACCTATGAATTATTGTGAATAAATCTCTTGTGGAAGTTTTGTCCAAATGGTGGTGGTGTTGGACTGACTTCTTTGTGACCATATGGACAAAACAAGTGTATATTTACAGGTAGGTATAACCCCACTGTTTACACTAAAAGGAATTTAAACCTTTACAAACCACAGTTTAATGTTTGCCTCACATTAGGTTTAAAATAGTAAAACCTACATTTTATGCACTTCCATCATCTGCACATGGTGCCAAGATTCAGATTCTTACCCTTTTGAACATTTAAAAGGCAAGCCATAGAAAAGTACTCATGGCTTTATATTGCTGGGGAGGGGGCAGGGCAACACCTGCTTTGTGGAGCCTTATGGAGAAGCTTGTGTGGAAGTCTGTGCCCTGTGATTCCTTTTGGTTTCCCTTCTTCAATCATTGCCATTGCTCACTGCTTCCCTGCCCCTCACCTCCATGCCTAGCGCCTTGAATCTCACCTTGATTTTTAATTTTTCTGTCATTAATTGTTCATGTACACCATTTTCAAAGTGGTTTCTTCTTTCTTTTTTTTTTTTGAAAGCTCCCTTTGTCATTGTAAGGATTATTGTTGATCACACTAAAGGAAAGTACCCCAAGAAAGCAGTCTGTGCATAAAAAAGACTGTTTCATTAAAAGGCTATTACATTTCTCACAGCTTACTGCTTTAGAAGTTAGGTATGTCTACTGGATGTGACTGTTACAGGAGCTATTCCAAGCTCCACGACCTTGGGAATTGCTCTGAGGGGCACATAGGGCTAGAATGATAAGGAGTCTACATATCATGGCACCAGGGATTCCTAATATGCAGCTACTTGGCAGGCTTGTGAAATCCAGCTCCTTGAGTTCCTGATCTGGTTAAAGATGGAGAAATAGGTGCCTAAGAACAAGATCCCAAGTGCTAGCATGTTATCTGAGGAGCTGCTGAAACTAGCTACTTACAGGCACCAAGGCAAGAGAGGAGTCTGGAGCACTTGGCCAAATTACAGCTGAACACATTTGGAAGGAAGAATGCAGGATATACTTTGGGGACAAGATTAGTCTTGGGGCCTGAGTAGATTTATAATGGCTTTTCTCTGCTTTACCTATGGGGCCAGGAAACTATTTCTCTCCTTAATAGAATTTGGTTTCCAAGGATGAGAGTTATTAATGGAAATTTCTTTCCACCTTCCCCTGCATCAGAAGCTGGTTACACTAGATACTGAATAGAGAACCTGTAAGGCAGGACATTAGACTATAAATGAGTGATAACCCACTCTTCTCTGGGGTTTGATATATCAGAAATCACTGCCCAGAATCTTCCTGTACACTTAGACATATCAGAGAGCTCATCCACACAACATTTTACAGGTGTAGAAGTGGTAGTCATATTCCACTATGCAATAGGACGAGTCAGCTCATTGGCAAGTTTTTATTGACAGCCTCTGCCTAAGCATTTTTCAGCTCACAATACAGATTTTTCAAGGGAAAGCCATAATTATTGGTGTATAGGGTTTGCTGGGGTAAATGTTCTGTCATCATGCTAGTGGAAGCTATGTTTGCAGAGACAAATCAATATTAGTTGGGCTGGAGGAAAAAATGAATGACTTTAACCTACTGGATAAAACACTTATGCGGAAAGTGGACAATTGAGTTCTCATTCCTGATCCTAGTAATCTGGAAATACATATACTATGCCCTGCAGCTTGAAGTTAGCCAGCCCCAGGGGCAGTTAAACGGGACTCAGGCTCCAAAGCCCTGCAGATCCCTTGCACTGTCCTCTGGACAAAGAGTAGTCCTTTGACTTGTACTACCTGCCCTGTTCCCTGTGGCAGACTATGTGGCAAGGAGGAATCATCTGGGTAGGGCTCTGCCTTCCCTCTTTTTAGGGGAACTGTACCTAAAACAGCAAGTAGTGAAAATGAATAGACTTATTGAAAGAGATTGCCACCTTTCGTAACACTTTGAATCAAAATGCATAAAACCTTTTTTCAACTGAACCCCCTCTTGGTTTTTGTTCCTCTGTTTTCTTTCTTTTCTTTTTTTTCCCAAAGAAAGAGCATTCTCATTTGATGATTTGTCCCTCAAAACTCACGGTTTCTTCACCAAATATGACTTTCATACAAAATATAACATTTATTTGCTTAACTGTCAATTAAATTTTGTTCATGTTGTTATATAGCTTGAAATATATTTTTATTCTTAATTTTTGCGTTATTGTATTAAGGATGAAGAATGGCCCATTTTTTTGTGATTAGATGATTGTTTCTTCTCCCTCCCTCCCAGGATTTATAGTAAGCAACTTTTAGATGAAAACCAGGACTGAATTAAAAGTGCACAAATATAGCATTACTGCATTGTTTTGTTAGCTAAGTTGTACTCTATTGTATGTGCTGGGGGAAAAAAAAAGAAAAATAATTTTATTAAAACATTGGTATATTTTAAAAATGGAATTATTTACTGCAGTTTACAGTTTCTTTACATGTTTCTGGCTTCCACGGTTGAAACTCCAAAAAGTAAACAAGTGCCTTATGGGAATTTCAGAAGCACTTACTCCTCCTTTCCCTCTTCATGGTATAAGTGGGTACTGGGAGTCAACCTCTTTAAGTACCTCTGAAATCCTACCTCATCCTTAAACCTCTGAAAATGCAAACAAGCTATTGTAGCTACAGTAGGGATACATACACTGGTAGTCATCTCTTCTAACACAACTGCAGTGGTGACATGCCCCAGGAATTCTGGCTTGGGCTGTGATTCTCTGAGCACCTCCCCTGAGCGGATGTGGTTCAGGAATTCATTGCCTGCCCCAACGCATGTCACAACTGCCTGATGGCAAAACTCACCATTAGAATGATGGTATACACACAAATCCTAAGTTTTCTAATATTTTTAAATGTCTTCAAGAGGACATGATAATTGGTGTGGAAAAGTGCTCTTTGCTACAGCCTGATGTGCTGCATGAATACATATTAATACTTACCTCTGAATCCGTAAAGTATTAATGCCAATAACAAGTGAATTCAGAGCAGGGCTTTGCCTGTCCTATAACCTTTTTTTATTATTATTTCAGAGTGTTAGTGAGGAGTGAGAAGGATTTACTTTATTTATCAAGACAGCCAGTTCCAAACCACAAGTCCCAGGAGACCAAAGTAAGGTGCCCAAATCAATTGTTTTGCTGCCTGCTAAGTTATAACTGGACTTTCCCATCAGCAGGCTGAGGCACTCTGCCTCTACATATTCCACACATGCTTGCATTCCCGCTTTGTTGAACTCATCAGAGATGCCTAACTCCACTTTCACATAGCAAAGACAAACTTTATATGATCTGAGAAACCCAAGCTGCTTTCCATATTGCAGTTTTGCAAGTTTAGGGCGAAAACACCCTCCAGATCATGCCCTTCTAAGTATGCCAGAGACCCGTAGTCTCAAGGATAGTTGGCATGTCAGCCACATACACCTGGCAGGCTCACACAGACACTCCACACAGGAGTAAGGTGCACAGAAGGTAAGTAAGAAGAGGAAAAAAAAGTCCTCTCTTTCAGTAGTGTGAAATCCCAAAAGTGTTACTCAAGGCTGTGTATTCCATTTATTGGCGAGACTTGCTTTGGAGACAAAATTATTTTTCTGGATCTGGGCCACACTCCCAAACAATATTTGCTTGTTACCAATTTAAATAGCTGATTGTATGAAATATCTTTCTTCAATTTTTGGCTTTTTTTGCTGAGAAATAAACATTTTACTTAAAGTTGGTTAAAATAAGTTAAATGTAAAGTGCATTAAAAATACCAGTCGTTTCAACATGTGGCTCCATCATCAATGTACTATTGCATTTCTTTCTCTTATAGCACCTCTGATACTGAGATACTTTGTAACACATATGATGCTTGGCTTTGCTTTACGGCTTGCACATCTAATGGAGATTACAAATTTATAGTGGAGAAATATTCAATTCTACAACATCTGAATCAAGTTTTCTAGCTTAACAGTTAAAAACAATATAATTTTATCTGGTATATGTGTATTATACCTTGTGTTTGTGATCAGTGGTTTACAACATCTCAGAAAAGCCATGCTTGGATTGTGTGGTCTAATAGATCTTTCCTATGGCTACATCTTGAGATTCTAAAATCCCCTTAATCCTGGTAGAAATTAAGCTACCAAAAAATTCTTTATATTCTGGTATAAAGGACAGAAACCATGAGTTCTATATACCTCTTACTTAAAGCGTCCTATCCATGGTGAGATAGTACCCAGTGCAAATACAGATTGTCCCATTTAGTCCCACATAAACAGTGTACACTTTGAAATGTACAATCCTTTTTATTGGATGGTTTTAGAAGGTCAGCTGCTTACTTGTTACAAGGCATTGCTAGCTCACAGGTTATTTGTAAGAAGCATCAAGCTAAAATTGCAGTTTCTTGTAGAAATGCTAGCAATGGCAAAAAAAACACCCTCAGATTTTGACCTCTCCATGTGACATGCTAAAGGACCATCAAGACTGAACAATACGAACAAGCAAGGGTATATTAAACTAAACAGACTTTTTCATCTACTTCCAATTTACTCATTTAATTTAGCTTTTAATAAAATGCATTGCTGTTAACCATCACTTCACCCTATTGTCTGTACAGCTTCAAATGACTGCCTTTTAGAGCTATAAATAGCCAAAGTAAAAATCTATAGTTACATTAGTTGCACGTTATTGGTCAATAAGTGTTCATTAAACACTACACTTATTCTTTTCAATTTACAGTGTTATTTGTTTTCTTATTTCATTGGCTTTGATAGGCCTTTTAAGACTTATTTTACAAAAATATCAGTGCCTCTGATAGTAGAACATAGCCTAGCTATAACTACATGCAGTTATAACTCTCAATCCCTACTCACTCTCCTGAAACTTATGGTGATTGTTTGCTCAAAATATATGCAGATAAAAATAAATTCAAAGATGAGGAGAATTTTGGTACTTGATTTATTTTAACCAGGATCAGTGAGGTTTTTCTATGTCAGTGGATTACAGAAAAGCCAGATCACAGCATGTAAACTTTTATGGTGGGGAAAAAGTAATACACACAAGTGTTAAGCTTAAATGCAGTATTTTGACCTTTTAACTTTGATTCATGGTTTCTCTGTCGTCTTTTTTTTTTTTTTTTTTTTTGAAACTCAGCAATCTAATACAGTGTCTAACTGAATTCACAGCAATTGGCTTAAAGTTTATAGTAATTAACAATATGACAAGTATAGAAGTCTAGTTTTGGTAAATTTCACACACTTCCCAAAGACAGTGACTTTACCAAAACTGAAGGAGTTTTAGTTTTAATTGTGGTTAAAACAAATTGAGAAAGTGTAAAACAATGAAAAACAAAAATCCACAGTAAAATTTAAGCTTGGGGGCATGTTAAGGTACGAGGAACTAAGTTATCTTCAAAGGGAAAGGGTTTTAGTCTGGTGTAAGAAAATAAAGGTGTTTCAGAGCTGCACATATCTAATTCTTATACTGGATGTATTAGGAAACTTGCTGGTTTCCTGAAACTAAACATAATTAGTTACATATTTTGGATGCTTTCTTCTGTTGCTGACAGTAAATGCATCTTAGTGTATTCAGACTGATGACAACAACATGTTTGTCTAGAATACAAAGAATTTGTGATTTTCCGCCCGGGAAACTGGACTGTCATCCTACCAAAGAAGGAAGAAAATTAAAGAAAAAAAAAAGGGGGGGGGAGGGGAAAGGGGGAATATAGGTACCAAGTAGCCATGGAACTACAGAAGAAACATGCAAACAAATCTGTTTGAAATTGCAAATGGATCATCAGAACAATATAATGAAAAGCTGTCAAGCATTTTAACTGTTACAGTAGCAGTCTTGATCTGTCACAGCAAGGTGCTCATCAGTTAAAGCAAACATTTCTATATTAAACCAGCTCTGCATTCATGACTGGGAAGACCTACTGTTATACTTTACCTAGAATGTATTGGATTTTTTATGACTGCTGAAACAAAATTTTGTACTGCATTGCACCTTTATAAGTAGGGTCCTGGTCCAAGGACTGATACCGATTAACAAAAATAGGAAAAAAAAATGATGAAGTAGTCTTATAGAAGTCTTCAAATGTCATTCCTATTCTGATAATCTTACTGAAAGTAAATAACAAGATTGGGAAATTCCATGCAGAAAAAAATGCTTTGAGCAAGTGGACATATCAGCTGATGACCTAAAATCTACTTCAATTAATAGTTTTTACACTTTGCATATTTTGATTTTATTTTCATGTAATGATTTCTTATTGAGTCAATGCAACTACAGGAATGAAAAAGAATGTGCCAGATTCACCAGGTCAGTGCATGAATGTACGATAACTTTTGTATGATAAATGCTGTGCAGGGTCACCTCTATTCCAAATGTTTTTTTTTCCCAGATTTGTGTAAGATCAGTTATTTACAAAAGTAACAATAAATTTCCCTTCCAGCCTCATTCTGTCCATCCTACTCATTCCTTCCCAACTGTATGCATGCTCTGTCCTTGTGGATTTAACCAGACTGCTTCCCAAGGTAGACTGAGCTGTGTGTTTTCTGTCTTTTCTTCTCTGCCACTTCCTCCAGTACCACCTTTAACAGACCAGTTAATAAGAGGTTAACTTTCTTTAAGAATAAGTATTTCTGTTCAATAAATAAGGAAGATTTTTTTACAACCCGCTAAATCTTATGTTTGAGGAGTATGTTCAATGGCAAAACCATCAATTATCAAAGCTATCTGGTAAAATTCCATGGTTTTGCCACAGCCAAGTGGCTATGTTGTAGGAACTAGCCTGGGAAAGGTCAGGAGGAAGTTTGTTCTCCCAGGAGCTGTCCACGGTCCATGGTTAAACCTACTGCCAGAAAAATGTGATTAGCTGAAGGACATTTGTTCGTAATTAATGTGAACTCTTCCCAGACCATTATAGTGAACTATTAGTGTCATGAGTCTTTCTTTGCTGAGCAATAGTCACATTCCATTAAGATAAAATCTCAGAAGTGCTGGGGCAAAACCAAGTGAAGTCTTCATTCATTTTAATTTATTTTGTAACTGCTACAGTGAGTAATAGTTCATCGAGGTCAATCTATGAGATAAGTGTTTAAGAAAATTATCTTACACTCTTCTCAGCCGTCTGTTAGGAAAGTCTTCTCATTTTGTTTCAAGTCCTATGTATTTTCATTCTGTGAAATATTTCATTTTTTTTTATATTCCTGATTCTGGTTTCCACAGTTTTGAGAATTCTTTCAACAGTGTAATTTCAACTGTTCTCAAAATTGTTGTTATCGAATGTTTCCAAGTTATCAAGTGATCCTTGTGTCTATGTCAGCTAACAGGTGATGGCTCAAGCTACCACTGAAGAGGATTAGTTCTTAGAGACAATTCAGTCCTAGAACACAAAAATGTGTTACTTTATTACCCAAGCACAAGACCGTATGCTCTCAAGAAAGGCCAAAAATAAAATACAAAGGCTTCACTTAGCCATAACGTAAATCTTTCTACATGGTAGAATGTCTGCCCTACAATATTACTAAGTAATTAAATTCATCAGAAAAGGTGTTCTTAACATTATTCATTTCTACTAGTAAGAAAGTAGAACATGTGATATAAAAAAATAAAAAGTTGTAAAGTTACAGAAAAAAAACTTCTTGAAAGGACATTATTTAAACAAAGTGTGAGTGGAGGAAACAGTCTTTAAAGGCACATTATGAATCCTTTTGAGATAGCTGAACTATGATTGGACCTCCTCCCTCCGCTCCCTTCTTCCATATTCTTCAATTTACCTTTCATTTTTTCCTGGTTTACAACTTAACTAAAAGAGTTCTATATATTCTGCATTCATAGTCACCCAGATAATTTTCTTGTTTCAGCCCATCCTTTACAGACTGTCAATGGTGGGCTATAGTAGATCTTACATTTTTTTTATCCCCCCCCCCCCCCAGACCAGTTTGTCTTCTGTGTGAGGCTTGGATCTAAAAAAAGAAAGCAAATTTTACTTATGTGTGTGATAATGGCTTGCAGTCTTTCCAGTAAGCCAGATTTTTAAAAGCCAGGATAGGACCAAAATATTTGCTGTAAATTTCCCTTTAGCATCCAGGCAATTAGCTCATTTTTCTTTTATCTTCCACAAGCTCAGTACTCTTTGATGTTTTCAAAACTGTCAGGGAAGTGGCCTTTGATGTCTTCAAATCAAAACTAGATATCCATCTGGAAGATATGCTTTAGTCAAATACACATTATTCAGCCTAGCTCAGGGATAACCAGGTGAAATTCTACAGCCCATGTTTCAAAGGTAGTCAACCAGATTAGCTAATGGAGTTTTTACCATTACATTTTATGAAGCTGTAAAAATGAAGCACGAGTATCTTTTGCAGACTCTCAGAAAGAGATCATAAAAAGAAGTATGAGAGAAAGCAGACATGGTTAGAGAACAATGAATTTTAGACCATGATAGCACATAGAACAGTGGGGGGAAATCAGAAAGATCTGAGATAGACAAGGTTTTATGCAAACATGTCCACTGCAAGAGAGAGTTGTAGAGCTTCCATTATGAAGTTACTCTTTGCTGAGAGTAGCAATATAAAGGTAGAATAACAGATACCCAAAAGAACCATAGCTATCCAACAATCACATCTGACAGTCACAGCACTCTCCAAACCAGCCAGTTGCAACAAGGTCTTTTACCACCACATACCAACATACTCTTCATGCCAGTCCCTCTGCTGCCTTCTGATCACTCCTCACCCAGGGCACACACACACTCACCCTCTCTCTTCTTTCTACTTCTTCCTTCTCTCTCTTCCTCGGCTGCTCCCTCTTTATTGGCTGCCCAACCCCTTAACAGAACCAGCCACACCTGCACCTTATCTACATCGGCCAACGCGCCACCCCTGAAGCCAGCCCACAGTTGTATATTATCAATGATAATTAACCCAGCTTCATTCCTCTACACTTCCCCCTTTTTTCTTTTTAACATTTCATACCTTATGTTTTTAACACTCATTACAACCTTTTTACAATCTTTTTTCATACATGTAATTCCTCTACAAATCCCCCCTTTTTTTTTCTTTTTTCTTTTCTTTTTTCTTTTCCTTTTTAACATTTCATACCTTAGTTATTCAACAATCGTCATAACCTTTTTACAAATAAACTTTTCATACAGTCCGGCCAATTTGTCCCTGAACTCATACTCATATTCCTTCTTCACCTTTACCTTGGGCTTTTCATCTTCTGCAGGTTGATCACCTTTCTTCTTATCTGCTTTCTTAGCATCTGGGATTTTGATTTCTTCAGAGGGGGGTTCTGATGAACTGATAGTGCCTTGTCCTTTCACCTCTTGGGTCACACTGAACTGTAACCTGAGTGAGCTTGCAGCAGCAGCAGATCTAGAATACAGCACTAACACGTAATTCTGTGTCCTGAAAAACTTCTTAACATCCTTGCGGTCACCCATTTCTTCTACAAGTGGAGACACCTTCAACGAGCACATAAACTCCAGCAGGAATACCACCAGGCTGAGCAGCAGCAGCAATGGCGGGAGCCACTCATGGCACAACGCTACTCCCATGCCTTCCCCTGGCACAGCCATCACTGCTGTCTAACTGGACCGGCTCTGGACCCACGACCACTGCAGGCTGCTGCCATGTCTGGCCGTGTACTCCACCACTATTGCCCGTTACCCCCAGGCTCTTAACTCCACAACAGTCAAGCTTCCTTCTATTTGATCCCAATCAGGCTTCCTTCTCTTTGATCCCAACAGCTCACCTTTACCGGTGTCTGATCCAGATCCCCAGGCTCTTCCCACCTATCTCAACATGATCTGGATCGCAGGCTATCCCCACCTGTCTCCGCTCTGTTGGGCACCGCCGTCACTGTTCGAAACTTCAAACATCCCCCGGTATAGCCATCACCACTGTCACCACTCATTACACTCAGTTTCATAATCTGAAGGGCCTCACACGAGGCACCAATTGTCACAGCACTCTCCAAACTATCAAGCTGCAACAAGGTCTTTTACCATCTCATACCAACATACTCTTCATGCCAGTCCCTCTGCTGCCTTCCGGTCTCTCCTCACCCAGGGTGCGCTCTCAGATAATAGAGAAGAAGGAATTCAGGGACAAGTTGTCCAAACTATATGAAAAGTTTATTTGTAAAAAGTTTGTGATGATTGGTAAAAACATGAGGTATGAAATGTTAAGAATTAAAAAAGAGTTCAGGGACAAGTGAGAGCATGCCCTGGGTGAGGAGAGACAAAAAGAAGGCAGCAGAGGGACTGGCATGGAGAGTATGTTGGTATGAGATGGTAAAAGACCTTGTTACATCCGACTAGTTGGGAAAGTGCTGTGACATCTGACCATGGCAGAGTTAAGTCGACCTTTACTGCTGCCTATAATCTTGTCTGGGCAAGTTACTAAATTCCATAATCACTCGTCTAAAATGTCTTCAGCAGCACTTTAACAAATCTGAAACTATCAACGTAAAACTTGCATTAGATAACAGTAATGTACCTCATTGACTGGAACATGATTTTGAAATTTGTTCTTAGAGCTCTTTTTTATACAACCTGTGCATTGTCAATAGTCCCATTTTTAGAGGTAAAAAACCTCCAACCCCTGAGAGTCAACATCAACCCACTTCATCACATCATGTCACAGATGTTCATGCTAAATATTTGTCCATTGCTGCTCCCAAATCTTTTGAAAATAGTTTTTCAACTATGTAAATTTTTTTATCCTTTTCCCGAAGATGGATGGATTGCATTTGAAAAAGTGTGTTGAATAGGTCCGTGTAATCTAGTGATTTACATCACTTAATGAGACTTCTTTCATTCCTTGACCAAGGTGCAAGTCCTTGGAGCATGTTGACATTTCATCCTGTCTTCCCCACTGTTTTCCTTCCCTCTTTTTCTTGTCATTAATGGTTTTCTGATGTTTCTTTCTGAGCTCTTTTCCTGCACTATAGCATATTCTGTGTAAATATGCAAATTTAGGTTTTTGGTGCATTACTTTGCTGAGAAAAAGAGACTGCTTCCCCTGGTTTATCTAAACTAGATTAAGTTTCCTAAAGGCTGAATCAAAGAAGAAACATAGTTCATAAGGAAAGAATATACTAACTGTACTAAATTCCTTTTTGCACTTCCTTATTGTTCTCAACATTCTTTTGAGCCAAATAAAAGGACTGAAGTTATATTAAACAGCTTTATTTTCTTCCTGGGTTCTTCCTAGCCAGAACCCTATTTAAGAATCACAGAATCAGAATCACAGAATGGTCAGGGTTTGGAGGAACCTCTGGAGATCATCTACTCCTGCCCCCCCTGGTAAAGCAGATTCATCTGGAGCACGTTGCACATCATTGTGTCCAAGTAGGTTTTGAATATCTCCAGAGAAGGAGATGCCACAGCCTGCCTGGGCAGCCTGTACCAGTGCTGTGTCACCCTCAAGGTAAAGAAGTGTTTCCTCATATTCAGGTGGAACTTCCTGTGTTGCAGTTTGTGCCCATTGTCCCTTGTCCTGTCACTGGGCACCACTAATAAGAGTCTGGCCCCAACCTCTCAACACTCACCCTTAAGGTATTTGTAGATTTTGATAAGATCCCCTCTCAGTCTTCTCTTTTCCATGCTAAACAGGCCCAGCTCTCTCAGCCTTTCCTCATAAGGCAGATGCTCCAGTCCCCTCATCATCTTTGTGGACCTCTGCTGGACTCTCTCCAGTAGTTCCCTGTCCCTCTGGAACTGGAGAGCCCAGAACTGGACACAGCACTCCAGAGGCAGCCTCACCAGGGCAGAGCAGAGGGGGAGGATCACCTCCCTCCAGCTGCTGGCCATCCTCCTCCTAATGCCCCCCAGGATACCATCGGCCTCCTTGGCCACCAGGACACCCTGCTGGCTCATGGGCAACGTGCTGCCCACCAGCACTCCCAGGTCCCTCTCCTCAGAGCTGCCTCCCAGCAGGCCAGGCTCCAGCCTGTGCTGGTGTGTGGGGTTGCTCCTCCCCAGGTGCAGGATCCTACACTTTGTTGAACTTCACGAGGTTCCTCTCACCGCAGCTCTCCAGCCTGCCCAGGTCTGGCTGAATGGCAGCACAGCCTGCTGGTGTGTCATCCACTCCTCCCAGTTCTGCATCATCAGCAAACTTGCCAAGGGTACACTTGTCCCTTCATCCAGGTCATTGCTGAAGAAGTTAAACAGGACTGGACCCAGTACTGACCCCTAGGAACACCGAACACCGCTAGCTACAGGCCTCCAGCTAGAGTCTGTGCAGCTACTCAGAACCCTCAGAGCTCTCCCATTCAGCCAGTTCTCAATCCACCTTACTGTCCTCTCACCTAACCCACACTGCCTGAGCTTACCTATGAGGATGTTATGGGAGATGGTGTCAAAAATCTTGCTGAAGTCAAGGTAGACCGCATCCACTGCCCTCCCCTCATCTATGCAGCCAGTCATTCTACCACAGAAGGCTATTAGATTGGTTAGACATGATTTTCCCTTGGTGAATCTATGTTGACTACCCTTGATAACCTTCTTTTCCTCCACATGCTTTGAGATGAATGGGTTATACATTCTTGGAGAAAAGCTTAATTTGCAAACTCTCTTCTAATTATACAGAAAAACCATTTTTTTCCCACTTAGATGCTCAGGCATGCAGACATTTAGAAGACCTTTGCTGGTGTCTCTCAGTATGCCTGGTAACTCTGGTATAGTCTTACAAAAAAGAGAGAAAAGAAACTTCTAAATGTTTGTGCATTGGCATACACATGTCCTTGTGCCAATGTATATATTCCGCCATCTAGCTCATGTGAAAAATTGGACCAAGCAGCTGGTATAAAACATACTTGTCTAACAACAAGATTTAATTATTTTCTTTTATATATATTCATTCACCTGGCATTATTCTGGAATTACTGTAACTAAGCAGAATTCAGTTGTCTTCACAAGGGGAATGGACACTGGCCACTGCATTAAAATTCCAGAGAAAAATTAGTTAGAACATTATCATAAATACAAATATTTTGAAGTTTGCACACAAAAACATATGCAAAACACTTGGTGACTGCACACAAGCTGTAAATGCATACTAATGAAAATATGCCTTTTGAATAATGTTTTTAAATGTGTGCCCAACATATATAGAATGCCTCTTCTTAAATCTTCAAATCTTCATATTCTTTTTTTAAAGGGGTTTTAAATTACTAAAATTCATCTCTAAGAATAAAACAGAGGCAACCCCACTCAGTATTGGTACTGGCATTTTGATCTATTCTAACACATATACCAGCAATGTGAAGCCCTGTCTCTATATAACTTCATTCCAATTCTGACTTTTAGCTATGTAATCAGAGAAGAAACTGTTATTTTTAGGGGACTTCTTATGTAATCCACTGAATCAAAATAATGGCCAGCAAAGTAGGTTTTATTAATGCCGAGATATGAAAAACCCCTTTGTAAGAAGCGTTCTGACACTCACAAGCCTCTCTGAAAGAGGCTGCTGAATACATCCCTTTTGAAACTTTTCTCTTAGTTTTTTCCCTCGTTTCCCCTGAGTTAAGCCACCATATCTCAGGTCATAGCAAAGGCAGCAGCAGGCCAGAGCAAAGGCTGCTCATGCTGATGCACATTGAAGAGAGAGTGTTGACCGCTGTGAGAATCATAAACCTCTCAGTTTGATGATCAACTGAGCAGTAAATTAATTAATCATCATTTTATGCCTCATCAAGCACTTTGCTGAGACTCTCAACAGGGGCCAGCTCAATTAGCCAATGGGAAGCAGACTGTTTTGTTTAGCTGGGTGAGTCTTCCATAAACAGAGGAAGCTTTGACAAGCTAATAAATATGTCATCTGTCTGTGTCACTAGCTGCAATGTGGCTCCACCTGTAAAGTTGTGGGATTCTGCTCGGTGTGGTGGATAGCAACTTGAAAGAATGAGACTGAGGTATCCTAACTACTTCTCGAACAAAGCAGTTCTCATAGCTTATCAGGATCCTTATTCAGTGAAATTGGGCTTGATTATTAGGAATCAGATATTTATTTTTGATTACCAAACCAGATATTTATATCGTTTTAAAAAAGATTCTTGTGTTAGGCATAGTAAAACCACTCAGGTGCATTTATAATTTTAAAATGCTCCTTTCCTTCTTTTTTCTTCCCTAGAGGAAAAGAAAATGCCCACTCCTCACAATAAATGCATGTGGTAAAGTTTCTCAACGTAAAAGCTTTTGATTAAGTGGCAATAATGCTTCTGTCAAAACAGACAGGTTTGAAAAGTCCTTGCATCAAATCCTGCGGTTCCACTGAAGTTACCAGGGTTGCATCAGTCTAACTGCAACCAGAATTCAGCTCCTGTCACATTAGAAGTTTCATCATTCAGAATGGAAAACAGAAATCTGTATTTAGACATATCAGCCTTGAACTAAATCACTGGCTGTTGCAAATTTGTGCCATTGACTTTCATGTACCTTTACAGCCATAAGGGCCCATTATGAGTTTCTAATCTGATTTTCTGCATAACACTGCCCATAACCTCTGGCTGAACAAGAGATAATCACTAACATATCCAATTGTTGCTGAAAGATTTCAGGTGGTGGAAAATCTAGCACATCCTTTGATAAGCAACTCTTACAATTAATTATCATCACTGGTAAAAATGTGCATCTTATTTCAGACTTTATTTTACCTGGCTTCAAATTCCAAATATTTCATTTTCATAAATCTTGTTTCAGGGGAAGGGGTCCCAAATTTCTTGTAAAACAGATGTCAACAGAAACAGTTTCTCCCAAGTTTTTTACACTCTTTCTTATAAACAGTGTTCTTGGGAGACTGAATAGCATTTTCATTCATTCAGCATCCCACAGCCTTGTGCGTAACATTAATGTGTTGCCAGAGTTAGAAGGAACCACCTTGTCTCTCCTTGTTCCTGGCCATACACACTCAAGCTCTAAAGAGATACATGTTACTTTTCTACAGTTTTGTGAGGTTTATGCTACCCTCTTCGTTTTTGGACTGCTGAGGCTGACCACAGTGATAAGATGCTAACACATTGGTGATGAGGGGCAGAAGGGATGAAAGGAATAGTTGTTAGCAAATGTGTCTACAGAGCTGTCATATGACTAAAGGGTCAGGGCACAGTCCAATAACTCAGTCCAATGTAGAAAGTGCTTTGGTTTCCCAAAAAAAAAGGTGGAGAAACATCAGCAACATTTAGAACCAGTGATTCCAGGGTCTTCTCAAGTGTCCATGCAGGCTAGAATGACAACTTACTATGCTCACTGCTCCATCCAGTAGGAATGGTAGCAGCTCAACTGGAAACAAGAGCTCAAATGTTGGAAATCAGTTTATAAATCACAGCCAGCCTTCAAGCTTCCTCCTAGAGTTAGATCATCATGTGAAGGAGTGCAGGAGATACTTACATGTGACTCAACTTAGTCACAGAGGATTCTTGTCAGTCCTGTTCTCCCACCTTAAAATGTCTGTTTTATTCTGGCATGCAATTTACCAAAATGTCTAGATTCCTCCCTGTATGAGCATATGTGTGTATATATTCATATGTATAGCTCCATCAGTCTTTGTACCATGTACAAATTTTATTATAAAAGGTTTTATATAGTCCTTCCAAGCCATTGCAAATGATAAAGTGTAACAGAAATCTCGTGTTCCCTTGTAAATGACTGCACACAGTAATGACTCCTTTTAGCTGTTCTATTTTAAACTCAGTCAGTCTGGTTTTAATCCATTTACTTCTCTGCAATGATTTCACACAGGACTAACTTTTGGCTATGTGAAGAGACATGTGTTAGAGACTTCCAACTGTAAAAAGAAAAAAAAAACCCAACAACAACAAAAAACAAAACACAGCAAAACTGTGAGCCCAAACAAGCTCTTCACCTCAGTAGAGGTTAATACGTTGACATCCTGAATGATGCCCTTTCCCAGACAAAGGAAAAAGAAACAATGGAAATTGGAGAATGGTGAAAACAAGGGGAATAAAAAACTGTCATTTATGCTGCTTCAAGGATTGTGAGGACCTTCTGGAATACAGGAAGGAGTAACAGGACTATTGGGAGCATATGAGGAACAGTGAGACAGGGAAGTGGCACACAGTGACTTTCCACAAAAGACCTGGCAGTATAATGTATCTGACCTAGAGAAGCAAGAATTGATCCTAACACTTATGAGGATGGTGAGCCCTACATACATCTGTACCAGATACATGTACAGAGGCCTCTCTGCACGCAAATTTCTAATTCCCCTGAAAAGCAGTACCAATTGTATTTGACCAGCCTACTTCTCACAGATCAGACTGATCAACACTGAGTTTCCAATACCTGGAGATGCAGTTCCATGCTTAGTTTTGAAAAGAGTTTCTCATGGAATTCATGCATGGAAATTAATCATTTTGTTACCATATATGTGCATGAGAAGGAATATTTGTGTTTCTTCACACTTCTTGGTATATTCCTGTAAGCAAATGCAAGTGTACATGCAATCTTCAAAATTTTGCTCCTTTTGCCTAGGTAAATGAGTCTCACTCTATTACCTTATTTCTCACAAAATATTTTACAATATGTAATTATTGCAAGGGGTGGGAGGGTGCCAAAAAATACAGCAATAAATTTCATAAATTAAAAATAATGAGTTTGTTTTGCTGATATTAATGAAACTATGTTTTTTTCCTGGCTATTCAGATCAATGGCTGATATTTCTTCTAAACTCAGCAATTTTGCCTCGCAAGGGTCGGTGTGAACACTGATTTCTGCTTCAGGTCATGTGGGTTCAAAGCACTAGAGTTTCACTTTGAATTTGATGATTGCTTACTGAGAACTATTTGTCTTCACTTGCATAAATCAACCTGTATTCAGCAAGAACAGGCCATGGTTTCTTCAGTGCTTCAAAAAAGAGAGAGTGAGCTTCTAGCATGTTTTTGGTGGTTACAGATCTCATAGTGAAAAATTTGCAGAGTGGTACTCAAATAAATTCTTTGGAAAATACATATGTTTCTTGTCCGCATATCTCTTACACTTGTTTTTCAATGTCTTGTGAAAACAACAGAGACTTTTTTTCCTGGGATTTAAAAAGAAACCCAACCTGAAATGGGCTTCTAGTGCACTCACATGGGCCCTGATCCGGTTCTCATTAGTCTGTTCAGAGGCTTTCAGCAACCTCAGGGAATGCTGGACTGTAGGGCATTAGTAGCAATATGTTATTACAAAATGAAGTAGAGATAAATAACAAAAGGGAAGAACTTTCCCCTGTTTTACCTTTACTTTCCTCTTCTGGAAATCTCTGTATACCACTAGTCTTAAACCAGGAGCAAATCTGAATGACTTTAGCTCATTTTTCCACTCTGCTTTTGTGGATAATTTTCAGTGATAATTTTTCTTTGTTCACAATGTGAAATTCACTCTGCCTTGTTCTATTTTACAATAACCATTCTTAAAGATACTTTGAAGTGAAGAACTCAGAATAATCATAAATCTCACTGTCATACAGACATATGTGAACTTTCTTTTGAAAGCTTCATCGTTACTCATATATTCTGTCTGGGATTACCCCAACCCCATACTTTTCATCCTTTATCCCTTTTATGAAGGACAGAAACTATAAATATTTGAAAAACTCTAATCTCAACTCAATTTCATTTTAACTAATTACATCACATTAATTGTACCCCTTTTGTTTTTGTCCAAGATTAATACTGGAATGTCTCAGATGAGTTTATAGGCAGTCCCTTTATGCATCCAAAGTGTAATGCTGAAATGAAGCACAAGGAAGCTTCACTTAAGAGCACTGGGAATATGACTATGCTGGTGATTAAACAAGATCATCTAATCTGGTTTCAGGCCTACAGCTGAAAATCATCTTTCGTAGAAGTGTGCCTGCCAAGGTTATTGTAAAATTATCCCAGGCACCAAAGTGATGAATGGTCCCAGCATTTGCTGTGATATGGATGCCATCCCTGTGGGGCTTCACCAAGCGGGATTTTTCATGTGGACAGACTCACATGGAGGACAGATGGGAAAGAAAACAAAATTAGTTGATCTGCACTAGAGCAAAAATCCATCTTTCCTTTGCTACCCAGATTGTGCACTTGCTTTTTTGCAGACACGGAAATGTGTTCTTAAATTATATGACTCTTCCTTTTTTTCCTTTGTGGAGTGATCTGAATGTTTTATGCTGACCTTGGGTTTAGTGCTGATTTGCATTCCTGAACTTTCATGCCAGCCTAATTTTAGACATGTTAAGCAGCAAGCCTAATATCTAAGTTAGCACAAAAATACTGTGTCTCCAGTTGCATTAATAACAGCTTTAGTCCCATTTTGAAGACAGGCAGTTCTTAACAGTAAAACGTTGAAAATGGAAACGGTCACTCAAGCTTAGCTTTGTCAAAGTCCAGCTAATGAGCTAGTCAAAGAGCAACAGTTTCATTTATCAGGCAGGCATGCTTCCTAGGCCCCAGTCCTAGGATGATATGAGCCATCCCACAAGGCACTGTAACCAGTGCCTTGCAGAATTGGGGCCAGTCATGGTTTGGACAGCACATCTGAGAAAAATCAGCTTTTAGATTTTAAATGCTTGATGGCAAAAATAAGTCTCTTTGATAGTTACATCAATATGTGCTTGTGACAGAGAAGGAGAGGAGGTAAAACTATCTCTCCATTGCATCTGTAAGTGGTGCAGTTTGATTCTGAACAGAAAAGTTGCAAACCTTATAATGAATTTACCTAAAAAGCACATTTTGGATAAATCACTATTAGACTACTTCTAATTGTCCACATAATTTTAAAGGTACTGTTAACTACACATCATTGCATTTTGGACGTGGAAAGTATTATACCAACAACTGTTCCAGAGGGGAAAGAAACGCAACAAATACTTGGTGTATTTTTTCATCTACATTTCTCTATTAATCAGGTTTCCCAGGGTGAGAGATTAAATTTAGAAAGCCAGCAGAGAAGTTAGGATTATTTAACTGCAATACAACCAACACCTTAAGGACTGATTTGTCAGAATGAATTGCAGTCCAGAGTGCTCCGAGTTTTCAAACTAAATTTGTTCTTAAGATAAAAGGTACTTTTTAAAGAATCACAATTCTTGTTCTAACCATTCCCCCACCCTCGCCTCCAAGGCATTTCTTATAACTCTGATAAAATCACAGACCAGGTGTTCCAAGACTTTCAAAATAATAAATTCCAATCTGTCACTAAAAAATAAAAGGTTAAACAAGTTTATAGAGGGAGTTCTGTTCCAGGTGTTATTTTGAAAGTATATGCCTAATTTATCATTTTTCAGTAATAGTTACAAGTGATAAAGATCATGTAAATACTCTGTATTAGAAATAAGCTTTCATTTTGTCATGCAGATAGTACTAATGACTAAACAGACTTTAATCAGGAGATCTCCACCTACTAACGTTAGGACTTCTTAAGGGTAATACTATAAACAGATTTTCTCTAAAATAAAATGCTTATGCTGCAGAAACAAAACCAAAATGAAACTCAAACATTGGTTATATACCAGTTTTTATAAGAACCAGAAGCATGAAAACTTTTCACAAATCACCTACTTTGGAATGGACCTTGTATAGGTTCAGTGGGTACATCTACCAAGTGGAACAAGGTAATGGAAACTGCTAACATCTTCCATATGTGACAGCTTTTAAATTATAATATCATTTTAGGTACGGTGAACAGACTGTTCTAAAACAGCAGTATGTCAGACGGGTGGCTGGGTTTCCCTGTAGTTCCTTTTCACTGTTTTTAGTCAGTGTTATAGAGTTCTAATTCTGCTATCTTGTCCATTATTTATTAAAGTGTATAGCTAAAAAAATAGCATAAGTTTTATCCAAGCAGTCTGAAAAGGTTATAGTTTTCAGCCATTTTGAAGCCAGGAGAAAAATCCAGGCCTCAGTTAAACAAAGTGCACAGGTACATTCTTGAGTCCCACTCAATTCCGTGTTTTTTCCTGATGTGCAGAATGGGTTGTTTCATCTCCGTCAGATTCTATGGTTTATAAATCAAGTATGGCAGCATTTGGTGTGACATTATGCTGCAAGCAGGTAATAAAGAGCTACGGACAGGCTTCCTCACGTCTATATATTTCATAGGCTCTATAAATAAAGAGAGGCTGCCTCAACAAGGAACAAAATTTCTCTTCCATTACTTGCCTCTATGCTACTCTAAAATCTCTTTCTTGTTTCCCCAGATTTCAAAACTATTTTTGTAATTGTTCTTTCTCTTTAGCCCCTTCCCTCCCTGATCCCATAAAAATACAGTGGCAGAAGTTGACTGCCCTGAAAATTTTCTGTTGAACTAATTTTCAGAAAAGTAATAAACAGAGCTCACTTTAAGTTTAGCTTGTATAAACTGCAGAGATGGACTTACAAACTCTTCAAATACAGTTAACTTATCAACTCAGGGCACTTTCCTGGATAAAACTAATAAAAATTATAAAAATAAAAAGGGTAAAAATTCAGATTGAAAACTGAGTTTCCTAATATATGGTTAAAGACTATTCTTTAAAAGGAAAAGAAGCTATTCCCCACAAAATCTTCTATTACATTTTCAAACTCTAGAGAAGATTTATACCAACTTCCTTCAGGAAGCAAAAAATAAGATGAATGACTGTAGCTATGCTATGTAGCTGTACTCTCAATGTGGAAGTAAGCTTCTACTGCTAACACAAAAGTAAGCTGAAGTACCCATTGCTTACTCATAAGATTAAAAGGCAAGTTTCACAATGCATACAAGGGTGAAGGTCTGCATTGTTGTGGCTGGTTCTGTGTGTTTAACTGATGAGTTTTAATATGTAGTGATTACCCTTAAATGTGGTGTATTTTAGCAAGACAAGTAAATTATTCTAAATTAATACTTTTAATTTTTTAGGAACAGTGAAAGAATCATTCTCCAAGTAATTTTTGGTAGTTCTTATTGAACAGTAAGCAGCTGAGTTATTTAGTACGAATTGAACTGAGATAAATGAACTGGTAATTTCTTGAAACTAAAACCAATTATTCAATCTAGTATGTAAAAATAACACTTAGAAAAGTTACTACTAATTAATATTGTTAGTTCTCACTTAGATGCCATGACTAGCTGTGCTTTTTTATGTATTCCTGCAAAATGTGTAAGATGCTTTGCATTACTGCAAAATGGACATTTCTTTCACCCCTTCAAGGTAGAGAGTTTTGAGTATTCTGTGTTCATATTGCATTTATTTCCTTTAGGCAGGCATTTAAATCTTTTTTTTTTAAGATGATAAATATTTGGGCACACCAAAATTATTTTGTCATAGTACATTACTCCTGATAGATAATGAAAATAATTAATAATTGAGTTTCACAAAACCTTTATTTTACAGCTAGAGAGAGCTGGGAGGAAATGGTGGTACTGAGCTTCAGCACCAGAGAGCAGCACCATCTAAGAATTGTGATTCCAAGTCCCTCCCTTGAACCCCAATCCTGTTCCAGATGAAACAGACGTGCCCTCACTTCTTTGGGGGTAGGGACTATGTAATTCTCCTTTCGGATAATTTTCCCAGCTGATACATGTGAAGAGGGACCCATAGCAATGCTCACGTGTTCTTTACCATTTGGATACATGCCCAACACATTCGTTTGTGGAACAGCACTTGTAAGTAGCCCAAGTTTTCATACCAGAGCACATGATTAGTCTAGATCTAACATGATCAGGAAGAAGACCTGTCAACCATAAGACCAGCTTCGTACCCCAAACAGGTATTTGGGTTAGCCCCAAAATTTGAGGGTTAAACAGGATTTGGCTTAGCAATATCTAGCCCTTTATTTTCTTTTGTTTAGGATTTATAAATAACAATAATGTCAAAGTGACTAGTAGACATTACTGTTCTCCTTGGGAACAGTTCAGCAATGCCCTCTGGCAGTTTTTGCGCTGAGCATGGGAGCGCAAAGAAAGTCTAAAAAGCATGCAATTACCCCCAGGAAACAATTACAATGCAAAAAGCACTGGATGGTACAAGTGACATTCCAGTAAACGAGGTGAACTTGTATCATCACCCTGCTTTGCCTCAGGGATATTCCCGCCAAAGGAATATCATTCAGTTCCAAGAACAGCCAAGGACAGAGGTGGGGCTGTTCATCAGCCATTCCAGGTCCGAGCCTCAGGGAGCCAGAAGTTGTGGGCAAAGGGAACTCCTGCTAAGCCAGGCACTGACATTGCAACTCCCAAAAGCAAGGGGAGCAAAGCTTGCTGGAGGTGATTTTTAACCACCAGGTTGGAAACCAAGCCACACCCAGAGAAGCCTTGCTTGTATGTGAGACTTTCTTATTCCAAACTTAACGATTAAGAGAAATATGGGAAACAAAGTATTTTTTATGCCTAGTTCTGTCCACACTCACCCTCATGGGAGCAGGATCAAACTCTTTCTCTTCTTGGACTATGTTAAACTTCAAAGTTTAACCAAATGCTGGATTTCTTTCAATTCTAACCTTATTTCAGTCTCTGTTGAAGAAGTCTATCTGCAACAGGTAGAAACAATACTCAAACCACACAGCAGAAACAATGGCTGGAAAAGCAAACAAGGTGAACGTGGCCCAGTTTTATCCAGCAACTTTTCTCACTCACTGTAACCTTTTAAACCAACTCAGCTAGCCTCACACATATGCACAAAAAGCCTGTATTTACCTAGATAGATTTTCTTACCTAGCTGTTTCCAGAGGCACACAGAACAGCGGTATTTGGTATATGGTACTATTATTCTCTTTACATACTTTCAAAATATCTTCAAATATTGCATATTGACCATGTCAGAACTGGAATCATCTCTTCCCCATTTTCTAGATGCCTTCTGGGTATATACAAAATCAGGCTGATGGGAAAAGAAATTAATGCACTTACATACCTCTTTTCTGTCTCTGGATTACCACTATCTCAAAAACGAAATTTGACTTGGAAATCTACAGTGTCTGAATACACTTTCAGCACCCTCAGGTGATCCATACTATACAGTTCTGCACTACAGTGCCAAGCTCTAGACACTTGGTCAAACCAAACCTCTCTTCTGAGCTTTCCAAGGTATGCCATTAGTAATGCTCAGAGATGGGCCTGCCAAAACCATCAGATTATCTGCTCTCCAAATAAAACAAGTAAATATACAAAAATCCTTAAGTTGAAGTTGCCTCAGGCTCTTTTACCTCACATAACGAGCACTTTTGGAAAGGTCCTGTTGACCTTGGCAGTATATTCAAACATGGCTGAACAGTTCTTGAGCAATTTTTCCAATGAATTAGGCACAAACAGGCATGTGTCATTGGGCACACATGCAGCTTTTTCTGTCTCCTCTTTCCCCTTAAAAATTAATAATCTCTCAAAACTGCCATGCAAAGAAAGTCACAGCAAGCAGTATGTCCCAGTGCATTACTGGCTTATGTTTGGTAGAACTTACTTAGGTAATTGCTTTATAAACACCACAGAGTACTGACCAGTTAGAGACCAGTTAGTCAAATGCATTTATTTTTTCTGACATTCATCTTAATCACAGAATTACTGTAAACTGGACATGTGAACTGACTGTTCATAACTTCATTACCAAAGAGGGAAAACTTAGGAATTTGGAGGCATTGACACCATGTATTAAACTCAGTCATCAACTTTTCACAGATGTAAAAGCTACACCAGTGAAAGCAGAGAACAGTGATAAATGTTTTACATGCTGTGCATGAAGTCTACCTATTCACTAGTTTTAAAATGCTTTAGGAAAGCATAAAAAAAAAATATCCCACTGCTACAGTTGCAATCTTGCAGAAGTCTTCAGCTTTTTTTTTATTGCCAGGTGGTTCTACAGATCTGCTCGTTTTTTCTGTCAATTGGTTGTCAGACATCATTACCCCAGCACTATCAGTGCTTTGACCTGGGCAGGGAATCTATGTTACATTGATGTTGCTGCACTGATGAATGACTACCTCCTACTTGTCTGCCTTTCTCTCTTTCCTCACCTGTCCCATCAAGTGCCATTCTTCATTTGTCTCCATTCTGCCCATCAATCATTCTTTTCTGCACCCATACCTTAACTTGCAGGTTGGCCTTTCTTCTTTCATGAACTTCATGATTCCATTACATTTCTTTCCTCCTCTCACACTTCTATTTCTTCCTTTCTTCCTATGGGTCATATGAAAAAGATTCTGAAAACTTGGGAGGAGAGAAAGAGAAAATGAAATATTTTGTGTTGTGAGACAGCATCTCAACTAGAAAAATTATGACCTATCGGTAGCATTCAGCACACAACTTTTTTATACATTACTCTTACTGGCACCAAACATAAACATTTGTTACCATGAGAATCTCCACTCACCATTCTGCTTTATTCCTTCACACTTTCCCACATTGATAACATGTTCCAAGAGCTTTCTTTCTTTAACATGACGTATTATGGGAACACCTTTGGGCTGCTATGAAATATTCATCCCAGCTCAATCAAAACATAACACAAGCCCTAGCTCTGTATTTTCACCTGCAGATGTCAGGACAGAATACAAAGTTCAATGATGTTATCCCACTTCACAAAGGGAAAGACCAAGAAAAATAAACTGATCAACCCAAAAAAACCCGGTAGCATAGCCACAAATGTAGGCCACGTCTTTCAAATCTTTTAGCTGTCCCCTGGTCAGTGCCACACAAAGAAAGCAAGCAAGCCATCTACAGCCTGATTAGCAGTCCAGTCCTCTCATTGCTACAGTCTCAGCTCAAACTTCAGCTACACAAAGAATGTGGAGCTGGATTCATAATGGGCATTTAATGATGTTCTCTTACTTTCTTACAATGTTTAAAATTGAAATGCCTATGTAAGACTGTTCTCTTACAGTTTAGAAAACATCTAAAAAAACCTAGGAGTAATTATAGATCAATATTACTTTTAAAGACTAGCTAGACACATGGAGGATTGTATGGAATTATTAAAATAGAATTATGCCATTTTCCTCAGTGGTATGCTAAGTCAACTAATATGATCCCACCGTTTCTTTCAAAAATGTATTTGCAACATATGTTTGTTTTAATTTATAATGGGGCAGTAAGTTAATAAACTGCACTATTCCAAACTCTACTATTCATTAGCACAAGTACAGGCAATTAACTATCTTGGAAGTTTTATTTAGCATTAACAGAGGAGGGAAACGTGAGAGCACTTGAAAGTAAGATTTCTCAGGAAAAAAACCCAAAGCTATTTAATGTTCATTTCAATTTGGTTTGATGTTTATTTGTTTTTTCAGTTTGTAGTAAGTGCCTTGTTATGATCATGTGAAAAGTTATTAGAGAAAAGAAAGTTTTGAAGGGTTTATTTGTTCAAACAAAAGCTAGGGGAATTAAATAAAAACAAACTGAACATAAAATATGTAAAGATAGTACAGGTTGCAAATTAATAGCTTATTTTTTAAAAGGAAATTTAATAAAGCAATGCTGTTAGCTATTTGAAAACTGGAAAAATGATACTTAAACATGCCAGGAATGTTGGCAAGTTTTCCTACCTGAGCTGGAGTACAAATAACTAGTTATTATACTTATTGTATTTGCAATCAGAATTAACTAGATGACAATATTGTTCAAATATGCAACTGGAAATATCATTGGTTTTCCAAAACATCACATGGTGTAAATAATGTGTATTTTCACTGTAGGATTTTAAAACCAAGGTGTTCTCTCATGTTCACTGTGTCTGTAACTCGATCACATAAACCTAAACTACTACAGTTCACTGTCAGTGAACTCTGATAGAATTTTGAATCCCAAAACTAATTTTTGATGTTGTAATATACTGAAGAAATAAAAATCAAAATGATACTGCAGAGAAAAATGTTCTTCTCCACAATATGTAAATCAATATTTGAAAGAATGTAAAACCAACCTATTGTCACAATCTCAATGTAAGTAATATTAATGATCGCACAAATGCTTGATTTTTAGGTGTCTGCACTGATAAGATACATTTGATGTGACAGTTACCATGGCAACTACTCAGTTTCAGTGCATATTAGAGCATAAAGTTGTGTAAAAGCTGTTGATGCATGAGACCTCACTGTGACAGCCTCACAATGTATATTTCTATATAATTGTTTTATTTCTTTCTTAAATGGAAAAAAAATTTCAAGTGAGCAACATTTAGCTGTCCTACAACTTCATGTTGGTTTACAAGTGGTGGTAGGATCTTTTATAGCACTGTAGAAAGAATAATCACCCAGAGAACCAACAACAAAGGGGAAAAAGTTTTCACTTCATTGTATTTTCACAATTAGCATTTCTCTAGATTCTTGGCTGACCAAGCAAATTTGTGGTTTGAAATAATTGTTCATTTCTTGCTCATTACCACTTAGAGATATAGGGGATTTTTTGCTCCAGCAAGCTTTTGCATTGGACTTTCCAATCTGACTATATGCATAATTCAAATATTTCAGGAAAAAAAGACTTTCATAAATTTAAAAAATACTGGTCATTTGACCTGTCTTGTATATATCATACAAAGTCTACAATAACTTTGCATCTAGCAGGAGAGTTGTGTTCTACAGGAGGGGAAAAGCAAGATTAATGAAAAAGTAAGACAGGCCAGGCAATCTCAGAAAATACCCAGAAATTTATAAAGGTCTAGCATGGATGCATCTGAAACATGAACTAGTTCTGCAAAATAAAACCTTTGTTTTAGAAAGGAAACTAACAAGAAAGAGAATGGATACAAGGTCTTAATGAAAAGTACTTCTGGGAGGTGTTAACTGGACTTCATGAATCTTTTCCTGAGAACCTAAGTGACAAATTTCAAAAACCCAAAATCTTGTTTCTTGTTAATTACTAAAACTCATCAGGGGAGCATTGAGGCTACACCAGAGATGATGCACTTAGACTTTCTTGTCTTGCTGTGGCAAAGTGATATTTATTAGCTCAATTTAGAAGCTGCTAGCAGCTAAACAGCTGACATCCCATGTCACGGGATGCAGAGAGGCTTACAGAACTTGGTAGACTCAAAAACAGCGTTCTGAAGTTTGGGTCTTCACTGCAGAGGTGGGTGACACAAGTTTTCCAAGATGGAGGAGGGTCATAAGAGCCTTCTCCTCTACTTATGTAAAGAGCTTCCTCATAGCCAGACTGAGAGGTGGGGCCCAACTAGAATGAAACAGCTTTCTCCTGGCTGACATGCCTGTCTCTTTCCTACCTTGTTTTTTTGGGGCGATAGAGAGGGGCAGGAGGACAGGAGCAGGAGGAAGGGGAAAACTCACCCCCATCTTTTCTTACCCAGGAATACACACCCACATCAGACAGCTCTGAATTAGTCTAGGCATAGCCAGCCATTCAAGTCACGTTGCCTCCAGCTCTCCTTTCCTGCTGCCTGAAGCCAGATCTCTTCATGGTTATGTGGTCTACCTCAAGTTTAGTTCACCCCAGCTGTGTGTACCAGAACTCTGGAAAGAGGGAAGTGCTGGCAGAGGTCTGGAGAGCAGAGAGACAACCCCAAGCTATGTTCCAGAGAAAGCAGCAGTCTCAGGTGCTGCTCCAAGGCAAAGATGGCTGTCTACTGCCCCCAGCTTCTTCTCCCAAGGGGCATGTTGTGGGGTAGGGATGGTTTAACAGGTTTCAAAATGTGGGGTGATGAAAGGAAGGCAGAGAATATAATGTAGGCCTGCAAGAAAAGCTTTTCAGATCTTCTTTTAGTTCTTATTGCTGCCCCTCTGGTAATCTCTGAAGCTCCTAAACTTCACAGAAGGCCATGGTACATTTGAATGCTTTGATATATTAGATATCCATTTGTGGGTTCAGTTCTAAGATCTTCAAATTTTTATCATTTTCTAAAGTTAAATTTATGATCATTTGTTTTCACAAATTTTGTGTTGGACTTAATAGTTCTTATTAATTTCTTCACTCATGTGTGTTTAGAAAATGAAACTTCATTTTGAAATATGTGCCAGACATGGGTCCTTGTTCAGGCAGGGCCTGTCCTTTCCTCTGCTGGTAGCCATATCTGTGTTGTTCCTTCCACCTGGATGGTGGAGGCAAAAGAGAATGAAGCAGAAAGCAGACCTAGGCTTCATTAGGCCTGACGGACAGCAGATAAATTATTTATGTTCCTAAAGGGGGGACTACTATTGAGGGTCTGAAGATAGCCACTCAGATGCCCTTCCTTTCCATTGTGCTTCCTTGCCTCTATTCAGTAAAGTCAAACTAGGGCAGTGACAAAGGTCATTCATGCACACAGACTGAAAAGAGTACTCCTTTCCAAGAAATAGCTAATATAAACCTTTTCTCGCTGTGGATTTAGAGGAAAGACTTCTCCCACCTCTAACAGTGGGAAAGCAGATTCTGACACTTCTTGGTTGTGCTTCAACCACTTGCTCAAAGCTCACAGGAATTGCCATCAGAATTGCATGGACATGATAGCAGTTATCCTAATACATGAGCTGCACTCACATGTCCGCAATACACAAACAAGGTAAGAGAGAGAGTTACCAGACAAGAGTTCTACAGAAAACATAACATTCCTTCTTCAGGGCCTCCAAAGGCTGCTCTGCAGGCTGATGCAAAACAGCTTATGGGGAAATCTATTTCTTCTCCCTCTTTCCCCACCCCTTCCACCCAAAATACC
This sequence comes from Falco punctatus, assembly GCF_963210335.1. NCBI lineage: Eukaryota > Metazoa > Chordata > Aves > Falconiformes > Falconidae > Falco > Falco punctatus. The sequence goes on along the minus strand of NC_137582.1, from coordinate 74,195,407 downwards.
CGGACTGTATATCCAGGATATCCACCTGCTGTTCAAGATTCACTTTTCAGGAGTAATATTCAACTTGTACTGTCTATCAAACGCCTTTCTTTAGGGATTATTAACGCCTTTTGCTGTTAAAGATTCTCCACAGTTGCAAGATCCAAATCTGTTTCCTCATGAATGACTGCAAACAGATACAATCACTAGGACTACCATGTTGGCCACATGGGTGTATGACTCATGGCCAACAAGCTGTGAAGAGAAAACTGATAGATTGTTCTTACAAAAATCGGAAGGGATTTACCTGAAGAGATGCTCCTGGCTGCACCCAAGAGGCACAACATTTAAATATATATACAAATATAAACAATGTTTAGCCCTCTTGTAGCAAAAGAGCCTGAATCTTTCACTTAACACTCAAGGATAAGCTGTCTTATACCTGGGAAGACTGGCTACCATGCCAGACTTTCCACCACCTTTGCGGTGAACTCCCATTTTGACCAACAAGTCATAGCCTCTGGGAGGCTTTGTGAACAATTGTTAGTGCTGTGGGATTGATCGCCTACTTTAGATCTCTGATTCTCTTCTTTTCATTTATTCTATTCTAAGGATAAAATATCCTTTCATCTGTCAGTCCTGGATTGGATACAGCTATAATACACAGTGGCCTACAGGGCACAGAGTTAGAGGCCTCATGGACACACAACTCAACCTGAGGGCAAGGTTATGATTAAAAGTTTGAGGCTTCTTTATTTCAGAGGGTTTTGATTGAATAATCTTTGAAAATTATGTCACCAATTATGTTGCTTGTCTCTATTACTGGGAGAACTATTAGTAAAAATTTATTATCATTGTGAAAAAATATTTGCTACAATGAGAAGTGAGCAATCCAACTGAGAAATCACTTCAATTTGAAGTCACATATCTTTTCCCATTTTTCTGAAAGCAAAGAATAGCTGACAATTAAATAGTACAATGAGAGGCATAGTTGTGATCTAATACACCCACACCTGGGGCCCTAGGCTTGAAACTATGGAAGAAGGGTGTAACAGAAAGGTGTATCAGTCATTGCTAAGACTGTTAAATGTAAGCATGCTTCAGAACAGGCCTACTTTTGTGGTCATATAAATAAATCACATCCCTGCTGGAACCTTTATGCTTGCTGCTCTTGAGTTTGATGGCAACTGTGTTGGAACACAGAAAAAAAGTTGTGATGGTTTTGTGATATGTGAAGTTTACTTTATCATGCCTCTACACCAATGAACTTTAGTCAAAAATTGCAGCACACTTCTTACACAAAGTTTTGTAGCCGCAGCTACGTGAATGACTGTTGTTTAGTGACATTCAGATGTATGTAACACTAACATTCAGATGTAGCACTAACTCAGTGTATGGAAGCAATTGCTTTATCCAGCATAAACCACAGCAGGTTACTGAAAAATTCCTTAAAAGTGTCAGGTTGGGCAAGTTCCCAAGGAAACATAAAATGCTTTAAAAGCTTAAAAGACTTCCAGTCTAGTACTCTACAAAGTTATTGCATTGATACTTCAATGAATAAAACAAGGCAAAACAGTTCAGTGGTTTATCTCAAGTGAGTATACTTCAGTGCAGCTTCTTTCAACATCCAGAACTCTACTCACTGATAAACCTTAATGCTGTCCTTTTCTCGTGGGCAAGTGGTCTGTGAAGAGCTGATGAGGTCAGCAGAGGAAGTGTGCACCTGGATATACTTGTGGCAGCCAGCTCAAGAAAACAGTGAAATTGTTCTTGTAAGCAATGAAAATATGACCAATAAAACCACTCATTAGAGAGTAGATGTCCTCCTGTTAGCATAAGTCTCAGTCATGTAGGCATCCTTCCTTCTTTCCCCTCCTCTCATTTTATAAACAAGTTTAATTTTGTAGCTAAGACTTAGCAAATACTGGACAGGTATGTCAGACTTGTATTAGCCCAGTGGTTGATTCTGCATACAGTACATACACGTCTTCAAATGTGACTGTGCAGCCTGTAAAGTCGTATTGTATCTCCTAGATTATTTCTCCTTCCCACCAAGGCCTACAGCCCTAGATACTTGGAAACCAACTTCCTCCTACTCTATGCAGTAGAATACAAAGTACTAACTAGGAAGAAAATAAGGTATGTGACTTCCAAACATCCATACTAGCCACAGGATCATATATTGTCTCTCTGCTGGCAAGAGAGTATATACATCCCAGATGATATTTTATTGCTGATCCTTATGTGTAGTGAAATGTTTAACATCCTTTTATGCAGCTAGGTCTGCATGAAGGCCAACAGAAACTCAGCTGTGGGCATTCTGAAGTAGGGTACATAAAGTTTACATTCTAAAACCAACCTCATTGGTGATACTTATGGCTGCCTACTATAAAATTACAGCCTGTTTTTTTCCTTCTTTTAAAGGCTGGTGACATTCACATGATGCAGAACTCTCTTACAAGCTTTATAATGGAAAAGCCTTTACAATCTTTCAGCTATGGCCTGCCACAAAAGAAAACACAGTTGTTATACATTCTGAGAACTTAGAGTACACTGTGATTGTGTCATATTTTGGCAGGCTTGAAAGTTCAAATATATAATTGCAAATTTTAAGAAAGAGGTCTGCCATTTCCCTGAGGCAGCCTGTAACTTGAATGTCATTGAAAAAACAAGTCAGTGGCCAGTCAGACCAATACTGATGCTGCAACTGCCTGAACATAAGTATTTCCATTGTTCTGATTGGCTAAAATATTGTGAGTTGTTGGAAATAGTGGCCATTTTGGTAAAACAGTTATTGAAATAACATTGGAAAAAATAAGCAAAAGGTAGTAAATTTTATAGCCACAATTTCATTTCTTGCAATGTATATATGAAAATTAGTGATACAGTAACAATCAGATTTTTGGAGAAGCCAAAAGGTTATACAGGAGCCATTTATCAGTAGAAGAGTTTGAAAAAGTTCATATTATTTCTAAAATGAGATTTTCAGGAATTTTGCCTTCAGATTTGAACTCCTAAGATTTGCGGATATGCAGTAAATTATTCATATAAAATAGAAGTTACAAAGAGAATTATATGGGAAATTAAATCAAACCTTAAGTCAGAAGCATTACAGTAATGAGATCATATTTTTCCCTTTACTTCCTTCTGCTTCATCTCCTTCCTGAAGTTCTTAAAGGAAGCAAATAAAAAACATGTTCTAGTGAACTTCTGTGGTTTTAGATACAGGGATGTTCAGTTAGTTGACCTCTTCTATGCATTCATACCACAGATGTACTGTATTATTCCTCTCTTGTGTTAGTCCAAAAGCACTTTTGTAAACCACCAGTACATAGAATGTTATGACACCATCACACTGGGACAGCAAAATGGCTGTGGCCTGGGCTGGCCTCAAGAATGAAGTACCTTACCTCTTTGTTCCTTCAAGTCAGGAATATAGCACAGTAGAGAGGTGGTACATCAATCTTCCAGTCTCCTTTGCACTGAAAAGAGACATTTCTCTTCCAGGATCGGTTGCATAGCCATGTATAATAATCAAGTATATTTCTAATCAGAAATATATACATACTGTCTCCATAAAGTGACGTTCACACATGCAGCTCTTCTTAACATAAACGGGGTGGTTTTTTTGTTTTACTCATAGTATTTGCAGAGCCAAGGATGGCTCAACAAGCATTAGAAAAGCTAGTAAATTCTGGTCTACCTTTTATAATGAGAGCGATTTTTACTATAAACCTAAGTTCAAGTGTCTTCTGACAGTAAGCCAGATTTTCAATTTTTTTAGTTTTAATAGTAGAAATAAATTAAATAATACAACAAAGTCTAATACAGGAAGGGGACCCTTATTAAAACAAAATGGAACTTCATGTGTTTCTGACTGTTTGAGCCTGAGGCTTCTCCCAGGTGCTAGTAATATATTGGCAGCCAAAGTCAGGCAAAAGTTCAAGGAAACACTTCTCTGCTTTTAAAAATCTGACAAGCAAAACTTCCAGTTACTGTTTTGAATAAATGATTTATAGCCAACTTTCTTAGGAACAGTTATCTGTCAAGGATATTTTGCTGTGAGTCCACCTCTTGAAAAATCTGTTAATTAACTGCTCTACCCAGATAGTGAACAATTTAGTGAAATATTGCTCTCCCTTCCATTTATGGCATAGAGCTTTTTTGCATGATCCTAATCACAAAGAAAAAGTAGTCACTCAGTCTTGGGAAAAAACTTAACTTCTGCACTTTAATGCATCCACAATCCACTTTTTCTTTCCTTTGACTTTTACTGCTGTTCTTTCTATTACGTTCTATTATGCTGTAGTACAGCAAGAAGACTGGCTGAGCTACCGCTCTCCAGCCTTCACAAGTAGCCACAGCTTTGTCTGTGAGATTTTTTAATGTACTATTCAGAATAGTTCAGTTCTCTCTTTAAGATTAAAAAAAGGGTGTTGGTTTGTTTTTACAAAAATTTTTAATAAAAAGTGTAGAATGTATTGTTACAAATTATAAATGCTTTCTTGTGTGCGTAGCAAAAGTTAACTTAAAGCAAGCTTATACTTGATTCATTTTAAGGCTACTTTATTCTTTTAAAATAATATGCAGAGGTCTTAATTTAACTGAGAATACACATACTCATATTATTTAAGGATAAGATCGTTTTAATGCATAACACTGTGCCAAATCCAGTATCTTATAATCATCACAGGACACAGGAGCTAGTAGAACAAAAAATGACACATAAAATAATGAACACTTGAAAACGCATTTAGTTTACTGATACATGTAACCTCTACTTTCAAAACTTAATAATTGCAGTATTAAACTTACCTGATTTGAAGTTAGATTTTCACTGGAACAGCTATTTTAGTAAAATGAGTAGTTAAAAAGAAAATAAAAACACCTGTGAAGTTGTTTTCTCATGCAGAGATGAAGTTGTGTTCTAAACATTTGCTATATAAGAAACAGGCTCCCAAGTTCCCAAGAATGTTTTTTGCGTTTTGATCACACTTCAAAAATGGAGAAAGAGACAACATACCCATTCACTGTATCGAACTGCATTCTGTGCATGAAGAATGTGTGTATGAAGCAGCATCCTGAAACTCTAAACAGAGTATCCATGGTACATTGTCAAGAAAAAGTCAATATAGTTGTCGATTTTTAGTCATTCCTCTTCCTTATTCAGCTACTGCCATCTGCACTAATGCTTGCTTGTTGCAGTTCAGAAATTAAGATTCCAGTTAATCAAAATCGTTCATGAGTTACCTCTGTTTTGCACTTAGAACCTCAGGATGAAGTCATGGATAACTTATGTGTTAAGTTCACACTGACTTATACACCTAAGCCACAGCATTTGCAACATTTTTCATCATTTTCAATATTTAGCAAACGTAGTCATTCTTTATTCTCCTGATTGGGTTAGATTTTTTTTTTTTTTTTGGGGGGGGGGGGCGGGGGAGGAGGGGGAAGACCCTGTATAGCTCCTGTTAAATGACAGGTTTGCTGGAGATTTTAAATTTTTTATGGCTTTGTGTTTGCATTTTAAATGGAGGCACTGTTTTACAGTCAACATCCCATAACCCCTCTCAAAAGATGTGTGGCATGGTACAAGTTTGTGAGAAGTGATTTCTTAAATACCAGTATGACTAAAAATGGCATTAATGTTTGGCTTCTCTGGAACGGAAGACTTACCACTACAAAAGTAAAAGTGAGAAGGGCAATAGGTAAATAATAACAAATTAAAAAGGGAAAAAATCTAAACTTAAGTGGGAAAGTACTAGGGAATATTTCACATTCTGCTTAAATGAAGACCAGAATTGAAGTATGATGATCTAATTTGCAGCTATCTTCTTCCCCCCCCCTTTTTTTTTTCATTGAAAAGGGAGTGTTAGAGATCTCAGTGAGGAATGAGATAAAATAATAAATATAACAGTGTAAAACAAACTTGGTCTTTCACATTTGTACATTATTGGGTTCATATGCTCTCTATGTGTGTCTTCACCCATTCTTCAATCCGCAATAAAATATTTTTCTAGAGGTATTTACAAAATGTAGAATATATCCTAGGAGGGGTGGACTACACTGTGATAAAGTTCTAAGGAGATATTACTAAGTATTACCATATTTATCACTGGGCACTACTTTTGAGACTTCACAGAGGCAATCAACTAAGTGAAGAACTTCCTTTCAAATTCTATCCACAGACAAAGCAAATGATTCAACTAAAACATGCTTCTGAGTTCTTGGATTTATTCCCAGTTTAACTGGCAATTATTTAACTCTTTCTTCGTGGGATAATTTCTTTTAGTCTGGATAAAGTATTGAAATGCATTTTCAGATTTACAAAGGTGGATATTAAATTTTCTTGGTCCTACAGAGTTCACAAATACTATTTTAACAATTTACAAAACATTGTTTTTAATCAAGGCCTAATTCTTTTTTATGTACAGTTGATGAGCACCACACCAGCAGTGTGAAAAAGTATTAAGTACATATAGTCCATTTAAAATGCTCATAGTCTGATAAAGTTATATTTGTAATAGGAATTACTGTATTTGCAATTGCAATTTTCTTCCTTTGTTTTCTTACCTGAAAATTTGGAGGATTTTTTTTTTTTTAATCAAATAGGTCATCTTCTGACCACATGAATGAGAAATGGACTTTAGCTAGTCAGTTAATTCTGGATACAACTTTCCTTCCCCTACTTTTTGTAAAACTTGTTAAAGAAGAGGGTTTGCCTGAATAATCACAGACACATTAAACTACACTCATACCACTATTTCCAATGCAAAAATCACATAAAGGTTTTCTAGTGCTTAAAACTCCTTCAGTACATGACTCAAGAGGTGCCTGGGTGAGCCAGCTTTCCTTGACTTATCTCCACTGACAACCCAATCAATGGATGGGGAACCCTTCTATCCCACAAAAAACCTGGAAGAAGTCATCTCCTTGTGCAGAGCAACTGAATTTCACTGTTAATACATTCTCATACCCTATTGTTGAGATCCACAAGTGGATGAAATTAGAAAAACTCCAGTATTTGTTTTTTGAGCTAACTTTAACATTGCTTACTAAAACCCACATTAAACATTGTGCTTTCCTCACATGAGTTAACCATCTTGGACAGATAGGAAAAACCTCCGCCTTGGAAAGGAAGAAACATGGCAGAGTGAATGATGTGGAATCATAGATAAGGCTTCTGAAATGTCTTGGGAAAGATCACTCTAAAATCCAGTAGACTAACAGAACTAGAGGATGTTTCAGAAGTTTCCCAACTAATGAGCTTGGATTTAATCATTCCCTAATGAGTGTCCTCACAAATTAAAAAAAAATATATATATTTTTAAATATGAGATAAATATGTTTGTGGAATATTTAAAAATTGAGAAATCTTGAAATTTTTACACCATCCTTCATTTGGTTGTCGGTTTCTATTATAGCTATTCAAACTGCTGGACTTCTGCACTAAAACCATAAGTACTTTGGAACTAGGAACACACCCATTGCCAATGAAACATGAAAAGAATGGTAAAAATAAATAGTTAAGAGAAATCCTAGCTAAAATAAAGAGGGAATAATGACCACAAAACAAAATGTTAAACTCCCAAAATAAATTTGAACAAAACAATAAGAAAAAAAAACAAACACTACTTTTTTCCCAGCTTTTCATGCTCAGAAAGAAGAACACCAAGATAATTTTTATGAAATCAGTTGAATAAATCTTTTCCCTTCTCTCTTCTCAGGAAAGGAAATAAGATTTTAAATAAAAGCTTTTAAAATTAAAAAAAAGATGTAATTTAAAACTAAATAGTACTGACCAAATAACGATGAAAGTGCAAGTGAAAAAAACTGATTTTTTTAAATTATGAAAAAATTACATTAGCAATAAAACTAGAAAAGAGAAAATATTTCCTTCCTACACTGTAGTTCACCGCCAAATACATCAGCAAGTGGAGGTGGAAGGGTGGGGGGATTATAACACTCTGATTCTTTGTAGTTTGCTGTATATGATGATTCTTCAGAAAAGCTGCAGCTAAGCAGTCAGGGCATACCTGCATCTGTGATTTGTCCTGGGTCTGCATCCTGCCTCTGAGGGAAGCTGGTGGCTGGAGGGGAGATTGCTCTTCTCCAGAGTCACATCAAACGCACACAGCTGGGCCTGCTTTTGGAGCACCTGGTAAAACTGGCAATGGGGCAGAAACATAGCAAGCAGCACACCTGCAGCAAGGGTGCAGAGTAAGAGACGTGCTGTGAGGAGCACGAGGAGCTGAGCATCAGTAGTAACAGATAGAAGGTGACTTTCTAGAAGACCCCAGGGAATATTTGGTGTTTTCCCAATCAAAGATGCTGGGGATTGTTGCTGGATGGGACCTCCTTTTGCACCTTTTAAAAAGTTAACTTCTAGGTTATTCTTTTTTGTTGTTGTAAAACTCCACTTGAGACGCTGGACACCTTCTGCTGTGCTCACTCCAAAGGAAAGGAGGCAAATGACAAAACACTTGGTATTGAAGCATTTCTCAACAGCAGCCGTCTCACACCTGGAAAGCACAAAATCTCACAACAGTCTAGAGAAAACAGTTATGATTACAGATTTTCTTTGGGTTTGTTTTAACTGAAGATCATGCCTTGAAACTTTCCTAGATCTTTGTATGTACCTTCTGTTACAAGCATATGATGATTCATGCCAACATTAACCCAGTGTTTACTATATATAAATATATATATATCCTACGTATTTATTTATACATATTAAAAATTGTGCATTGTGTATAAACACATACATATATTTATATATATAGCTTTCTATATTGAAATTAATATTCAGCAATAAAACATAGATTCACTAGAATACAGTTTTACTGTATGTCCAGTTTGTGATGTCTTTTGGCATTGAGAATTTGTCTATTTGATACATAAGGATTAAAAGCTTTACTGGAACAGAATCCTGTCTGATAGCTTTAAGAGGCTTCTCAGGCTGTGGTTTGGAAACCACTGAAATGAATGCCATGAAGCAAGTCAGGCAATTTTAAAATAAAATTAAGTGTCGTGTCTATTTCATTTACATTAGATATATTTGTTGTTTAGAGGTATAAAGAGTCCCCTGGAAGAGTTATGTTTTAATAAGAACCAGGGTTCACCATGCAGTTTTATCAGGATTTAAACTTTGGAAATATCCCTGTGGTTAAAGAAGAAAGCCAGAACCTCGCATCCTTCAAGCAGAGCCCTCAAGATAAGATTTAGGCCTTTGGCAGTCAGGATTGTTCTGGTTAGTAAATGATATAAGTACCTGAGCTTACTGATTATTACTAATACAGAAGCTGTTCTCTAGTTAAGTAGAGCTATTACAGCTTCTTTTTCAGTTGTGCAAATATTTTAACTGTCTGTGCAAGTCTGGCAGTTAGATGCTTGTGCAGGACACAATCTCGTAGAAATGTGTTTGAATTCTTTTTTCCCCTTTTTGATTCCAAAAGCTTTGAATTCAGAACGGCCAAATGGATTCTCTTTTTTCTGGAAAGGAGAATTCAGAGCCCTTTATAATCATGCAGGCCTTCCTGACCTATGAGTCTACTTGGAAGAAAGTGGCATTATGTGAAGTAATATGCGTATTATTTTTACTGACCACTTACTTATTTCCCTATTGGTTTATGATGGTTACCCATCACAGATGTAAGCAGATAATATACATTTGAAGCAAGCAGGCTAGCAATAGGTCAATTCACTATTTCCAAAGGAACAGATTATCCTCTTCCTGTCAAAACATTTTGCCTTCACATTTACTACTGGAGAAGAACAAAGTCCAAGATGAAGAAATTTGTTCTGCAATGTCAATGCAAAGTTGCAGAAATAAAATTTTTCATCAGTAGACAACTAAAAGTATGGTAATGTTCACAGCTGTTACTTATGGTTTTCTCCAAGGACATCACTAAGTCACTCAGGCTGAGGAACTTCTAGCAAGTGTTTCCCCCATTAGTTTTTAATCTTGGAGCACTGGTGATTGCCTTTGGTAACAGGCTATTTCTACTGCTTTTTAAATCTTGGGATGCAGGAACAGCTCTTTGGATCTGGTTGCTCGTGTTTCCTTGAAGCTTCCTTGAAGGAACTGAAATTAAATGGGTACCTTTCCTTCTGTTTGTGTGATACAAGTTCTACAGGCTACACATATAAATGGCATAGTAAACACTGCTCCTACTTAAAACAAAACTATACATAAGAATGGCCCAATTAATATATTAAGGAGCTACAGTGTCTACAGGAAATCATCTGGATTCAAAAAACACAAAAACAGAGGAAAAAGGTGACTTCAAACAAGTGATTCAAGACTATATTTTAAAATACAGATGAGGAAATTCAGTTTCATTAATCTATGTTTAGAGATTAAAAACCCCATATCTGTTAATCCACATTTAAAAAGCTCAGTAATCTAATCAGTCTCAATAGTTCTAATTAGCAGCTTCTCTCATTACCATCCAGAATGGAAATAAATACAGATGCTGAACTTAAGCACCTCTTAAAATACTAGCATTAGTTTTTTAACTTCTGCAGGAAAGCACTTTGAGCTTTTGTCTTTTTAGGAACAACTTTATCTTCAGCAATATATAATTATCCACAACATTGTAGTATATGAGCATAGATGCAAATGTTTTCCTACAGCAGAAATAGCTCAGGGGAGAAACAATGAACTAAGTATTTGCTGTTACTCTGTCTCCTATTAACACACTCCTTTGGGATCTTAGAGATGTGGATTTAGATTCATCTGAAGAGTGGTATGACGCCTCATTTCCACACCAGGTGACTATTCTGTGTTTGCAGAAGGAGTGGATCTGAACTCTGCAGATCCACTGTGCCAAAGAGAAGAAGCCAGAATAATTTGGACAGGATGTGGATTAGTGTTTACACTGATGTGTGTAATTTCTGTGGCTCAGCCCATCTCAATTGTGCCATTGGTATGAGATGTCCAAGTGGCAACAAATGCATATGGACTTGGCAGCCGTCCTCATGCCTAAACTGTCAGACATTTAGATTAATCCTGCCCTCACTATGTTGGAGTGTAAACAGCAGACAAGAAATCTGTAACGAAGGCAGCAACAGTCTGCACCAGTAACTGACCAGTATAGACTCTGCTCTTCTGCAGATCCTGAGAGCTGGGCTAATGACAGTGTATGATTGATAATTACATCTGTTCTTTCTCTTCTGTCTGCCTGTTCAGCAGAAAGTGCCTTGGCTCACTGCAAAGACAGGGAGAGCTTACTTTTTACATGCAGCCACACATGTTTTCAAAGGTATCATTTCTCCTACTGGAAGGGTATAACTTTCTGATGAAGTCATTGACATACAACTTGAAATATGATACCATATGGAATCTGTTCTTTAGATTTCACGCACTTGTCACAAGAATGACTTGTGGCTTTTTGTTAACTTCTGTTTCCAGACTTGTCAGTCTTAAAATAAAACACCTTTTCTTATATATATCACAGTGGCTTCACTACTCTTAACTGATTTAAAATGTCTCTATATCGTGTCATTTAAATTATCTATTAGAAACAAAACACTTGCTTGGTCAAGTATGTTCAGATCCTTCTGTTTTACAGTGTAACACTGCAGGCTGATAGGCATTTATCACTTCAGAAGAAACTCTTGTAAAACAGACTGAGACCAGCCACCTAATTTATCATTATGTACAATCAAAAATTACAGTTTATCTAATACCAAGAGCAAAGCTGCTTTTCTATAGGTTTTTTTCATAGCTCTCTTAAATTAAAAGAGGCTTCCTTCACTTTGATAATATGTAAATAATAAATAAAAGTGTCTGCTTATACTTTTCTTACTAGCTTCTGTAACCACCCTGTGGTGATGAAAACAACTATCATCTGCTAACTTGTGTAACTGGCATGGTTTTAAGAACTCTGAAGCCCTGCTTCAAGGCATGACTAAATGTCAACAGAAAGGCATATTTCCCACCTACACAAGTAGGCTCGTAAGTTGCAATTCAATTGGAGGAATACTTGGAGTATATTTGTTCTCATTAACAAGAATTTCACAGCCTATTTCTATGAAAAGATAGAAAAAAAAGTCTAAAAGTTTTAGATACCTAAAGCAGGACTTAGCAAGAGACTACTATGTCTTTGTGGATGAATTTGTCACCACCTGAAGAATTCTTTCAGGTGCCATTAAGACCAATATTTACTGTAACGGGTGACCTTAAAGGTTGTAAGTTACCTAATTACCTAGTTATTCCGTATATGAATAGAAGTGTGATACCACTAATATGAGGTTGGCTACTGCTCAGGGACCTTGAGCAGGCTCAGCCACCATTGATATGCCTGATCCTGTTGGTTATTTGGAGCACATGTTCCTGAAGCATATTATTCCCAGCAAAACACTGGAGTTACCGTTGCTGTCTCTGCAAACAGAAAGGCATGAAGTAGTGGTACTGCTGCTTTGTTTTCCATAGTTATGGTCACCTACAACATGCAAAGCAGGTTTCACCACTTCTTTTCAGATGAATTCAAACCTGTATCTTTCATATCCCAAAGAAGCATACTAATACTTAAGCTTACAGGCAGTCAGGCTGGAGAAAGGAAAATTGGACATGTTCTTTCTCCCTTGCCTTACGGAAGATAAAAGATTAAGGAGAGAAAAACCCTAGGCTGCATAAAGACAGCACGAGAAGGAATATGACTCAGCAACTAAGACATCAACATGCAAGAGACAGGTTTAACGTTTTATTGATGACCATAAATTTTAAGCTTCTAAACCCGTCTTCCTTTAGAAGAGACTTCTGAGCTCAAAACTCTATAGGACAAAGGTTATTTCCTCCGTACTGATGTGGGAATTTGATACAGGCTGACTGCACAATCACTGCAGTCTTTTCTGGTTGCCAAGCCTAGAAATTCAAATGTTCCATTTGATGTGTGGTTGTTTCAGCTCCTATATCATCCTACATGCCATACAAAAAAAACAACAGCTAAAAAGCTCCCTTTGTTTATGTGTCTGAATTCAGCAGACGAACGGCCTAAAATGTAGGCATCTAATCCTTATCACTTAACACTTTAATGAATCAGATCATAAATGACTTGCTCAAGATCACACAGGAAGCTTATGCCAGTAACTGAAACGCTGTCTTCTCATTCTTGGTCTAGTGCTTTACCCGACACTGAATTTATTTACTAAAAGCACCAGAGAGTTCACTTACACTGATACAGCTATGCAAAACAGAGATGTATCACATTAGATTTATATACACAAGGAAGACTGCAACCAACCTTGTACTGTATCACTAAGATATGTGACCATGAAGGATGACTTCCTGAAGAGAAAAGAATACCCACTACCTTCCCCTGCTGAGAATCACAATTAATGTGGAGTTTGTGATGAGAATTCCTGACTACAGAAACTGGAATAAACACCCAGCCAGTTTCATGAGACAACTAAAGTATTCTTCGCGCTCCTCACATCTGCCAGATTTCTCTATCCTGGATCTTCAAATTCACTGCTGTTAGCCAGCCAGCAAAGGTAATTTTTTTCTGAAGCTTGAATTCTTGAATAACAATGTAAGAATAAGCGCTGGCAAGACCAACACAATAATAATGTTCCAGTAGCCAGAATAAACGCAAATGAATGAAAGAGCCTCCACCTGAAACGCTCCATGTCACATGAAGCTAGCAGTGTGAGAAACTTCTGCTTTTTGTTTTAGCCAATTCCAAAAACCTATGGCTTCCTCAGATGATTCAACAAAAAAGTACTAAAGAAGGCAGGGAGGAATATGAGATAAATGTTGTGAATCACACCTAAAATTTCATCCTTTTCAGCACATGACACAGGCATATTTGAGGGAAACCTAAACTGAATGAATGGTGGTTTGCCTGTACTGCTCCAAATGCACAGTGAACTTGTTTCTATCTTCTCATTTAGTTTATAGGAAATCTAGGTGTGGGTTCTGCCTTTGCCAGCAGGATTTCCTCTAAGACTGTTCTAAATAACAAGTTCAAAGCTTTTCCACAGTGGCTGGGTGCAAGGCATTTTTCTTTACACTGCTTTTAGAGCTTTTTCTCTTTTTATGTCACAATTAAATAGTGACTGAAATGGAATAAGACTCCCCAGTTCAGGATTTGACCAGTGAGTTCCATTTGCTGCTCCATCAAATACGTAAAACTAAAGCTGTTGCGTATCCCTCCTTACGGAGTTGTTTTGAACACCGTGCTTGATACACTGGGTCTCTTTCCTTCCTCTCATTCCCCGAACACTGTTCCATACACGTTCACCTGTCCATTGACACAAAATGGAAGAACTGCAGGGCAAAGCTATGAAGTCAGTGAATTTTCTGTGGCCTGACTGTTAGGGTACTGCCTGGCCACGTACACACTTGACTCTCATGTAGAAGGGGGCTTTGGGGACTGTTCCCAAAATGCCAACTATAATTCAGCTTAATCAGAAATTCCTGACTCACGCACAGCATTGGGAGTCCAGGCCTCCCTTGAAAGCTGCAGTGCTCAGCTACTGTGAAACTCCTTGGTGCACCCTGATGAATCTACTCTGGATAAATATTCTGCCATGCATCAGTAATTGAAATTCACAAATACTGCTCATCACCTAATAAGTGATGAACATTTTGACTAGCAAATGACAATTATTTTACATTTTAGCATAATACTTTTCCGTCCTTTGGAGTATCAAAGCACCTACTTCTTTTAGTATCCATGTACTGAAAGCTTCAGATGGGCCTATCTCTTACTGAAGAATTGTTATTGCACAGTGTTAGAGTGGCAAAGGATAAAGGAAAATTTTGAAGTAATTGCTCCACTTGTTTTCTTTCCCGCTTGCCTAACTCCAGCCTTTTCTACCAAAATAAGTGATAAAACCTTGTTCATTAATCTTCAGACTCAGTGTTTGGCACAGAGAGTTTATACTAGAAACGTTTGAGTTTAGAAGCCGTGTATTTAGTCTTACCTGGGAGTTGCTCTGTGTGTTATTACTCACATATACAGGCCCAAGAACAGCATTTAATTTTAGCCTGTAATAAGAAAATAAACCTCCTGTTTACTTTTGTTCACCACTAATTAGATATAATACTTTCCTCAACATCTGGCAAATTATAATTACATAAAATTAAGGAAATTGAGAGAACGTTCATAAGGAAGGCAAACACACAATTCGGTCTTTCCTCTGTCAGGTAAATAAATTCCATCCATCTACACACCCAAACCAAACTCTCTCAAAATCAATGGAAAGGCTCCCACTGGCCTCAGTGGCTTCTGGATCAGACCCAGCCTATTCCCTTTTAAGTCAGATCAGGACTTGAGTTAGATCATGATGTAACTGAATTAATTAGCATTAAATTATGAGAAACTACTCTCCATTACTACAAATTACTTGTAAAATAGCCAAGCTTTACCAGTATTAATGATTTCAGCAGTGCTAGATGAGAGTTTCTTTCTATGAATATTACTAATTACAACTTAATGACCAAATTCAGGCTTTCAGATTCCCATTGCCGTTTTACAGTAACAGGTATACAAAAGCATGGGTGACTCCTCATTGCATTAGTTACCACCAGTTTGAGTTGGGCAGAATCAAATCCATCATCATGACTCTTCTCCTGGACTATGCACTTTATTGTGTTGGATCATCACAAAGATCCTATTCCTTAGGAATTTTGCACAGCCTGAAAGTCCTCTGCTGTGAACTTTTAGGCTGTTTGGATTTGGTGATCTGTTTTAATATATATTTATGAGAGCTTCAAGCTGGGAATTTGATTCTAGGTCTGTACTTCTGGCTCAAGCCCAGCTGTCTACATTTGGAAATGTATGTGATTTTGGAACACACTTTTCTGGAAGAGAATGTCAAGAAGATACATAATCAAGAGGGCATCATAGATAACGAGCTACAAAAACCTGTTTGTCACCCTCCTCCCACAATGGCGAAGAGCCTTCTACAGCTGCTAATTAGAAAATTAGAACACCTCAAATGGATTATATTTTACTGGCAGCATAGCGTCTTCCCCCCAGTGTTTTAAAGTACTTTTTGAGTTGTTTGCTGTCAGCAAAACAAGTGCGCTACCTGCGATCCTATAGACAACAAAGCCCGGCAGCAGGATTTCAGTCGGGTGATGTCACCCAGGTAAAATTGTACTGACAAGCTTTTAATTAAAGTTTTCCCACACATCTTTCTGCTGGTCCCCAGGAGCTATTATTCATTATGTGCCGACTGTCAGCCAATTGTGAGTCGGGAGGGAAGTGTTTTATTTTCAAAGCCCTTGCTGACAGCTAGAGAACACTTTGTTATACAATCTGTTTACTTTTTTCACACACACAATCTTGCTAAAGGGGAAATGGTCATGCAGTAGTGTTTACAGTTTATGGCAATAATTAAATGCATCTGGCAGAGCAGTAGCTGAAAGGAGGTCGGTGTGGGTGTGGGTGAAAAGCCATAAAATTCCTCCTATAAACAGTTACTCTCACCGTGCAGAGCCCCTAGCGTTTTAAGACGAAGTTTCTTTGGGAAAGGGCAGGTCCAAACAGGTGCACAGATTCTGAAATGGGAATATTTGGATCTAGCCATGCGGCAGTTGATGCTAAGAAACACTGTCCAGGAATCAGGGTAACACTCTTCTTATCTGTGACTAGAACAGTTTGAAGTGGTTATAAAACAGCTGTTTGTCCTTTGCATTGTTAAATCCCAAAGTACTTACCTCTATGAGAAGAAATGTACAATGAGAAACAACTTACCACCAGACGAAAGCAGAAGGCAGTGTGGTGTCCTGTTTCAGTAAAGGGCCAGTATTTGGTGCTTAATACTTTCAGAGAAACAGTCGTCTCAAAATTTTTAATGGCTTAGAATAAAATCCTTTTTATCAGTTGACAGGTGATGATAAATATTTATTGAGAGATTGAGAACAATTTTTTAATCATGGTAAAAAGGTGTAAGCAACAATCACTGCTTTGACTTAAGTATTAAATACTTCTATTTATTAATAATAGAAAGTCAACAAGTATTCTTATAATGTTATTAGATGAATTAATACTGAAGCAATATTCACATACAGAGGCAAAAAAACCTCTGCATGCCACTTGCTGCCAGGCCATTGGTAATTCTGTGGAAATCACTTCCACTACAAAGCAAAAAGACTGGAAAATAAATTAATTTATGAATATTTAGATACCATCTCTTGCTGATATTATTATAAATTACTATGGAAATTATAGAAGGGATACATAGTTCCATTGTTAATGAATGAAAGTTTTTCACTGCTTTTAAATGCCTTTGAATAACTACATTCTTACGAAATGGGTTCTTTAAAATGGGCTGTTTCTGTGGTTATTGAGCATTAAACAGTGGGCCTTCGCTGTATATGGGCAGGCATAGGAGGCAGTTGTTACAGATAATTTAGTGTGCCCACCTTAAAAGGCCTTTTCTGTTTGGATAGCATAAAAGGTCTTTATCCCACCAGCATGTGAACATATCAGTGCAGGTTTCATTAATGGAAAGAAAAATACTAAAAATTCTAATTGCAAATTTCACTTATAATTGTTACTTTGCAGATTGTGCTTTCCCACTATTACAGGGTTTTTTTCCTCTTTAATGAAAGATTTTTATTATTTTTTAATTTTATGGGATGCTAGGAGCAAGATTATATTTTTACTTTTTTTTTTTTTCTCAGTCACAGACAGCAAATAGATACTAGGATACTACACAGTTACATTCAAATGAACATATTTGTGATCATACCATTTTCATCTCCCCAAGCTTAACAAAACCAACATACTATGAATAATGTAAGCAGTTTATGTTAATTTTTACTTTAAGATCAACATTGTAAGGGAGTATTACTACTTTAGGATCAGCATTATAAGCACCAACAGCAAGATTTATCAGAGATTTCTGAAATCAAAGTACAAAGATTAGGTAACCTGCTAGAGATTTATGGGGTAGAAAAGGTGAGAAAGCTCTTGCTTCAAAGTTCAAAGTTTCCCATGCATTGTAGTCAGACTACTGCATCCAAAATGCATGGAGCAATAAGCACAATCCTAGGTTCCTTGCTGATAAGCGAGAAAAGGACCCAGTCATGACTCCCTTCTCTCCCACATGCTTTCTACCAGAAAGCTTGGGGAAGCTGCAAGGCAAAAGAGCCAAATATCTTCAGAGACAGCAGGTACTTGAATCCAGCAGGGATCATTCCCTCAGGCACAGCACTGTGCTAATGTGATTGCACACCTTCCTCCTGGAGCTAGTCCATATCTAGCTGTCTGAATTGATAGGAAGCAACTGTCTGCAACTGTCTTCCCAGCTCCCTCCCTAGGAATGTGTCTTCCTTTGTGGTCCTGGACTCAAGACTCTGATCTGATAAACACAAGGACAAGAGTACCACTGGCTCAACTCCCATCAACTTTCACATGCAAAAAGAAACTATCAGTAAAACAAAAACCAACCCTGTAACAGTTGAGATGGGGGTGCTCTCAAACTGATAAATTTTGAAGTTACCAGGAAGTTGTAAAGAATTCATTTTATGAAAAAAAACCAGTATTTTTTTCATAAATCTGATAAGGATTCCTTAGAAAAATTCAGATTTCTCTACTAAGGTTTGACTGTATTGTGTATACATGTGTGCTTGGACTTTAATCGGACACTGGACAGTAGGTAAGGTAAAACAACACAACACCACCTGATACTCAGCACACATGTACTGGTGAACTGATTTTGAAGCAGGTACCACAACTTCTTCATTGCTACTGATATGTGGCTCAGTTAAAGCAGCAAGGACTAGTGCTACAAAAATGCAATCATGCTAAGTAGCGTATGAGACACAGATAACAAAGTATTACCAACTATTGTAGTTCAACCTCAGCCAGAAACTAAGCCCCACACAGCCGCTCACTCACTCCCCCTGCATCAGGATGGGGGAGAGAATCAGAGGAGTAAAAGTGAGAAAACTCATGCGTTGAGATAAACACAATTTAATAAGTAAAGCAAAAGCTGCACACACAAGCAAAGCAAAGCAAAGCATTCATTCACCACTTCCCATGGGCAGGCAGGTGTTCAGCCATCCCCAGGAAAGCCGGGCTCCATCATGTGAAATGGTTACTTGGGAAGACAAAACACCATCACTCCAAACATAACCCCCTTCCTTCTTCTTCCCCCAGCTTCATATGCTGAGCGTGACACCATGTGGTACGGGATATCCCTTTGGTCAGCTGGGGTCAGCTGTCCCAGCTGTGTCCCCTCCAGCTTCTTGTGCCCCCCCAGCCTGCTCGCTGGTGGGTGGGTGAGGAGCAGAAAAGCCCTTGGCTCTGTGTGAGGCTGCTCAGCAGGGACCAAAACATCCCTGAACTGGGAACACTGTTTCCAGCACAAATCCAAAACATAGCCCCACGCTACCATGAAGAAAATTAACCCTATCCCAGCAAAAACCAGCACAGAAATATTCCACATTAATGCAAAAATTTTAAACTGTGTATAAACAAGTTCAAATGGGTACTCACCATTTAAATATACTATTTTTAGTAGTGTGCCAAAAGGATCTATTTTTTGCCCAACACAATTTGATATTATCATCAAAGGTCCAAAAGGAAACTAAAATAGGTAGGTAGCACAAAAAAGAAAGATTTATGTAAGTTATAAAGACTGGTCAGTTCTGCAAACCATGGCATTTCAGATTAAGGAATGTAATAGCTGTTTGCTCTTGAAACAAAATGATTAGGGTTTAATAATAACAAGTTAAGCATGAACTTAAAGTTCTTCCAGGATATATGATCACTTAAATATCCTTTTATGCCCTGGCCTGCCAGTTGCATACCATTACCCATAATTTCTGATATTTTCTGTTTCTTTCAGATCCTGGCCCCTATTTTATAAACTGTGCTTAAATTGGGGGAAGAAAGTAAAAAACCCAGACATATTTTTATAGGGTATTTTTCACATATTAGAAGCACTTACAAAAGGGTACCTCCTCAACCCCTGCCCAGAAATGGTCTGCTGAGAGTACAAAACAGATCTGCATCTGAAACAAACAAACAATCCAAAAAACAGCCAAAGAACTTTGACAGTTTTGCCTACCTTCTCCAGTCTCACCTTTCACCTTTCATGTCCAGATAAGATCTGAATAGCTACCAGAGAAACAAATCATTCTTCTTTTTCCAATGTGATATCCCCTCTGGCTGTGTAACATATCTCTGTTCTAATAAAAGGAGATCTACTACTTCTGTCTTGAGCGTACCCAATGCAGACTTGAAATTTTTTAATCTTCAAGCTGCTCAGAAATAGTGTTTTTTATCAGAGTCACTTATATGGAATGATTACTGCTATATCAAACAAAGTTACTTAGCATGACAGAGATCATAGCTTAACAACGGACTACAGCTTGGCTTTCTGCCATCCACTGAACCCCTATTTTTTTCTAAGAAATTAAATGGTAATAACTGCTTTCTGGGTTTTGTGTCTTCCTTGTCAAAAAAATCACCTTTCAATACACTTCCCATTCAGTTCTTGCCATTCATCTGGACTGGCACGTCATCTTCCCCCTGCAACATGTTTTAGTGGATTTGGAGTTACCAAGAAGCACTTTTTAAATTCTAAAATGAAATTTACAAAAAGGTCCCCCTGGAAACTGACAGTGCCCTGCAGGGCTCTTGCCCCAGGCAGCTAAGAAAGCACATGAAGGTATTATAAAGGCTTGTTTGAACAATTCTTTCCTCATCTTCAGCCAGGTTATTTCCCCCAGCAAACTGCAGGTTAAGCTGGCAGATATCTTGCTTGTCTTTCTCTCCCTTTTATATTTTTTTCCTCTGTTTATATTTTTAGTGAATGGATGCATCTCCAAACATGTCCATTATATTTCACATTAGTCAGTGCAGTAAATCGCTCCAGTTGTGGTCTCTCTCCCTCATTTCACTATTCAGGTGCTGCAATGTGATTTTGTCTTAATTTCAAGCTTGTTACAGTGCAATGCCTGGTTTAGGATGTTGTGTGTGTTGGGTTTTATTTAAAAAACAGAGGAAAAGAAAAGATGTAGCAGGTATCTTTCAGTAGCACAGACCATTCTTGTCTCTCTTCCTTCACTGCTTTTACAACACTGTGAATGAAGCAAGCATTAGGGATAGGAGGCAAACTGCATGAGGAAACCCACACAGAATTACGTTGACAGCCTGATGATGTGCACTGTATCTCACTGTTCATGCCTGCCCACATGTGCTGGAGCTATGAGTTCATTCAGGTTCGTGTCTCTGCAATGCAGTGCAAAAAGGAGTTAGCTCCGGAGATATTATTTCTCTTCTCGCACTCATCAGTGTGGGTCTCCCTATCATCAGCTCCCCACAAAGCAGGCTCTGTGCTGCTCTAATTGAGTCTTCAGTCTTCCTGTACCTCCTCCTCTTCATGTTAATGGTGTGAACAGCAAGAAAATTGAGCACAAATATTGGGCTCACTCTACAAGCAGCTGATGTGCAAGCTTATGACAAGCCAGCTTTCATGTGGCTCAATCTCTTCCTTTGAATACAGAATAAGCACAAACCTCACACCTGAGCCACTACACCCATTTGTTTGGTGTCAGCGAGTGATAGTGTCTTTAGGGGCATGGGCTTCTGAGCAGCCAGTGTCTGGAAGGAAATTAATACATGAAAACACTAGGACAACAATACCTGTCAGGCCAAAGATATCTGTAATCCTTTCTCTGACAATACCTGTCAGAGGCCCCCTCTGGAACAGTTAGGAAAGAGGACAAACTCACGATGATGTTTCTGCTGGATAATCTGCCACCCCTTGGTGGCAACACAAACTTCCAAGCCAGAAATAGCACTTTCATATTTATAATTTTTCCTTCCATTAGTTTGTCCAATCACTTTTTATGTCAGGTAAATTTCTAACATTCAAACATCCTTTTGGTGGAGGATTCCACAGCTAACCACACATTGTAAGAAAAACTTCCTTCCTTGTTTGGGACCTGCTAGTGACTTGTTTCATTTGATGACTTTAAAGTTATTGCAGTGCAAGAAACAGTGCTAACTATTCTTCTCATCAAGTACTACAAAAGAAAAAGCTCTTCACTGCCATTATGACTCTCATGAACATTTACTGACATTGGAGCAATTGGCAGAGTTGAGAAAAAAATGACCTTTTAATGAACTTCTATGAAGAATAGAATATATATCATGAGTATATATATCATTAATAAATAGATTATCTCTCTTATGTATAAATAATGTATATATTTATTTATATAATTATATATTATAAGAATATATAATATATAATTATATACATAAATAAATATGTATAAATAATAAATAAATAGTAACATCTCTCTTATGACACTTCTTTTATCGTATAAGGTATTTACTTGCATAGGAGTCATTCCATACCTCTGATCATACCCTGTCCTTTGACTTTCCCAGATTCTATGCTCCTTTCAAAGTTCGGATACTGGTTCTACATCCAATATTCATGATGCAGATGGGGGATTTATGCAGTACAACAGTAACATCTGGTTTGAGCTCTATTTGTCATCAGACTTCATAATATTTCATTTTCTTTTTAACTAGTGTCGAACACAGTTTTCATGGAACTACAAAGTTAGGAGTCTTCCCTGATACATATCACTTCAAATTTATCTACTCCAAATTTCCTTTGCCATTTTATCTGTCACTCACTCATCACCATGATGTCCTTGTGCAGCACTTTGTAGGTGTCTTTCATTTTTATAATCTTGATTAACTCAGTAACACCTGTGAATTTTTTCACCTCGCTGCTCACTTTCTTCTTAAATCATTCATTAGTATGGTGGACAGCACATATATGGCACAGACTCATGTAAGACTCCACTGATGATCACCTTCCACTGTGAAAATATATTTCTACATAATTTTTCTCATAGGAATTTTTTAGTCATGTGAGAAGATTTTCTTTTATCTCATGGCAAGTCAGTTGAAGAGCTTTTGGAGAAGAAAGCCCAAACAGAAATGTTTTTGGAAAACAAAATGGCTACATCAACTGATCTTCCTTATCCACATACTTCTTGACTTCTTCAGAGAAGTCATAGCTCATTCACTGATTTGAATTCACAACTATATGATTCTTTCCTAATATATTATAATCCTTACTATATTTATACCTAAGATACTATACTTATCTATGTTTTATCTAACTCTATCCTTTACTGTAGTTTCTACCAACTTTATGGATACATAAAGAACTTACAGACTTACATTAATCTCTGGATGACCTCATAAAAAACTGCACCTTGAGTCTGTGTTACAAGGGAAATCACACGCTGCAGTTAATATTTCAGCTCTTTCATCCAAGGGAGCCTATAGAATCTGAGAGGCACGTGAACATGAGCTGGTTTTGACAACTTTCAGAGGTCAGTTTATTGATTTATTCCTCAGCTCCTTCTACTTTTATCTTTATTTTGAGACAGATCCTGTAAGTTGTACCCAGAAATAGGAATTATTCTGTTTGAACTTCCCAAAACTGTTGTTATTTAAAAAACTTTTTTAGAAAAATATTTCTTTTTTCACTATAAAATTATCTTCCCCGAGCTCCTTTCAGATCTCCTGGCAGACTTCCTAGTCTTGATACACTTGAAAAATTATTAGTACCTTTTATGCCTTTGGTAAATGGTTTCTTGGACTCTTTCTTGCCTTGTTTTTATATGTCCAAATCAATCGTTATCCTAATGTTCTTTTTTTGTTTTCTGCCTTTGGATAAGATATCAGGCTTTGGCTCTGCTGTACCAAGGGGGCACAGCAACCTGTGCAAATGCAGAAAGATGTACATTCTTGGGTACTCATAGGGGATATGAACTAAGAGGTGAGAACTATATGGATTTCTTAACTTTTTTGAGAGCAGTGACTTAAATGTGAAAAACACCAGTGAACATGTTCGTCATGAAATCTTACTGTACTTCATATGTCTGAAAAGTGGAAGCATATATAAAAAAAAATAGTATATAAAAAATAATATAGTATAAGCAGAGAAGAGCATTATTCATACATCCAAATTTAAGCCAACTGACATTTGTTGGCTTTACTTATACAGCCTCTATCTCAACAAACATAGAAGTTAAACTGTGCTGACTGGTATAAAATCATATACCAACAGACTTCAGCCACTGATGGAAAATGGGCTGCACCTTGTTATAGGTTTCTTACTTTCCAGCTGATATCCATGCTTAAAACAAGTAGACTTTCCACAGCTCACACATAATGCTTCAAAGCAGTGTTCCACAGAGTCAAAAGGTAAATCCAATTCCTTCTAAAATACGAAGTGCCTGGGATTGTTCATGGTGCTTGGCAGGAACCATGAACCTTAGTGACTGCATGAGTGAGTTATTTGTAAGAAGTATTCTAAGAAAATTCTAAATATAGCTGTAGAAGTTGGTCATTTTAGAGGTGGCTTTACCTCAGGAACTCCTTAGCTAAAGTAACCTGAGTCTTAGCCTCACAAAGCAATTTGTCAGAGCAAACTCATGAGGTATTTGAACTTTACTAAAAAAAAATTTTTAAAACCACCCAAAAAGTACCCTGAAGAAAATCAGGTAAAAAAAACCAACAAAACCTGAAATACAGAAAAAAAAAAATTAGTAGTCCCTATATACACACCAACAAACAAGTGAACACAGAATATCCATCACAATTAACAAATGGAAAAATCATTTTTGTATTCTGTACAAAGAGTGGTTTGCTTCCACCATCTGTCCAGCCAAGCTATTCACCTGAAGTGAATGAGGGTGTTTTCCATTAAAACATTCTTTGCCTTCTTAAGACTTGGCACTATACAAAGAACACATTTTAAGTTCCCAAGAAAACTGTTTCTTTCAACTAATGCTCAGATTTACTACACATATTTAAGTCCATATTCAAATGTGTAAAGATAGTCAAAATAAATGCTCATATGACATTTAATTCTGTAAAAATAAGTTTGGTTAACTGTTCTGCTCCATACAGAATAACACACTGAAATAACAAATGCACCAGTCAGTGAAACGCTTTACAGAGAACAAAATATAGGTACTTTGTTTCATCGGAGAACTGCCATAATCATATGACAGTTATACTATAAGTTATGGGTATGGAGACAGGACAGTGCATTAGATTAATACTTTGCCTTTTTAATCTATTAATCTACCACCTTTGGGACATGATTTTAAATCCACTGCAGAGCAAAGTGACTGAAAATCATTCCATCCTGACAGCTTTAAAAGATCACAAGTGAAACATGTTAAGAAGGTCTCAACCCAGTTGATACTGAGCAGGAGCAGTCATCTCAGAAGATACTCAGCATTGGTCCTCTTTGAGCATTCTCACGAAAACAGATAGCTTTATTACAGCAAGGGGTATTTCATACTATTCTGCTAATAAAATCATTCAAATACATGCTAAATCAGCCCAGGATGAGTGCACTATAGGTTCACTGTCAAAGAATATTTTATAACCACCAGTCATGTATAAAAAGTTAGGAAAAATATTTCCCTGCTGATGCTGATATGAAAAGGGCAGATGGATATGGTGTAAAAGCAATGCATTTTATTATTTTTTAACTTTTTGGAATGGGTAAGAGAATGACAAAATCATCTGAACAGCAGAAAGAAGCTAGGTAAACTGTTCTGCAGCATTAGTCCACAACTTTAAATTATAACTTCAAATTCTCTAGCTAGTATTTTCTAACTACAGTAAGTTTGTTTTAAAAACAATTTTTCAAAGATGCAAAATAATTCCAGCAACTACTGTGGTTTCTTTTCTCTCACTAATAAATGTGAATTAAGACAAATAGCAGCTTCAGTAATTTTTGTGCTGGTGAATTCCTAATTAAATAGTTTATTAGTAGATTATCTAACCTTCATTTAATGAGGCCCTCCAGATGTTGTGTCTTAAGTGAAGCAAAAAGGAAAACAGCTGAATGCTAAGCACAACATAATTGGTTATGGTCAACTTGGAAAAGTCTGCGTTCTCGTGTTACCATTACTGTAATAACATAGGATTTTCTCTAGAAATAGTCAATGAATGATGACCTACAGAAAACCCTTTCACTATCTGCAGTTATAATTTTAAATTTATTTGGCTGTATTTGCTTCAGTTCTATTTAACATTCGTCTTCTCTCCACTACTTGTGTGCAGCTATCTCTAACAGTTGATTCCAGCTTGCACTTTTCTCTTTCTGACACTTCCATTTTAAGTTTCATCTAGTTGTTCCTCCTAAAGAACTGTGTCCAGTACAAATTCACATTTCCTTTCCTGAATAGTTAACAGAAAAATCATCTAATTCTATACAGAATATATATATTCTAATCATCTCATTCTATTTTTCAGACTGATCAGAAATGAAGCATCTACAGAATTTTTGTACAGTATAGGAAACAGCTTATTAGCATAACTGACTCTCAGAAAGTCTGGATTTAAGACAGTACCTACATAAGCATGATAAGAATTTAAAACACAATAAAATATTTTTTCTCTGTAATCATATTGAATTTTACTGAAGTATTGAGTTTTCTTCTAGAGAAACATGAAGATGTTTCATTTATCTTTTCAGTGCTTATTAACATTGTAAAATTAGTCATATGACACTTCTTTGAAGAATTCAACAAGGAATGTAGATAGAAGATAAAGATATTTTCCATGGAGATCCAAAAGATTTTCAAAAAAACCTATGTAGTCATGGCATATAAGGGATTATAGTATGGATAAATGCTGTACTACTGTGCTGGAAACGGAGGGTAAGAAGAGATGGTCAATTCCTATGATGAAAGTAGACTTTTCAATTAAATGATCTGCCCAAATGATCTGCCCTAGGGTTTATGTTTTTCATGGTCCTGGAAGAAGGATAATGAGGTAACAAATCTTCTAATGACACTGTTAAGGATAGGAAAACAAGGGCTAACTCTTAAGAACATTAAAAGGATCTCATGTGATTCAGGATGTGGTCAATAACATAACAGACAAAATTTAGTTTTGATAAATCTGAACTGATAACTATGATAAAATAGGTCTTACATCCCCATATAAAAGCATGGTCCCTGAGCTGACCACTGTCAATGAAATATAAGATCTTGGGGTTATGATGAAAAATCTGTGAAAACATCAATTTGATGCACTCCAGCACTCAAAAAGGCAAAACAACCATTAGGAAGTAGAAGGAAAACAGTATATTATTATGTCACTCCGTAAACAGATGTCTAACCCACAACTCAAACGACATAAGCTCTGGTCCCCCCATCTCCAGGAGGAGATCATTGAATCAGGAAAGATTCAGAGGAGGTCAAGAACAGCCAAAAGTTTGGATCACTAAGGAAGCACTTCGGTTTCTTCAATTTGGAAAATTATCAACTACAGCAACACATTATAAAACCATCTATAGCATGGAAAGGGTGGGCAGGGGTGGCCGGTTCACTGTCACTTGCAGTATAATAAATAAGAGATGCTAAATGTTTCTAGAAAGAGAAAGACTCAAAGGAAATAAAAGAAGGTGATCTTTCCTAAAGCAATGTAGTTAGAGTAGGATGCCCTGTCGCAAAATGATATAAATACTGAAAGTTTATATTATTCCTTTGCCTATTAGCAATTCTTCTGATCTTGAAAAAGTTCTAGAAATTTCCACAGTGGAAAAGGGAAGAAAACAAATAGACATTTGAAAAGAAATATTTCATACTTTTCATTTTTTAAATTTACTTTTTAAAAAGGAGAATAATGAAGGAGAAATAAAAATGTGGATTTTCAGCAGTACAATTTTCCAAGGAAACACAATAAAAATTAAAATTATAAATAAAATAAAAACATGTGAACTTCAAATTTCCCATAAAAATGTTCAAGTGCAATAAAAGTAATACTTTCTCATAAAAGTTACTTCTAAATGAAGGCTAATTTCCTAGCAGGATATGCTTGAATTTGTGTGATAATATTTGAATAAAAATCTCAGGAAAATTGAGCACTTTGCCATCTTTCCATATATTTTGCTGTGTGTATATATATATATATATATGTTTATACATTTTTACCTTTTTTTTTAACCTATTTTACCTATTTTTTCAACACTGAGACAATTGGATCCACTATTATTTATGTTTCATATAAACATATACATATATTCTATGAATAAAGATATTTTGAAAGTATGATAAGAAATTGATAGTGAAATTTAAAATGATTTTATCTTTGTGACATCATTTATGAAACATTAAAAAAAAAAAAAAGGTAATCCTGCCGTCATTTAAAACTGACATCATGCACAAATCCTAGTGAGGGACTGTTGGGCCATGGGGGATATAAGGGGTGAACAATGACGGAAATAGTTTGATGCCTGCATTGTTTTCCAAGAAGTGGGCTCAAAATGTAAGCAAGCAGAGTACAAAGGCAAAACTTTAACTCATTCTGACCTTTTGTCTTAAGGAGTTACAATTCCTTTGATCATCAGCCTGGTTGAGCTCTGGCTAAACTAAAACTGCCTGGGTTTCATCCAGGTATTTATTTCTTCTAAGAAAGCTAGTAAGCAGCATATTTTATTCAAAATGAGAATGGTATGTTTAGCTGAGTATTGCAAAACCTAGTGTTAACATTTAAGACCTGACCATCTCACATTACTATCAGTTTAATATAATGCTAAATAAGACCAAGCATGGGAAACTACTCAGAACAGTTCATGGCAAAGGGCATCTGCACCTTACCACTTTCAGAGCATCCTCTAAGAGTGAGCCATCTGCAAGGAGATCATCATGACTGACCAGTTTCCTATCTGGCACTTTTCAGTGAACAGTTGTACCGAAGAATTTGATCTATGTCTTGTGTTGAGATTGACTCTTTGATGGAATACTTCTAAGAACCATTTTTCTAACAACCATTTTTCTGTTTGTTACTAAAGGTTAGCAACAGCTCATCCACACCACATGGCCTTGTTTCTGTACCCTAATTGTATCATCTAATCTTGCTAGATTCTTTCTACCTCAATGAAAATCAAATTGAGTTTTATTTTTTTAATAAATTAACGCTAACTGCACTTCTCTACTTATAGTGAAGACTTACAGAAATAAAAATTAGCTCAAAAAGTGGTGTTTGAGCAGCATGAATATGTAAGATGCAAATGCATCAAATTCAAACTGACATTTGAAATTTTTGAAAAAGTATTTGTGAATATTTTTCTTAAATTGTCAGTTAACACCAGCATAGATGATTGCCATCAATAAATAACAGAATAGTCTGAACAATGAGGACGGAGGAGGTATCTGGGAGTTAGTATCTGGAAGACATTTAACCAAGTTTTTACAAAACTCATCTTGTCACAATGAATATACTTAAGCTCCAGGACTCCTGGGAAGCAGATCATTCAGAGTAGGCACAATCTGCAATCTGCAGTGTGTGTTTGAATACTACATAGTAAAACTCAAAGGATGTTAAGGTGATTACTGGGTCTTTGACAATGGCTTAGAAATGTGTTCTCCAGGTAAGTGTAAGTATTCCAGGACAAAGATTCTTTATGAAACCACTGTCCTCAGCTTGTGGTCAGTTGCTTATTTTCTCTATGGATAATCACTTAGAGCTGTTACGAGGTTCAGGTAGAGCTGTCTGGGCTTCTTTGAAATCAAATAGTCTTTGAACAATTTTCTCCTCTGTATCAGAGTTTGCAAAAACGCATCATGCTTTCCTCATTTGACATTGCTATGAGTTATTTGAGAAAAGAGCTTGGTGAAATATGAAAAAGTGACAGCAAATTCCCACACTAGGTGTCAGCAGTATAAATTAGATCTATTTGTACTTCCACAATTTAGTTATGTCAATTTAAATGGCACGCTTCTGTTCTAAAGTATAAGTAAACACTAATGAACTGCTCCAAGGAATATGCATATTAGAAATCCTCACTTTTTACAGAAATGTAGTAATGACCGACACTGAACTATAGTCAAATCTTGCACCACCCTACAGAAAACCCTGTAGGAAAAGCTAAGCTCTTCAGCAAGAATCAAAGACTAATACCCACAGGTAGGCCAAGTTAAAAAGCAAATCCGGTGTAAAAAGCCATGGACAGAGATTGCTCTTCCACCTTGCTCCCTTGAGACTATGTAGGTCAAACCCAGATCCTCTACGCTGCACCTTACAGCAGGAGCGCAGCTGAGCTCATGGTGGAGTACGACTCTCTCAAACCACATTTAATAGGTGATTCAAAGCTATCCACACAAAGCATTGCACAAAATCCTGTGAAGATGGTATCTCAGTGTGACAAAGGGATCGATTATTGTAGCAGGGTCTGTATCTGAAAGAGGCAGTCACAAACTTCTGAGAAAGCACACAGGACCGAAAGAAATCTGTGGAAATCAAATCAGCCTGTTCATTTGACCTGTGGAGGCATGGGCCTTTTCTACATGACAAAACACACTCTAATTTAGTGGGAAATGTATTTATTTTAATTATGCTATTTGCAAATTTTCTGCAGGATACACCATAAAAGTAATGAGGTTATGTTATTACAAGGTATCTATCATAACACTCTGCTATTAAATCATTTTACTACTTTTGTGTAGATTACAAAGCAGCAAGCAGTGGAACATAGTTAAAATATTACAGTCCTCCGAAAGATTTAATACTGTACAAAGGGTACAGTAGCTCTTATTCCAGTAGCTTGATTACCCACAAGTACACTGTGCAACAAATCACCAGCAGGAAGGATTACTTGGAACAGAACAAACTACTATTCTATCAATCATGTCTTTTAAAAACACGGAGTATTAGAGTCACATTTTATAAATGCATGCACTGACTAAATTCCTGTTTAAAATGTCTTTTTCTTTGACCTTAGTATTTGATGGGAATGTACAGTTTAGTTACTTTAAAAAAAAAATCCAAGAAAATCTCTGTCAAACTCAGATTTATATGATTATTTTATCTTATACCTATGAATGATGTCAGTTGACTTACACTTTTACTCATTTTAAAGAAAAATACTGAGAACTTAAACTAAAAGAAAGCAAGATTAAGCTGAAAGTCATACGCTAGCCAGATCCTGATTGTGAAAGACTTTAAGCCTAATAGTGAAAATCAAAAATTTTACTCATGAACCAAATTTTTTATGTGTCTGAGAATGAAAAACACATGCAGAGGCAAGGAATTGGGAAGTTTCTTGCATTGGTTTACAAACCACAGATTATACATAAAACCTAGGCAAGCATTACAGGCTCTTAATGCCAAAACTTAATACTGAAAATAATGACAGCTAACGCTAAGCACATTTTCTCTTTGAAAATATACATTTGGATCTTCATTTATACTTTAATATCATACCTTGAACTTTCCATCAGTTTGTAAGCTCCTACCAGGACTCTAAAATTATCTTCACAACCAGAAGCTTTTAGAAGCTTTATGGTAAAACTGCAAGCACCTCTATAAGACCAAAAGGTCTTATAAATTTAGGAGTTGTATTTACACATATTTTGTATTCATTGTATTTAAACATAAATGGTGGTTGCATTTGGACAAATGACAAACACCTTTTTAGAACAGATAAAATTCGAAATGCCAAGGTAAGGCAAGACAGAATTAAAGATCCTTATAAACCTGTACCTATGCGTACATCAGTGCTGCCCTCCAGACTTGGCCTCCAGTATGTTGCCTTTGTAAATCTGCAGAAACATTGCTCTGATTCCTTCAGGAGTGTTTCTTCATGCCTCCTGCAAGGCCCTGCTCCCTGTGTGCTCCCTGCTCTTCCTAGCAGTGGAGAAACACCTTGCTGTCCTCCAAACACTTGGCCAGTGAGACTGTCCCATTCATGGCTCTCCAGGGAAAGGGCAGCTCCCAGCTCCAGTCAGTTCCTTTTGGAGGAAACATACCACAATAGCATCTCCAAGTAAAGCAAATACCATCAGTCATAGTGAGCCATAAAAAATATATAAATAAATAAATAAAAGAAAACCGAACAACACTCTTCTGGTAGGTTTCCCAAAGCATGAGAAATACACACTACATACAATTTCCCAAATGGTAAGAAATATGTGTTACTTGATTTAGCTCCCAGTGTTTTGTCTAAATTTGACATCATCTTCCTGCTTTGCCAAAAAGAAAGCTACCCTATCTGAAGTATAGTAAACCTATTCTCAGGTAAAACAAAGCACTTACGTAACTGTGATAAATATATACATACATTTCCAAAAAAAGTATGAGTGAGATGCCATGCTTTTTCTGAAAAGAGGCCCTTTGGCCATGCCAGTTTTTAAAGGCAAAAACACCCATGCTTTTCTGCCTCTTAATTTTAAAAAATATGATTCCTCTTAATCAGACAGAATAACAACATCAGACTTTCATGTACAGGTCATTAAAGATGAAATATTAATCTAGAATTTCAAAGCAGTTTTAGAATTTAGAAGAAATATTTTAAAAATGAAGTAGATCTTAAAAACCTCTTGACAGTGTATCTGTCAGGTCTGTTCAAAATCAGAATCAATATTAGCTTACACTAAAAGAAATCAAACTGAAATAACTACAGTGATGATAGCTTAGAATTATTCATTACATTAAGCACAGGTGTCCTCGAATTTGTATTAAATTCCATTTAAATACCATCAAACCAAGATAAAGGAAGTAGTATATGATTAATAGTTTAATTTAAATAGTAACAGTAAATTTTATTTTCCTACTGTGAGGTAAAGTGATGTGGACGTTTTTCTATGTTGCACAGAAATATTACATCCTGTACAATTTTCATCAAAAGGTTTTGCATTATATACAGTTCACTTTATATTTTCAAAGGTAGTAAGGAAAATAGATTTGTATATAACTCAAATTATTTCTTTGCTATTGATACCTTGCTATTGTTATAGTTATAGTTATACTATACTATAATAGTATAGTATATAATAGTAGTAAAACTACTCATTACAGTTAAGCTTTTTGTTACTTAATATATAGAAAATCAGAAGTGGAAAAATTAACACTTTGAGGTAATTCATTAGATCCTTTGTATTAGCAAAAAAGCTACAGCTGAGAGCTGTAATTCTAATTCCAAAATAATCAAACTCATTTGTTGAAAATTCACTCAAATCAGCCTACCAACAACCCTACGGTTACCCCAAAATTAAAATGAATGTAGTAGTTGGCCTCATATCTCCATGCCTAATGTAGACTTTATGGCATTCAGTGTGAGAATATTTTGACATGGTTATTAAGCTTTCTATTAACCGAAGCAAGAATGTCTTCCCTTCAGGCATGTATCCTTACAGCTATCTCTATAAGCTCATACAACAGCTTCCTATCATAATGTAGTAGCCCATTGTAAACTTAGATCCTAGAAGTTAGGCTCCTATATCCACAGTGAGGAGTCTACGGCTTTGGGGCTACACCTGCAAATTATACTGCAATCAATGTCATCTCAACTTCTTTTTTACAGTTTTTTTCTCTTATCCATGTGCCTGTGTATGGATTTAGAACTCTTTCTTTAGGAGACATGATAACTTTGGATTATTATTTTTATTGGATCCTTTTTCATCACAAGAGCATAATTTCTGCAATACAAAACAGTTTGGTCAACACACTTTAAACTTTCTCCCATAGATTCAGATTACAGTTTCAGATTATTCTTTCTCTGAACACTTGAACATCTGCAAGGAATGCTTAAAAATTTTGAGAGAAATTGGAAAATATGTCTCAATTTTTTTCCTTTCTTCAGCCATGAAAGACAAGGTTATTGCAGAATTGCATGATTCTGAAATCAGATTGCTGTAGAAAGCAGTCATCTGCTTCCTTAAAGAAGATGGTGATATGATGTTGCATGTTACAACATTGTATTTCATGTTGTTAGTGTATTTCCCATGCAAACATTTCACATAAGAAAAAATTCTGGTAGTATTCTTTCATGCCTTTTAAATGGCCAAGTTCACATTTTTCGATGAAAAAAAGACACAAAAGGAATGTCTCTTATTTGTAATTACCATTCTTAATTTGAAGTTTCTTTTCTTCATATGGCTTACAGTACTGAGACTTCTATCAACGTTTTGTAATCCAAGAATATTGTTGCTTCAAAAAAGACCCTGGAACTCCTGTTGGGAGATTATAATTACTTGTTCCAAATCTTCAGTCAGATTCTTCATAACATGATGTTATCTTGTCAATCATTTAAAACAAATGAGACCAAGCCAAATGCTTTGTGTTTATTGTTCATTAAGGCACTCTAATAGATCGCTGATAAGGCAATGCATGTAAAGAGTTATTATATCAGCTGTTCTTTGATGTAGCCATAGTCTGAACTCTACAGAACTTTGAGTAGTTCTTGAAATTTGTGCTAATGTGGAAACAAAAAATGATTTAATCATACAAACCACAATCCACCAATCCATTCCTTATTCCAGATTCATTGATTCAATTCTACTAGATACACAGATGTGAAGCTGAATTAACATAGTGATAAATCTGGCATTCATTTAGTAAATATATCATGAAAAGCTGGCATCACAGAGATTAATAAAACAGAGGCTTAGCACCGCAGACTTTGGTGTTAAAGTGAATACATGGAACTGAGCTTGTAATTTTAGGAAAAAAAGTGAAACTGGTATCTGTCACTTATTGCTTCACTGTTAGGCCAGGACATAATCTGATTTACCTTTTAGAAAAATCTTTTATGCACAATATTCAAACATTTCCTTTGGGAGAATAATTCTGAGAGGCTGTTAGCACCAGTACCTCCAGAACTGAAGCTTCCTTTATTTTCACTTAGGTGTGTTTTGAGTGCAACTTCTTGCTTACACAGTGCTTTGGCTGTTGTCATGTCATGGAGTTTCATTCAATCCTTTGCTAAGGACCATAATGACAGGCTTACTTCTTTAGTTTTTAACTCAAACATTGTCCCTCTTGTGTTATTCCCCATTTATACCACCCACATCCACCTCTCTTTGACTTCATTATCCCCTTTTTTCCTTCCTTTTCCTTTTGCATTTACTTTTCTGTTTAGACCACATGTCATTCAGACCCTCCCTGACTGTCTCTTAATTTGTTTTTGTAAATCACTGCTTATGAAATGGAGTGTTGTTCTCTTGTCATTGATATTTGTAACTGAGAAAATGTTATCTTATTCCAAGGTGTCAGGTAAAATGAATGCAACCTCAGCCTAAATATCAGGATTCTTGAGCTGCAGGACGGCACACCAGGCCTCAGGTTGCCAAGCAGAGTGCACAAGAACACTGGTGAGCTCGTCATTACACAACAGTGGCTCACATCAGCCAAGATCTTCAGTTCTTCTTAGAAGACAGATATTCTACTTCCACAACAAACAAAAAAATCAGAAAGATCATAAATTTGAGAAAAATTGAGATGTTGTGACAATCAACTGAGAGAAAAACATGCTGTCCCTTCCACTAAACACTGTGAGACTGAACTGTTTGTTGCACGTGAGTTTCCTTACATTCAAATTATTGCGAATGACTGTGCCAGTGTTGATGGAGAGGTAGTTTCCTGTATTCATAGAATTAGAGGAGTTTTCTGCCAGGCTTACTAAGCAAATATGGAATCACTGTCAGATCAGACTACAATGCAACAACAAGGCTGTTGTGCTGAACAGACGCGATATTTTGACATATTATAGAAAGCACATCTGCCAGCTGGAGAAGTTCCACCAGAGGCACCTATGTGTCTTGCTCTGAGTGAGATGCTACACTATGCTGACCAGTGATGAATTCCTGCAGTGTATCCACATGGAAGGCCCAGGTGTAATGGGCTGGACATATGGCTTGGATCAATGACGTACATATGTTCAAGTACCTCCTGTGCAGGGAACTGGAGTGTGGAAAGAGGAAGCAATGGTGATCCAAGAAATAGCTTCTAGGACACCCCAAAGGCAGGATTGATTGAGTGCAACCTTCTGGCCAAATCTTTTGAGTTCTTTGCCAGAAAAAGACAGCAATGGAGCATCAAGGTGAGGGAAGGCATAGGCCACTTTGAACAAAAACAGATGCTGTTGGGCAGGAAAAGAGGGGGGCAGGGGAGGAGGGGGAGCGGAATTGTGTCAGCAGCAGCAGCAGCAATAGATCAGTCCATGAAGACAGTGAGTGGCATGGTGACAAGAGTGGTAAAAAGCAGTTATCCTGCACAGGTCTCTACAAGCTTTCATTGCACTCACTGCATTTGACTCACCCATCAGGTGAACAGGACCGCATTCCTTCACTTGGAGGGACAAACTGTGATTCAACAGTTTTGCACATAAGAAAAATATCTAGGGCAGGTTATTTAGGATTGGGGTGGTTTTTTTGCTTTCACTTCATTCTCCAAGCCAAACTCAAAGGAATATTAAAATGAAGTCAACTCAGAAAAGCAAAACTTTCTTTTATTCTACTAAATTAATCATGAAAATGCAAGCATTTTATCTTAATAATTCATTCTTTTTTCTTTCATTTTTGCTAATGTTGTCAAGAACTCTGACCTCTATCTATTATTCTGGTAGCCTTCTCATCATAAAATCTGACATCTGCCAGCTTTTAAGCAATGTGGGTATACCAACTAGTTGCTGATTTTAATGACATCCGTATCTTCTACCTTTGTTCCAGGTGTGAGTCTTATCAGAAGTCATGGAGCAAATGAGAAGGGAAGGTGACCTACTTCAGAGACCCCTGCAGTTCAGGAAAGAGGTAGCCTGGAGAAGGTTATGTAGCTTTGTCTGTGCTAGCAACTTCTGAGGATGTGGCTGAGACCTAGGTCTATAAAACAATGTATGTGCCTTAAGTGCTTCCTCATGTATATAGGTAACTGCATGCACCTAAGTCCTCAGGCCTAGGGCTAAAGCTCTAGGGACCCCACCTGTCCCATTACTGACTGTAAAAGGAGTTCAGGGTGATTATCTCAGACTTAGATGTCTGCCAGTAAGATATGAAATGTAGGACAAAAGAACTATGGAGATCTGAACTTTTTAATGTGGAGCTTCCTAGACTTCCACAGTCCCACTGTGCATATCAAAAGCTGTCCCCTCCTTGGCAAGACACAATGCTTAGTCAGAGTTAGTAAATTTAGCAGAGCTACTTGAAGTTGTGCGGGTACCACTTACCTCCTCGGTCTGCATTTCAGAAAACAAGGAGTGGCATCTCTCTCCATCTGTTTTTGGAAGGATGGCTCAGTTGATAATGTCAGCCTGTACTCTGGCTGCAGATCCTCATTTGCTCTTGACCATTACAGGCCTGACAGTGCTCAGCAAAGCATTCACCTGCACAAGATGAAAGCCTCTTTTCTCTCTTATGTGTTCCAGGATGGTTTTTGGATCTGCTCACCACCTGCGGTAGGGACCAATCTGAGGTGTCTAGCCATCCCCCTACATTGTACGGAAAAATCCAACACCTGACTAAAGGGTGCTAAACCTCCTTCAACTCCTTCAGGGACCTAGCAGTTAAACTAGCTTTTTTCACAACCATTAGCATTGGTGTCAGATGAGAAGTTCCCTTCAGAGAAACTGAAATATCTAAAAAGGAAAGACATATTCAAAACTTCTGCATTTTTGTAATTCCTGTTGGGAAAGTAAGGCAGCGTTCAGTTCTGTGAACACTAGTCTGTAGCAAACTGCAGGTGACAGTTCTGCAGTTTTCTGGCTCATCTACGCAGTCAGCAAGTCTCCTAGTTTTATACCCCTGCGCCGTCTGATCCTTGTAAGCCCATATATGTCTTCAGGGCATGAAAGCCCATTGAGATGAAATTACTGATTAAATGAACAGCAGCAATAGGAAAAACTACAGTGTTACAATGGGATTTGAAGGAGAAAAGAAACACTGAGCAAATGCTATTTTACTTCCCCATGATGCTCATCCTCACGGCAAATAGGTAAGCATAAGCTCAGTTACCAGAACAGAGAAACAAATGTCTATGCAGTAGTCAGACTACCACCTACCTATTTTTCCTCTCTTTATTATTCTTACTTACAAATTTCCATGAAAACTACAATTTCTGTCTCTACCATATAACAGAGAAAAACAAAGAGAATTTGAATATTTTTGGAATAATAGAAAACCTTTCTCAAAAAATATAGTCAAAAGCAAAGCAACCCCAAGTATTATATACAGAAAGCTAAAAAGCAGATGAGACCACATAGTTTACAAAGTGCAGCAGGAGGAAATCAGTACATTACTTTCTAAGATCCTTACCGAGAGCTGTAACTGATCATACTTACCCAGTTGAGTATAGCATTCTTGTTCAAAGACAACATCTAATACCTAATTTACAAGCACATGCTGAAGACCTCTTGAGGAGGAGTGTTCAGAGAAGCAAGCCAAACAGGAACACAGCACCTGAAGCAGAATGTAGGGTAAATTTAAGTCAAAAATTAGTATCCAAAACATTTTCCTTGCCTGCAGTCTAGCCCTGAAGGCAACATGAACCTTACAACACTTAGATTTACTCTAGTTACTGGGATGAGGAGATGGACACCTTGCTTACCAGCCTGGTGAGAATCCCAGACCAGGTCTGACTCCCCTGAAAGACTCAATCTAGTAAATGCTTGATATTTCTTGGCCCTTGAATGAGTCCCTGCAGGCTGAGCTGCATGACTCAGCTCCCAATCCACAGAGTATGCCCAAGAAGTGCTAATAAAATCAAGCTGCCGACAGCATCATAAGAAGCTGTGCTTCAATTTTAAAACCCCAGGGCAAGGGAAAATGAATGCACTTTACCCCATTAATTAACCTGTGTAGTGGGAATAGAGTCTACAGCTCAGTGCATCCCACTCCTTTGGCTCAAGGGCTTAGGACACT
Organism: Falco punctatus; assembly: GCF_963210335.1. Taxonomy (NCBI): domain Eukaryota; kingdom Metazoa; phylum Chordata; class Aves; order Falconiformes; family Falconidae; genus Falco; species Falco punctatus. The sequence continues at coordinate 74,156,766 of NC_137582.1, read as the reverse complement.
GAACTGGGACAGGAGCTACACAGGGCAAAAAAACTTGCAAAAATTTGCTGGCTCTGCAGCTGTTAGGCTGTTGGGTGGGTGATTTCCTTTACTGAAAAGACTGTATCCTGCCCATTCTTCCAAAGAAAATCAGCAGCAGCCTTATACTGGAGACATGACACAAATCTGTGGTGCACAAGTGGGCACAGATGCCTGGGCTGGGCTGCTTGCACCCCAGGGTGGGGAAGGACTTCACACAGCCCTGCTCAGCATTTCTGGGCTGGTGGACAGGTTTTGATCCCATCCTGACATAATCTCCATGGGCTTTAAGAATGTTAAATTCTGTTTCCAGGGACAAGCACATCTTTCTCCAAGAGTTCTCCTGAATTATGACCAAATTAGATGACTTTACCATTTTTGCAACACCCAATAGCCAGGCCCAGCTGTATAAATAAGCACAGCTTAGCTGAAGTCTGTGTAACTTCACTGATTTACATCTGCTTAGATTCTGGCCTTGGAATATTGATTTATGATTTGATATCTTAGCACTTACTTTCATGGGCAACAGGCCTGACCATTCATACAATCAAATGGATATTTTTTAAGTCACTTTTCAGTTGTAATCAGTATTTCCTTTTGCCTTCAGTGCATAAAAATTACTACCAGCTTTAAAAACGCCATATTGTAGTCACCTTGATCTTTGACAAAGAGTTCTTAATTTTCTAGAATTTTGTATTTGAACCAGAACAGGAAACAGTTTTCCAGGAACAGAGAAAGAAACCAATCCATCATTTCCACATACAACTAGTATTTTAATTATACCTCCCTCTTCAATCCATTTGACTACTGTAATTTAAAATTATTTTAATTTTTTTTTTATAAAAAAAAAAAAAAGGAAGAGAAATCACAATTGGCAAAACAAAGAATTACTCTGAGATGATTACTAAAATCTCTGGAAATTTCTGTGTGTACAACATGAATTTAAACATGTCAGAATTTAAGCCCATAAGTCACAGAACCCACCTTGGATTCAGATTCTAGTTTAGGAATAAAATTATGAAAGTATAATTATGTGGCAGAATTACAGTGAACACAACTGAGAGTTACCAAGGATTGAATTGCTTGTCTTTCTCCACCTTGTCCTCAGCCAAGTGGCAGGAAACAGCTGGTCAGAATTTTTGAGTGCTTTTAATGAAGTGAATACTTAGTTGTTAGGATTTGGTGATTAAATGAAATAAGACTAATATTCCTGTGTGGATCTGCTGAAAGATGATTGTTCTGAAAGGAAGGCAACTCTCTGCATGAGATTTAGGTAGCAAGTAAACTTATTCAAAAGTTCAATTTATAAAGAAAATTCTTAGGGAGTTCTATTTTTTATTGTTGTTATTATTATTACAAAACTCCTTAAAGACACAAAAACAAGGCACAAACTAACTGATTTATTTTGGATGTCTCACCTCAACCAAGTATATACAAATGGTTAAGCTAAATAAATAAGCTAAGTGAATTTATTCTGCTGCAAGGACACTTTTAATGTTCTACTGTAATGAATAGAAAGCTCAGAGGGTTATTCCAGAGTGCTTGTAGGTTAAATAAAGTTCTTCAAAACAAAACCTTGAAGCTGCACTGTAAAATTCCCAGTATACAGGAAACTCATCCTGATGTTGGAAGTTTAGGTATAACAACAGGCATCAAAAAGTGACCAAAAATATGATGTTGGACATTTTGCATCTGTTTATGTTTTACCAGAGGAGCTGTAAGAAATTCCAGATTCACTTTCATCACATTTGGTACTTGCAGTTGATCTATATTCCAGATTTGCTTAATAAGAAATATTAACTTCCTGGGAATTCACCCACCCTTTTAGGTACAGTTATAATCAATTCATAATGTAATCCATGAAGTAAACATTTTTGGCCAAATTATCAAAGTAGATTTGCCATTCTCTTGTAGGAAAACAAAACAAAACAGAACAGAACAAAACAAAAAAAGAGGCAGAGGGGAAAAAACAACCAAACACACACATGAGAAACAACCAAAAAGCCCAGGGTAAACTGCGTTCAACTAAAACACCAAAAGTACAGTCAAGTCACTTTGATGTCCAGTCACATGGTTCTGATAAGAATTCAATTCTATCAAACAATATACTGAATAATAACATTTGTGTTCAGTTTATTGTTTAAAGGAACTCATAAAACTATTTAACAAGCACTCTCAAAAAATAATAGCATGCATAAATGTCTTTATCATTAATGAGTAAAACGGGTTAATTTGATTTAGTATATGGTCCATCTTGAACAGTTGAAATGCTCAAGGCATTAGCCACTTCACCTCCTAGAGCCAAGAAAGGGTTTGAAAAGTCACAATATAAATTCATCTTATCAAAGGTTTTTAAACATGAAAAAATACTTCCACTTACAGCTTCACCCACATCTTAATTAAATAAAAGGGAGATTTTCTGACAATTTCAGTGAACATTTGGTAAGGTCTACAAACCAGTACAACCCAACTGACTTTAATCAACTGAGAAAAGTCTAGTGTCATATTTAGCTCCTGCACATTATGCCCCTGGGTTTGGAAGGGTTTTATTGCTTAACCTGAAATAGTGAAGAACCTAGTCCTATCAGTAACAAGGCAGACTGTAAAAAAGCAACTCAAAAATATTAGTGTCGTCAAAATCCAGAGGAAAAGCACAAAATACTATATCTAATTAATCCTATTTTTTTCCCTTTTGTACTTCTCAAGGCTTCCAGGATTTTTATGATATTTGAGACACTTTCTAACAGTATTATGTGTGGAGTTTTTTACACATTGCTCAGCTCATCTTAATTTTCAATTTTGCCTATAAGAGGATATCATAACAATATAACCTAAATGTACACAACACTCACTCTGACCTTTGAAAATATGTTTTATATAACACTATTAATGTCTATAAAGAGAAACCTATAAAATCTAGATATATTTAAGCAAAATATTGTAGTGGATGCTTATGAGACATCATCTATAATTTTAGTAATTTTTTTTGAGGGGGGGGTTGTTTTTTTTAAAGGCTTGTTTATAGACAAAGGCAAAATAAACAGCTGCCTGGGGCAGGGGTTTGCTAGAGGTATGCGCTCAGGAGGGTGAAAATGAAACTGAGCGCAACATTGATGCAAACAGATGATGCAGCCACAGCCATCCCATCCTTCCAGATGATGCAGGATCCAGACACCTGGCTCCCTGGAGCTGGCAACCAGTTCCCCACATCAGGCACAAGGTCCTTAGTCTTGGGAAAACAAAACTATATTCCCCCTGGACTTCTGTCAGTCCAAATGGATGTCCTCAGGCATCCTGAAGAAATCCTCTGAATTTCTGGTGTGAAGTCCTATGCAGTTTGGTTCTCTGTGCCCTTTTTCACTTGTTTTTAATGCTACCAGATAAAATACTGCCTGCTTAGAGCAAACCTGAGCATAATTATTTTATGAGCATGGGATTTGCTCAGCCCTAGACTGCTCTTTCACTGCAACTTCAGCAGAAAGAAAGATGTCTCCAGCCAGCAGTAGCCAGCTTTATCGTCAGCTGCTACACCCCTGGATGTAACACGGTGGCAAACAGCAAAGCCTAACAGAACTTCAGCATACCACAATGCCTTAATCCCTGTCTGAGGCAAAGTCAGAGAGAGAGAGCATAAGCAGCTGAGTTCACCACTCTGTACAGCACAGTTAATCAATAGGGCAGAGGAACTATCCCTAAATTTGTCTTGCTTATTTTCTTAATCTTTCCCATATTCAGACAACATTTTATCATTTTTAAAAATATATGAAAACTTATTATACAGTGTTAAAGAAGCACAACACATGGCTACCAGCAAGATAGGAGCACCTCAAAGTGAGAAATTTTTAACTGTAAAGCCACAGAGAGTACCAGGCTCCATCCTGTTCAAACAAGTTTGAATTGCCTTCATGAAAATGGCATTACTTTTAGATGGTGATGCTGTCCTAATCTTGTACCTAAATTATCCCAGGTTAACAGCTGTGGTGGGTTGACCTTGGCTGGATGACAGGTACCCCCTAAGCCACTCTATCACTCCCTTCCTCAGCAGAACAGGAAGGGAAAAAATATGATGAAAAAAACCTTGTGGATCAAGGTAAAAGTGGTTTAATGAAGCAATAGCAAAAGTCACAAGTGCAGAAGCTAAGAGAAACAAAAGATGTTATTCTTTACTTCACATCAGCAGGTAATGTCCAGCCACTTTCCGGGAAACAGGGCTTCAGTATGCTTAGTGGTTGCTCTGGAAGACAAATGTCATAAATAACAAATGCTCCCCCTTTCTCTTAGCTTTTACATCTTGAGAAGACATCACATGGTATGGAATATCCCATTGGTCAATTTGGATCAGCTGTCCTGGCTATGTCCCCTTCCAAGATCTTGCTTACCTCCAGCCTGCTGGTGAGGGTGGCAGGAAGGTTGCAGAGATAGCCTTGGTGCTGTGCAAGCGCTGCTCAGCAGTAGCCAAAACACTGGTGTGTTATCACCACCTTTCCAGCTACCGATAAAAAGCCCAGCCCTACAAGGGCTGCTTTGGAGCTCAGACAGACCCAGTACAACAGGTTTTATGTGGCATAATACACTTTTTTTTAGCACTGTTGATTGACCAGTGCACAAATGTTTTGAAATAACTCTTTTGGTATTATAAATATTAATCAAAAATCACCAAATATTCTGAAATAAAGCATCTGAGGCCAAACTTCCCTGCCAGGTGTAAGTAACAATCCCCATTATACCAGAGAGAAATGTGTGTGTAAAATACCTGGAAAAAAGGGGATATATGTATACATACATGGAAACCAGAGATCTGAATTCTTGCTGATGTGATTATTGATCTGCATAGCTGGGAACTGAGAGTTCCTTAAAATGCTCCTTCATAAGATTTCCTGTTCCATTTTCTTTCTTCTTGCATGGCATCAAGGGTTAGATGTTTGTTACTTTATGTGTTATGCCATGTCTGATTTCTCTAGAGTAACTGAAAGGAAGCAAGAGAAAAGTATATTCTGTCTTACATACCCTTTCCTCTGCTAAACTCTAAGGTTTGTTTTCCTTCCTAGGAGTAATTTGGGGGGGGGGAGAATCACTGACTGACTGACCAACTGGTTCAAGGAAAGCATTAGATACACTACAAATGCTTTGTCAGGACTAACACATCTGGCAATTTAGCCTTGCCTTGTCCATATCCCGTTCCCATTTAGGAAGACAACAAAATAACGAAGGCTCAAATCCTGCAAATGTTAATGTAAACCAGTAACTTTAAACTTACAAATGGCTCAGTGCCAGGATTGACACTAGCTATCAGCATACACTTTTGGACAGATATGGGAGCTCTGTATATATAAATTTAGCATGGAGCTTGCTGCAATCAGTTCGTTACAGCATATTGCAGCACTAACACTGCTGGAAGAAACAGAAAGTGTCTAAATAACTACAGCCAATGGTTGCAATCCTAGAAACTCTCACATCTGAATAACATCAATGTCACAAATTCTCATGCTGGATTTGGCAGTCCTCCCTCAAATAAGGTAAATTACTTCACCAGAGTAACTGTTTATAGGATTATGTAACTCCCTGCTACTCTTTATTCCATCTTCAGCCCACAAAAAAAACATGAAAAGAGAGAACACATAACGAGATATATACACATACATAAAGCACATATATGTGTATATTCACACACAAACACACACACACATAAACAGTCATAGTATGGATGATGAGTGACAAATATCCCAGTTGTGTCATCTTCTTCTATCACTTGTGGCATTCAAGAACCAGTTTAAACAAAACATTGGGGTTACAAGGTCAAACATTGAAAAGTTAGGAAATCCACAAGTAAAGGCTAGTTTTTGAAACAGTGCCTCGTTCTCAGAGATCTGTCTAACCAGCAAACAATCAAGTGGGATGATGCAGGGCCTAGGGAAGGAAAAACATAATCACTTCTTTGTTTCTCAGTCTGACAAAAATGTTAATCACATGAAATCTTTCCAGTTCTCACATTGTGGGCAATGGTGCTGAAATCTGAATTCCAGCAGAAGTTTATCACCTCAAACAAGGAAATAATCAACAGTGATCGTGGTCCCACTGCTATGAGGAATAAGAGATTTACACTGCCAGTTATTTACTAAGCAGCAGAGGAGCAGTGAAAAACAGAAATCCTGAGTCCTACCCAGATTCTGGAATATGGTGTATTTTAGTGGCTATAGACCTCTGATGGTCTTTTCTAACCTGTCATATTCCATCCCTATCTTTTCCTATGCTGTTTTCACCTCTCTTCCTCTTTTGTTTTGTTTCTACCACCTGACCCTTCCCATGGCCTCTTCTACAGTCTGTTGCTACCTCCTTCAGCTCCTAAGTCCTGCAGATACCTGCCCCTGTCCTAGCTCTGCTCCTCACCCAAACTTTTATCCACAGCTGATTAATCTGTCCTTCTTCAAACTTCCCTGAAGTGATGTGGACAGCAATGAAGGAATAAAAGCAGAAAAAACAGAGTCTTCTTGCCCTCACTTCTAAAGTTACTGAGGCACATAAGACTAATTATAGGGAATGACATGCTTAGTTCTGCTCTGAGATTGCCAGCTTTGAATATTCACACTACAGATGAAAACTACAAATAATTAAACTATAACCTATCAAGTATACCCAATGATAGCTCTGCCAAATGGGTGTGTATTTTTATAGGGAAAGCAAAAAAATGCACCTCTTTCTGGCCCCAAGATACCCCCCTTCCTAAATTTACATCATTTACTGTAAAGCAGTTTATTCAGTAAGGTCACAAAGATTTTTAACATTAGCAAACCAAATAATTTCTCCCTATCATTCCTGGAAACAGTTCAACTGTTTTTCTGAAGCTTTCTTTTTATATGAAAGCAAGACATGCAGTGTGAGGCAGACATCAGTCATAAAAACTTTTGTCTGAACGATTACATCTAACAATAAGAAACACACTGGAATCTTACATAAGAAAATGCTATCCATCTTTAAATAGGGATCTCATTTCCAGCTCCATCTGTAGCATATATTTATACATATAAGGTTCATTTTCGAGTGTTATCTATTTTTAACCATCTGCTAGCATTGTTATTTCTCGCGCATTTCAAAGTTTTTCTGTGTACCTGCTTTTGTATATAATCACATCAAATACATGTTGTGTTTCTCATGTTAAATTCCCATTAAACTCATCGGGCCAAATTCCTCTTAGTAAATTCACCAGCCTCTTTTGAGTAAGATCAATGGCTATTTTCACCCAAATTACACTGAATATTCATGTAAAAATGTAAATGCGCTTAGAGTTCTGCAATGCAAATGGCTTGAACACCTTTCTTAGAGTCCTCCAGGTCCCCCTTCAAGGTTGTATGTTGAATACACTTGTTGAAATCCCGCTGCACATAGTTATTTACCACTGCAAAGCTTGATTTATTGGCAAGTTGGGAAAATAAACAAACAAACAAAAACTCCACTCACTTAGAAGGACTTTTTCTCAAATTACTATGTAGTCTATCCCATTCTCTTTATACATGGCAATAAACTGAATAGCTGGATAAAGAATACTTTCATTTCTGTATCTTAAGATTGGTTTCTTTTCAAGGGATTCATATAGGAGAAACTTACGACTATAACAGCAGTTGCATGCATAAGTCTTAAATGAATTGATGGAAAGCCTAACCTCACCATGGTTTATCTATTATACCTCTAAATGTGTTTACATTCTTAGATAAAGGCAACTATATTGTCTTTAAGTCAACTCATAGATCCTTATGTATTGATTCATGGATTATTAGCATATTTGAAGAGATTAATCTGTTAAACATCTAATTCTGTAGAGCTATAGTAATGAGATGTCACACCTTCAAGGTAAAATATATTTTACAAATACGTAGTTTTCCTTCAACCTGGGCATTACCAATATCGTATTACAAGTTGATAACTGTGTCTCAGGATATAGACAAATCTTGCCTGAACATTATAAAGCTCTGATTTTGGTAGAAATGTGGCTTCATCCTCCTCTCTCCTGTGTATAAACACACCACATTTCTCTTGAGAGTGTTCTAAATATTAAGTATTTACCTTCCCAGCTTCAGTCTAGGTCACAAGAGTTGCCCTTTACTCCCTACATCAACTAATTTCTGTGATGGCTAAGTCGGTCTGACAAGAAACAAGAAGCCTTTCTCTGCCACCAGTAGATGCTGTTCCAGAAATATCTGACTTAGGCAGCTGAGATGAAAAGAATGTGGTTGGGCTAGGCTCCCAGCAGCCAGCACAGTCCCAGCTCCTCCGCCTGACGCTACCGAATATATTGATCATCCAGGTCAGTTGATGAGGTGTATATAAAAAATGCCGGATTCTTACTGATGATGATACATGGTAAGAGGTAGTTACAGCACAACTTATTTTTATCTTTTTTGAAAAATGTGGAAATAACATACATAAGAAAATATAAGATCTCACATATTTCATACCATTTGATTCCCAACACATCTTCCTTTTACTGCGCTTGTGCCTTGCACATTTGCAAGGCAGTGCTATTTTCTCTCTCTCCCTCTCTACGCCCCCCCCCCCCCTCTTTCTCTCTTACATATGGGTCTTTCTTACATATGACCCACACACATCAAATGCAATTGCCTGACCTGATCTGTGATCTACTAACCAGCTGCATCTGGAATCACAGACTGGGAGAGAAGCTATGACACAAAACTGGAGTTGGAGGACTGCCTCACAGCAGATTTCTGCAAGAAAATCCCCAGCCCCACCCCAGCTCCAGTTCAGGACAATAGCTTTCCTTGTGATACACCCAGCGTGCCTTGGGGACTTGATCATCACAGTCTTGGGATCCAAAGGCACCTGGAGTTTGGTCCTCCACTACATGACCAGATTCAGGAAATCCTATGTACTACAGTATTAAAAAAACAGTTTTTAAAACGTGCATTTAACTTATTTAACCTTTAAATTCAAGCAGTTGAAAGTGTGGATGTCTCATAAATAATGGCTGTGGGATCTTAATTTTGTCCTCTTATGCAGATGTTTTACAATAAAGTTATATATATATATATATATATATATTTATTTTTTTTTTTACAATACAGTTATTATATGACTACACAAGTTTTTTCCACTGGACTTCTCTTCATTCTGTTCAAAGGTGGATACCCATGGTAGCAATTTTCCACTAAAAAGATGACATTTCCCAAATAACAATTCTTCTGTTTAATTAAATGGGCTTGCATACAATGTGTGCATTTTAGATTTTGGATTTTAGAACTGGCATATTCTTTTATTCTCTTCAAATGGAGAAATAGCTAATTCACAATAGGAAAATGTTAGAAACTGCTTTCTCAGTATTGATGAGTGATTTGACATATTTCAAAAAAGGCTGTTTCTCACAACTGATTTTTTACTACATATTCATTATATAGTTTTACATTATAATATTCTAATGACAATGTGATAATGGAAGCTGACTGAAGCCGTATTTCCCACTGACTCACACAGGCATCTAATGCATTCATGCTTAATATTTTTAGGCATTATAGAAGGGATTAGAATAAAATAAAAAGGGAAAAAAGTACAGAGATGAAATATATAGATTTATCTGCTGTCCAATCCGTTCATTAGCTTGAAAACAAGTTTACTATGAATTTACACTGTGACTTATTATCTTCAGAATAGCAAACCTGCTCCATTAATAAAAATACACTTATACACACACTACATTAAAATAACTTAAGGATGAATAGTTCAGCTTTACCACTTTTTTTAGGACTGGATTCAATAACAGAAATTGGACTCAGCTGTATGGATTTTTCAAGGATATTATGGACCATATTTCCATAGACATTTTTATTGTTTCTAGTCCTCTAAAACATCAAAAAAAGTTGTGCTTTTAACTGAGTAGTTTCTTCTGTTTATTAGTTTTTGTAAATATTTTTTCCTGTTATGTCAATTGCAGGACTATAATTTCATTCTTGCTATTGTAGATAAAGAAAAGTTCATTTGAATGCTACTTCTTGAGTATTTAACTCCCACTGAAGTCAGTGTGTTTGTAATTCAGAAGCGGCTTTGCACAAAGGCCATTTGGAGGACCCCGCTATACAGTTCTTTGTATCTGTTGTAAAAAAATATGAACAATTTATTTGTAATGACCAGCTTTCCAAATTCAGCATAAGAAAACTAAATTATGTGTTCTTACATGTTCACCAATAATATGCTGCAATTTAGATGATTTACTATGAAAAAACCCAAAGGAGATAGATTTTTATTCCTCCATAACCACATTTTGAAGCTCTAATGAGAATTTAAAAAAATGTATGTGGCCCAATGAAGCAAGAAGATCTAGCTTACAGACATTAACACCAGCTAAACATGGAGAAATAGAAACGTAATTATGCAGTCACTTTGCTGATGATAATAATATGTTAAAGTCTAGTGAGATTTCAGTGTTTTACAGGAAATCTCATATTTGTTTGGTTGGAGTATTTTACTTCAAAGCCCCAGATCCTGGAACTGAGTAATGAGGTAAATATTCCACATTTCATTATTATATAAATTAATCCTTCTCTCCCAGACTTACAGTGTAAAATTCAGTTTGTTCAAAAGTCAGAAGAGAAATGAAAACCCATTTTTTTTATTTATTTATTTTTTATTGGTAAAAAAAAAAGAAGAAGAAGAAAATTTCTTGATCTGTAAAAACCAATATAGCTGAGCATGGCAATGGAAGTTTTGGGTTTCTTTGTGGAGGTTTTTTTTCCCCAGAAGAAACATGTGCTGAGAATAACGTTCTTCCCACCCAGTGGAAGGGCAAGCAGGAAGAGAAAGAGAGGAATTAAATCCTGTTGCTTCCCCCTCGCACTCCCCTCACAGGCCCATTGGTGAGACTGAGCCTCACCTGCATTTCGGCAGCTCCCCCCTCAGCTCCTCACCTACGAGGGGCTGAGCCCGGAGCCGCCCTCTCCCTGGGTATGAAGCCACCTCGGCTGTGTGCAGCTAACCGATAGGAAATACAAGAAGTGGCAAAATGTGGCTTAAATCTGCTCCCACTGCCGACACACACAACTCAGCTCAGGGAACATAATGTCCATATGCTGGAGACCATTTCTATGGGGAAGTCTCTGTGCCCTTTCTCCCACAGAAAGGTGAAGGGGGGGTGTCTTAGTCCCCCTTTCCTGATGGGGCTGTGCAGAAAAAAGGAGGCAAAGGACACTGCACCAGAGAGTGAGAGGCAGTGCAGGGACATGGCTGTGTTCCCTAGAATGTAAGTCACTCCACTGGGAATAGAATTCTGTCCTTGCTCCAAAGGTTTCATGATGGGTTTGCGCTGTGCTGTCACCAGCAGGAACAGCTCCATCTCAGGTGCGCTGGAGAAGGCAAGGGTGACCACCTTCTGTCGGTGGCTGGGGTGTCAGGCCTGCTTGGGGAGGGTGTACCAGCCTGAGCCCTTCAGTGACATGGGGCGGGGGCATGTCAGGGTCAGCATCCCAAACATGGTTAGACGTAATCTCCTCACCTCTGGGAAGACTGTAGTCTTTCTAGACATAAGGAAAGACAGCACGTTATTTCTTGGGTGAGTTTAAGGCCAAAAAAAAAGAGCACAATCCTGAAGCCGAGTGATCTCAAGGATAAGAAGCCAAATAAGACTTTTCTATTCCATACATCTTGTCCCCTTCATGATTATGACCCTAAGCCCCTTTACAAAGGTTGCAGGAGGTCCTGATGCCTGGAGGCCTGCCCTCTCTGAAGACTTTTTAGTTTCTTCCCCAAAGAGCAACAAAAGAAGTAGGTACCACACTGAAGCCCAGATGGTTTGCAATGTGAATCTGGAACACACGGAAAGCCCCTCACCCAGGGACCAGCTTCTAAAGTTCATTCAGACCTCTGGTAAACACCCACAATCCAGAGGCACCATAACAGCTTTCCATACCTCTTGGTACCCATTTTAAAGCTTCTCTTTCTTTAAGACACCCTGCAAATGCTTTAACTACAAGGTACATTGCTAGAGGGAGGGGGGATAAGTCAGAGCAGAAATAGGACATCTGCCCATCTTTAAGTGGTGCATGGCATGCCACCAAGATGGGCGCACCGCTCCTCACAGAAGTCACCAGGGAGGTCTGTGCCAGATCAGTGCACCAATGTGACTGGCAGCCCGGAGGAACCCATTTTCCTGTGAGTCACCTATGAGGCTGCAGGTGCTCGAGGCCTATGGAAAGTTGAATCCTAGCCACTAACAGCTAATGTAATCATGTTGCTTGCTCAGATCTCCTGCTGATAAATGCACCCAGTTACTCCTAACTGTCTCCCTTACAAAATAACACCTCCCAGGACACCTACATCTTCAATAGTTTTTAACCACGCTGCAGCTGCACAAGAAAATCCATTCATCAATTATAAATCAATTGAGGAAGAGAAATCTGCTGCTCGCTTGATTGCCCTTGTTGTCCCTGCAACTCACTGATCCAGCTGCACAAAGTTTCCAGCCTGCCAGGTCTGTTTATTTATTTTAAATTTTTAATTATTGTTAATAATATTAATAATATTAATATTATTAATACTACTATTATTATTACTATTATTAATAATTCAGAGCCTGAACAGATCATTCCTTCCTTTGTAAAAAATAACTCTGCAACAGTGATCTGTTAGCAGAGAGATCTTTCCTCTGATGGGAGAGGGGAAGAGAGGAAGAGAGAAAGAGAAAAAAAGAGAGAAAAAGAGATTGATTGTATTTTACAAAAGGCGATGCAAGTACGGTGGGCCAGATGCAACCGCAGTCTAGCTATAGCCCTCCTGCTCTAATTGCAGGGGACTTCTTTAAGTAGATAGCTATTCCCCGAGAAAGAGCTCTGCTCCTCCTCTCCTGTTTACACTGTCAATTCCTAGCCCTCTCCTTCCAAGCAAAGATTTGCATTATGCGAGGCTGCTTTTAACAAGTAAAGCATTTGCAAAAGTTTGTTTCAGAGAGAAGGGTTAGGCAGGCTTGTTGCTCGACGTTGAAAAAGCACAACTTCCTGGATAAGGAAGAGTGAAGGCAGGCTGGAAACATTAGAAAGACTGGAAAGGACTTTGAGAAATTTTATCCACTCTCCAAGAAATATAGCAGCATTTATGATCATTGAGAATGGAAGGGGGGGGAGGGAGAAATTACTATACAAAAGGCTGAAAATAAATATCGTAATTATAATAATAAATATTAATAGTAATTAATAAAAAGTATTAATAGTAATTAATAATAATAACTACTCCGTGGGGGAAGGGGATTTTTTTACCCAGCCCTGCTCAAGCAGTCTTGCAGATTTCTTTTCTCCTTTAGTAAACCAGTCACTGTAAATATTACAGTATGCTAGTATTTCTGGAGCTAAACAAGTAGCAGGACAACTGGATATTTTACTTTTTTTTCGGTGTTGAGTGTTCCGAGGTGACTAAATTTGCCTTGTTGAGCCTTGTAAAATCCTGACTTAATCATGTAAACTTCTGTGTAAGCAAAATAGACGAAACTTCAAAGGGTCAAAAACCCTTTAGGGATTTGCGAGGAGACGCCAGCAATAGATCCTAATCTGCCTCCAGAATCCTGGCTGTATTTGTCCAAGGAACTGGTACCAGCAAACTCTCGAAGGTAGAGATAGTGGGTTGATTCAGCCTTTATCCCCTTAGAGAGTATTGGCTTTGTGAGGCTCTAGGCAGCGCTTCAACGCCAGGGGATCTTGCCCAAACCCTCTAAAAATGAAGTACAGGAGTAATTTGAGATAATGACTTTGTAACAGGCTTGGGCAGACCTTGGACAGAAGAAGCGAGAGATGTTATCACCCCAGCATTCCTCTTAAAATGCAGTTTTTCCCCCTGCTTATTCCCAGTTAGTCAAAGCTACATTAACATTCCATCCAGCGCTGCTAAACAGAATCTTAATTAGTCCTGATACTCTTGTGCAAGGGGTTTATTCATTGCACTCTTAACTAATGGTTGCTGTCAGAGTATTTTTTTTTTCTTTGGGATCTTTGGGGATATCGTGTTCTGCTGCAAAGCATGACAGAAATGTAATGTGCATAAAAAAAAAAAAAAAAAAAAAAAAAAAAAAAAAAAAAGCTTGCAGATCTGAAATCTTGAGACTGAGGCTGACTCCAGCCTTGTCTAATGGTGAGACATTGTTGGGACTAATGAGAATAACTTCACCAACAGAAATATCCCTGCATCTTGTTTATCTTAAAATTTAACGGTACACGCTCTCTCGCCCCCCACCCCCCGCGTGACAGAAAACATTACAAACTTGTTAGTGTTTTGAAACAGTTCGTGCAACTCCCACTAAATTTGCAGCCCTTTGTATTTTGCATTAGCCACCCGTGGCTCGGTATTTAATGAGAGAGTCTGTAGGTGGAAAAGAATTAACAAGTTACTAAACAGCCGGTTGCTCCGGCAGGACCATTCTGTCTGCGCTATACGGTACTTATCCCCCCCGCTCTGCTGCAGTCATTCCTCCCTCTGCCCCTCGCTCTGACATCCCCACCCCTCCACGACCGTTTCTGGTTTACACGCACACACGGGACACGGGTCTCCCACCGCAACCCACCGACTCGGACCAGCTCCGCTATCAGCAAAGGGAAAAGCAGGCGCCCGCAATTGTTATGTACACACATGTCATTTGATGTGAGCATCCCTCAAGGTTCTTTGTGGCTCGGGGCTGAATCGTGACAATGAGCAGCCACGACAGACACTACTAAAAAGGAGAAGCGTAGCAAGCGTGCCTCGCCACCCGCGCTGGGCTGAAGCGGCTGTTTCGTTTATCAGCCGCGGCAGAACTCGTTATTTGCCTGTAAATCTACGTTCAGCTACACCGGTCTCGGAAACAGATTTATAAGACTATAAATTACCGTTTCTTTCCTTCGGGCTGGGGGAAGGAAATGAAGGGGGGGAGAGGGAGAAAGGTGTTTTTTGGAAATAGGAGGTCCGTGTTACTTAGCTGCTGCTCACCCCTGTTAGACTCCTTCCCATAAGCTTGCGTAACATTGATTACTCACAGAGTTCACAATAACTATCATGTAGCTAAACTAATTGAGACAATCATGCTAAGTTATAGTCAGTCTAAAAGGTACCATTGATGTGGTAATGCCTATAGAAAGTCAGACATGCGACTCACTACCATTTAATTGCTCCTTTAAACCTGTTATTACAATGTTAACTGGCTTAAGTATATATTGCTGCCTTTTATTGCCTTGATGTGACAAATTAAAACATACACTCTGGAAGCGGCATTCATTTGCGGATGGAGTTGCAGGAAAAAGGGAGCCGGGCGATGTCAAACCTGTCAGGATGAATTAATTTTAAAACTTGCATTTTGCACTGCAATTCCCAGTGCAGTTTTGTTGCACGGGGGAAACATTTTATTTATAAAACATATGGCTATTATATATAATATTACATACACATATTCCATCTCACGCAGATCTGCCGTAAAACGAGCCCCATCGCGCTAAAAACGAAAAGTCCTTTTGGCTCAGAGACCTCGCCTGACACTACATTAAGTGGAGGTCTGGAGGAAAGCGGGGAGGGGGACAACGATGAAGTTGCTACCCCAACTCAGCACCACACACCTGGGGGGGGGGGCGGGGGGAGGGAGGCTTTTCAGTGGTTACGTCGCCTTTGACTGCCATGTCCCAGGCCCAGGGAGGAGGGGGTTTACCCATGCCCCGAGACCCGGGAGCAAGGCGACAGCCACGGTCCCTGCGGGCTGCCCTTTTGCGGCTATTCTTCATGATCAAGCTTTACTGAGCTCCCGAAAGGGGAGTGGGGGTGTGGGGGTGGAAATAATTAATAGTAATAATTTCTTGCTTCCCCATCCCCAGGGCTGAGGCGGGTTCGGGATCTTTTAAAAGCGCAAGGCTGTGCCTCTCCCGCTCCGAGGAGCGGAGCGGAGCCCAGCCTCGCACCCCCGCGCACCATGCACGGGCTGGGCGGGGGCTGCGCGGGCTCCAGGTAAAGCACACCCTCCCCTTCCCCGGGGCGATCATGAAGGCATGGAGGATTCCCCCAAACAAGAAATACTCTGCTCCCTCCTTCCCTTTCCCTCTTTTTTTTTTCCTCCCCTTCCTCCTCCGCTCGCGGAAAGATGTCACAGGGTTAAAATGTCCTGCTCGCCGTCTCTCTTGATCTCGGGGAGCGAAGTAAGTAAGAGCTGCTGGCACCTTTATGGGACTCAGACCTGCTGCGGCTGCGGGAAGCGTTGGCCCCCGCCAACTTTGATCGGCCTTATTCATCCCAGCTGCGCTCTATTTGTTTGTCATTTCGGTCTTTTCCTCCCAGAATCGTTATTTATGGTCTGAAAAGTGAAACGCGCCGCGATTTGCCTTTACATGGACTTTGCAAATAGGAGGGAGACACTTCCCTCCTCCCCCCGCCACGAAGGGAGCTGCCAAAAGAGAGGGGGGGAAAACTGTCTCAATCATTACCAAATCAGCTTTGAATTCATTACTCCAGAGCATTAACTAATTACCAGATCAGAGAGAAGAAAAAATAAATATTCCTTTAAATAACTGAAGGTAATTATAACCTTGTTGTTGACACTAAGGATTAATAATTGATCAGAAGTTATACACAATAAATTGTCAATTTATCTCCCTATAAAAATACACATACTTTTTTTTTTTTTTCTGGGCGTTTTTTGAGAGTCCGAACAGCGACGATATCCCACATAGCCGCCCTACGAGAAGCAGTACGATTATATATTTTCCCCTCCCTCCCAGATATTCTGTAGTGTTTTGAAATCCCCCGTCACGGATGACAACAAGCCCAGGTGGGGCAGAAATGACTTTCGCTGCCAACCTGCGCTCCTGTCTTTCCGAGGAGGGCTGGGCCGGGGTGACCGCCCCCCCGCTCCCCCCCTTTCCTTTCAGTCCCCAAACGCCGAAAGGAGGGAAGTTAACGGTGGCCGCCCCCGAGGCAGAGCGGCCGCGTCCGTCCCTTACTTTTGCTCAGGGAAAATGCAGCCGGCTCGGCCCGGATTGGATGTGAAATGGTCACATTCCCCCTGAGTCACCGCTGCGGGGGGTGAGTGGGGGGACGCACGGGTCCAGATTGCGGGAGCCCGGCTGTCACCTCGGCCAGGGCGCTTACAGGTAAACCGCTCCTCCGGAGCCTGCCTGCCTCCGAGCTACCGACCCGCCAGCCTCCGCCCCGCCGATCGCGCGTTCTCTCTGTAGTTCTAATAAAGACTCTGCTTCAGAGCTGCCGAGTAATAATCAGGGATTAGATGCATGGGTGCTTTGAATATTCACCGTGGATCCCTTTGTTTCTTAACTTTTTTTCTTTTTTCCTCGCTTTTATTTCTTTAGAAGCCGGAAACATACCTGAGTTATTAGTTACCGGATCAGAAACAAAGCGGTGAATAACGTATTCCTTAATGTGCAACATTACTGTCAATAACAATACTTTTCGCCATCATTATCCAATTCCTACAATGGAAAGGCTCTTTTCAACTATTTGGATCGTGAGAAGCTTGCCCAAGCACCCGAGAAATATCTGAATGCACAAGGCAACGAATCGACGTCTATGTAAATTCCACTTTCTTTTTTTTTCCCCTTCCCCAAAAGTTAATAAGCAGTAAAATCCTCCCGGTATTGATTACATCCCTGCCACGGTTCCTCAGCGGCGCGGTGAATCTGAACCGCCTTTAAGTGAGATGTAACATGTGACGGAACGCAGAAACTTCCAGTGGTGAGAGGGCTGGGGACGGGGGGGTAGGGTGGGGGTCCTGTGAGGTTGGGCACGGAAGGGCCGCGACCGAGCGGGACGGGCCGTAACTGGCCCGACTGCTCCGCTCCGCTCCCCTGCGGGCTGGCCGGCCCCGGGCCGCTCCCGCTCCCCGCAGCGGGGCTGCCGGCCCCCCGTCGGGAGCTAATTGATAGCCCATTAGGGAGGTGGGTGTCGCCTCGTAGAGCTAAATCAGACCGTGCACCTTGCAATTTGTTTCTTCACCTGAAAATCACCTTTCACCCCCAAAACCTGGAGAGCTCCTCCGCGCGTGGACGTTTGGGCAGGCAGTTCTCTTTGTTGGTGCTGGTGGGTTTGTTACTATTTTTTTTTTCCCTGAAACCTCCCTCCCTCTCACAGGGGTGAGAGCCACGTCGGTTGGCTGAGATGCGAATGGAGCTGGGAGGGAAACGCAGACTCCCATTGCGCTTTATATTAACTTTCCCCTTAGCCGGGCCCGTTCCCCTCCAGCCGGAGCTGGGGTACAGCAGCAGTTGTCTGTCTGTCTGTCTGTCTGTCTGTCCGTCCGCCCGCTGCTGGCCTGGGCGGCGGGTTACCTCCGTCCCCATCCCTTCCCCCCGACTCCAGCCAAACAAAGGTGGGCGACGCTTTTTTCCGCTCTCAGAGGCAGTTGGTGAGCAGCTTTCCCGAAACAATAACTCTCTTATTGAGAACAAATGTTGACATTTGCAGGGAGCGAGGGAAAAAGCAGCCCAGGAAGTGCAAAGTGGAAAGCGACCCTCTTCCTATTTGACGACAGCGTCAATTCCTCCGGGATCCCACCTGAGATTAAAGCCTGAATTTCAATAAATCAGCTCTAATGAAACCTCTGGCCCCGAAGAGGCGAGGGTTTGTCTTTCCCTCTCCGAAACGAGCACAGAAACGAGGGGAGGGGGTGGGGGGAGAGGGAATAAATATAGAAAGGGGCGTGAGATTTTAGTCCCAGCGGGCTGATTAGCATCGTTATGAAATAAACCGTACACAAAGTGATGTATTTTACCGTTCATCTCTCTTTCTTGCTATACTGAAATAATCGCTTTGTTTGTGCCAACAATCTAGCAAGGCTACACTTCCCTTCTGCTTTTAATTTTGATTATTAAATCTCAAATGACGTTGAATATGCAGTTCTTGCCCATTAATTTCTTGTTTCAAAAATAAGTTTACTTGCCAAATAAACCCATTTGGGTGTCGCCCATCTGCATCCATGAACCATTCGTGAGTTTCTCAGAGGATGAGAGAAGTCCATTGGGTTTTACATACATAGTGAATACTTAAAAGCGAGTTTTCCAAGTCTTTCTACTTTTCTTTCCAGAAAGAAATCCAGGTCTAAATACTAGCAAGGGTGGGTAAATTATGGAAATCTTTTATAAGTCTTTGGGTGTATAAACATCAAAGGAATGTCGTTAGCCTTTTTTAATCTCTGCCACAGCTTTTGGTTTTTACCAATTGAAATGTACACGTTGTGTCCAACAGAGACCTGGAACATAAAACGTGGGTGGTGGGGGCAGATAGAGTAAGTGCAAGAGTGGGGAAAAGAAAGTTCAGGCCTCTCCCCCAACATAAAACCTCGCTCCATAAAATCTTCCTAGAGCGCACAGTAAAGACGGTCAAAGGCAATTACAGTAAATATTTGCATCTACATCATATGCTAAATTGGAGGGGGGGGAAACTGAATTACTTCTTAGCTGTTTGTCTAATTGTACTACACATTGCACACAGATACAATTGCATTTTACCTCAGTGAAAAACAGGATGTTACAGGAGCAAAGAAGCATCATTCTACAAACAACATAAGAAGATGAGTAGGCCTCCAGCTGCAAAGATCTTCAGTGTTTTATATTTAGCTAGATGGATCCCAGAGTTTTCCAGAATTACAATATTAGTTTCTGCCCTATCAGCTGAAAAACACATGCATTTTCTCAATAAGTTAGATGTCTTTATAGGGGTAAAATATGAAGGGGGGGGGGGGAGGTGGAATGCAGGCAAAGATTAATCATGGGAATTGCATATATGTTTTTAAGAAAAACAGCTTCCTTTTCCCCTGTTTAATATAATCACAGCATTATTTCCTGACTCCAGACTAGCACAGCTCTTTATCCAGTTAACATTCCCAAGGCTGATGCCTCAAGTATCTAAGATCACTTTCAAATGCCCTTTCTAACAAGACCTGAGCAAGAGGCCACTAATTTTCACTGAACAAAAAGCCACTGGAGAGAGATCCGTTTGTCAATATCAACTGGTCCAGCAATTTCCCATCTTCAGACACATCGGCCTATCTGAGCTGGCAGATGTTTAGACAAGATTTTATAAATTGTTCAATATCAGACCATAATGAACCCCAACTGACCATTCCAAAGCAGCTAAAAGCATTCAGGATCTCCCCTGCTGGGATCTAATAATGCTCTCACGCTGGAACATTATTAATCATGGAATAAAATAGATGAGCCTCTTGAAAAATAAGTGTATGATTGATTAAAGGGCAATCTAAGAAGCTATTATTCTTGTTTTATAACCGTAAGTTATATTCACTCAATTTATCTTTTGGGGAAAATAAATGATTGTTCGTTTCTTTTCTGAAATTATATTATATGAGGATTCCCATTATTTTACTAAAAAATAAAATTACTTAGCAATTTTATGAGCCCAGTCAAAGTAGACTTCCAAAGCGACTGTAAAGATATGGTTTACTGATAAAAAGAAAATAAGGGAAAATCATAAAAAGCAGGAATTGAACTTTTTTATCTTCTTTTTTTTCCCCTTAGCATATTTTAGCCAGAAGCAGAAACAAAGAAATTAGAAATAAGCCATAGCTAATTATAATTCTTTTTTCCCCCCTTGAAATGTCGGATTTGAAGAATGTTAACTCAAATAAAGAGCTACTTCACACCCAGCATAAATAGTTGATAAGAAACATGCATGTATTCACATCACACTCTCTACACATATGCATGTATATATACAAATATGTATTTGCACACATGTGTGTATTTAAAGCTTAAGCATAACGGGACAAGCCAGAAGGAATTAATTTATGCAAAGCATATCTTTGCAACATACTTAAATTGCTTACTCATTTTATGGTCTAAGCCTTACTAGTGAAATTACAACTTTCGTCATTTTCTAAAGAATAGATTATTTTTTTGGGGAAAATGAACCAAAAACACCGTATTGTTGCAGACTAGTCTGTTTTTATTTACAATTCAAGATATAAATTAGTAAAGAATTCTCGTTAAACAACCAAAGATTGTATAACCATCAACGTTTCAAATAAAAACCAGGCAAAATTTATTTACAAAAAGTTTAGATTCCATTGCAATACAACTTGCATAAATTACTAGAAGCTTTATATCGTTACAAAAATAAATATCAAATTTGTTTCCACTTTGTAAGGACTCAAGTTCTCCAATCACATCTTTATTATCTCTACTGTATACATCTTTTACAAATAATTTTTACAATAAATCCTATCACACCTATCGAATAGATACCGTGGCAATGAAGTGATCAATTCAAGATATCCTGAGAAAAACAGATCTGTTTTCAAAAGTCACACATACATTGGGGAAACTATACTATACCAGCAAACTCACATATGTCCAACAAAATTCTGGTTTAATAATTAGAGTCTGAAGATTTAATAGTGCTCTGTGGTCTTCTTTTATACAGTGGCACAAGATGTGATCCGGATTTAGAGATTTGTTATATATATTAGCTCGGGGAGAGATGATGGCTTGCTGACTTTTTTCAAAGCAATTGTGACACCTACCTGTGGACCAAGGAAAAAACCAGATCATCCAAAAATCCTTCAATTACACTCTAACACCATTAAACGGGGAAGGAGGGGGGGGGGGGGGGGGGGGGGAAGACAAAAAAAAAAAGGAAGTGAGGCAAATTCTTACTCGTCTTATTTCTTCTAACGAAAGAATTAGTTGAAAAAACATCGGCAAGGCGACTTCTTGTTGTTGTTGTTTATTTAGCCCTAAATAGTGGCGGTATTAAGAGTACCATTGCTAGCTAGGCAAGACGCACTTCACAGGTAACATACCCTGCTCAAGACGTACGTCGCTCTCTAAAAATTGTCCCTTTTTGTTTTAAATACACGGTCACTGCGTGAAGCCTTACTCAGAATGTACAATTTTATCACTGCCACGTGAGCACAAGCACTTTGTTTTTAAAAGACATTTTTTCTAAAGCTTTCGTTCTGTAACATTTAAATAGTCCTTACGGCTTCGCCTTACACAAGCAAAGAGTATGCAAAGTGAGGGAACTGTCTAACATGACTTTGAAATTAAGACAAACCCAGGAAAGAAAAGTAATTAGAAGGTTTTTTGTTTTTTGTTTTTTAAAAAAAACACACCAACCAAACCTAGCAGAAAAGTATCTTACTTCGTAATCAGACTCTTAAGTAATTAAGCAAGAAATTAATGTTAAGCAAGTCTAGAACTGTGCAGCCTGTCTTAGACCTGATGCCAAATGATCAGTGTAATAGAAAATGTTCTCACTTACTTGCATTGCTGTGTGATTGCACTTCTATAGGTATGGTTGTACTCCTACTGTGCAGACTTCAGTGGGATCTGTCAAAATACAACCGTCAGTTAGTCACAGGACACAGCCAGCTAACTAGATTATACAGTGTGTGCAGGTCCCAACTCTCACTCCTGCAGAATTCGTAGCTAGGTCTTTTAAAAGGCTGGCCAATATTTTATGACTGCCCGTAGCTTGAGTATTTTGTTAGAATAAGCTGACAATTACATTAGTGCAAAACTTTTTCGGGAAAAAAAACAAAACCCCAAACTCAGTTAAAAATGTCACACTCCACGTAATTTCACGTCCAAGGTCAGCAATTATCAGAACCCAAAGCTGCAAAATAACATGAGAATACCGGAAACAAAGACAGCAAAAGCAGTTCGTCGGGGCGGGAGGGTGTGGGGGTGGGGTGTGTGTGGAAATTACAGGCAATGACCAGTGCTCTCTGGACATCTTTGCGTATAGTTTTCCTTCTAAAGATTAGTTTGAAAAGCTGTATCTGCAGCCTGTGAGACACATCTACAAATCGTCTTTTACATTTCCTCTCTCGGTTCCTAGAGGCAGATACCGATACGACGGCGACATGCCGGTTTTTATCCCCAGATTATACTATTGCCCATCTTCAGTCGGCGGTAGTAGTGGTGACAGGGCGCTCGCGGTCCCTCCAGAGAAGGTTTCAGTATTTACAGTGTATAGAGGTATAAAGGACTTGCACGGGTCGGGGAGGGAAGGCGAGGGAGAAGGGGGCAGAAAGCGGCAAAACCAAGACACCTACCTTTCTTAGAGTCGTAACTAGAGGGCCTGTAATGTTGTTCTAGCTGGTTAGTGATCGTTTTCAAAGAGTCACTGCTCTGCTTGTGGGCAGAGCTGGCATTTAGGACAGTCTGACTTAGTCCCTCGTTTGAAGCCACCGCTGCGGAGTTGTATCTCAGGATTCCCTGGCTCTGGAGAGCGTTAAAGTTCCCATAGTTTGTATAATTGCTATAAAAAGGTGAGGTGTAATAAATATGCCTCCCCAGGAGGGAGGAGGGCGAGTAGGCAGCGCTGTGCGGGGCGGAGGCGGGGGTGGCCGAGGAGAGCGGCGCGGGCTGGCAGCCCTGGCCCAGAGTTTGGCTCTTGAGGTCCGAGGTGGCGATTTCGGCCAGCGACCAGAGCTTGGGCTTGCTGGCCGGCGTCGGGGGGCCGGGGGAGGCGCGGCCGCCCAGCGCCGCCTTGCTGGCGCTGCGGGCGGCGTCGGCGTGCGGGTGGCCGAGGAGCGGGGCCTCCACGGCCGCCAGCGGCGAGGAGGTGGCGGGCTTGGCCGGCGGGTCGCGCTCCCCGCCGCCGCCGTCGTCCTCCTCGATGTCCTCCTCCTCCTCCTCGTCGTCGTCGTCCTCCTCCTCCTCGATGTCCTCGTACTTGTCCTTACACTCCGAGCCCGACTCGCAGAGTGGGTCTCCCGCTCGGCAGGGCAGCTTCTCGCCGTCCGACTCGGCGGAGCAGGAGTGGTCCGTCAGTGAGTCGACTTGCAAGCTGATTCCTGCAAGGGTCCGCCGGGCACAGAAAGGCACAGTCAGGGCGGGGCGGCAAAAAAGAGCGGGCGAGAGGCGACCACGGCCGCCGCCACCGCCACTGCGGTGGGCAGGGAGACGCTAGCCGGCCCGTCCTTGCCGCTGCAATCCCATTTCGAGGAGCATCCGTCCCTACGGGCTAGCCCCGCCGCGGCATCCCCCGCACTGCCCCGCCTGCCCCCTGCACTGCGCCACCGTCCGCCGTAGCACCTCCGCCCGCCGACCCCCCGCCCGCCCCGGCCACAGGCACCTCGCGGCGACAAGCGGCCTGAGCAGCCGAAGGCGACGGGACGGGACATGTTTTGGGGGCTCTTTTGTTAACCCAGCACCCACCACCCCCTTCCTCGCTGCCCCGCTCCCGGGGGGACGCGACGGGGCGGGATGGGGCCACCCCGCCGCGGCCGCGGTCACCCCGCGCCCACCTTCGTCCTCCGCGGAGGTTTCGTTGCTCTCGGGTATCTTCTCGGGACTCTCCTCTTTACTCCTGGCCCCGTCGCCTTCGTCGTCGTCCTCGTCCTCGCTCTTGTTCCGCGGGGCCCAGGTCATCTTGTTCTCCTTCTTGAGCCGCCGGCGAGCGTTGGCGAACCAGGTGGAGACCTGGGTGAGGGTCATCTTGGTGATGATGGCCAGCATGATCTTCTCGCCCTTGGTCGGGTAGGGGTTCTTGCGGTGCTCCTGGAGCCAGGCCTTCAGCGTGGCCGTGGCGTCGCGGGTGGCATTTTTCCTGTACGCGGGGTCGTTCAGCTGGTAGGGGTAGGCAGGGCTGCCGTACGGGTGGTAGCTGATGGCTCCGGTCATCCCCGTCGTATGGGCGTCGTAAGGGGAGCCCTGGAGAGAACAAAACGGTGGGGTTGGCAATTTGTTATTGCTGATAGCCATTAGTAAGTTGTCAAGGCGAGATCGGCGGTTATATTTGTATTTCCCCAGGATGGTGTCTTGTATCCATATTCTATGAGGGGGAGAAGCAGCACCCAAAGGCCATTAAGTTGCGATTCCCCCCCTCCTTCCTCCGCCCAGAACACAGACACAGGCACACGCGCTTAAAATCGGCGATGTTTTAATCTTTCTGACTAATTTCAGCTTCTTGTAATTGAATATTTCCCAATATAATTTTTGAACCGCGTAGACATTTTAAAGGCCCTACAGGTAGTGTCTTGATATCTACATTTCTCTCAAAGGTTCAAAAGATGTTTCCTTTTTTGCTATAGAAAATACAACAAAGCCGCCACTTAGCAATTCACTGCACTAATGCATTGCAAATCCAATTTGCAAATCAGAAGATATGCACCGTTTCGAATTGTTCAAATGCGATGTAATTAGCATTTTAATTCGCCCTTTAACGTTTAAATTGCGCTTATTTAAGTCTGCATAATGCAAGAAAAGTTAAAGATATCGCTAAGGAACTCGCTAACTTTCAGCACGTTTCTGAATCCCACAGAACGGCGAGTCACAGGCGCAACATCACCCAATATCCCGCACAGTTCACAACCTCGCCGCAACTTCCAGCCACTCGCCTACTGCTTCTTAACAGGAAAAACAAGCAAGCGAGGTCCTCAGATCTTTTATACCACCCCGAATAAAGACTGCACGACAATTTATGCACCGTATTTTACAGACAGAAAGCAAGTAGTTTCCCTGTCACTTTGCAGGGAGAGAGCGAACTACTACGCTGCCATCCCCTTGTAGGATCTCGACAGCGGCTCCAGACTCAAATTCCGGGCACAGGTCTTTGTGTGTACGGACTAGATACGTGTCTGACCCCGTGTGTGTGTGTGTTTATAAAACTACATAAACATCTAGACGCGCAGTTTATTTCTATAGTTTATGGTTTTATTTCTATAATTTATGCACAGAATACACACACACGCAATTGAGAATGCCCCTGTTAACTAATAAGAAGAAAGTGAAATCCGAAACTGCGGCCACCACAACCATCTTGGGCTTAAGCGAAGCTCACAGATCGCAAACAGATGCTCCTTTTCATTCCTAAAATCCAGTTAAACCATTAGCACAAAACACACTGAAAGTAAATAAAACCACACGGGGATAAAGCCTGCAGCGCCTCTAAACACCGACTTAAAAAGAGAGGGGGGAAAAAGAGGAAAAAAAAAAAAGAAAAAAAAAAAAGGAACCCTCCCCTATCCTACCACAGCGAAAAGGGGGGGAAAAAAAGGGAGAGAGAGAGAGAAAGCGGGGGGGAGGGGGGGAATGAGAGCATCCAACCCTACTGACTGAGACGATCCATATTTCTTTAATCGGGGAGCCCGCACGGCTCCGCGAACCGCGGGGCGAGCCCGGGTCCCAGGCCCGCCTGCACCGCGCTCGGCGGGGGCGCGGAGCGAGGCAGAGCCCCGGCCCCGGCCCCGGGCCGCCGTTCCTTTCCGCTCCGCCCGGCTCCGCCGGCCCCGGCGGGCTGGGAGGCGGCGGGCGGTGCGGCGGGCGGTGCGGTGCGCGGCTGGCGCCGGCAGCGCGGAGACAGCGCGGGGCGCCCGGCTGTGCAGCGTGGTGTCGGGGGCTGATGGTAAGTGTGTGAGGAAAGAGGCTGAAGATGATGAGGATGAGAATGCGGATGCTAATGAAGAAGGAGAGGGTTTCTCTTCGGTAGTTACCATGTAGGAGGGGAATCCCGTGGCGGGGTCTGTGGAGTACTGGAGCGGGCTGGTGAAGCCTGTGGCCGCCGCCTGGGCGGTGAAAGCTGCCGATCCCGGGTAAGGGCTGAACGCCGATCCCGACGAAGACCTGGCCAGCTCCTCGCTCCTGGGGGCCGCCAGCGCCGACGCGCCGTACGCCGGGCAGGAGTACAGAGCCAGCGAGCCGGGGGGCTGGTAGAGGTAACCCTGAGGATAGGACATGGCTTGCACTGGCGTGCACGGGAGCAGGGAGGGGGCGAGGGTGACCGGCCCTGCTGCTGCCGCTGCTCCTGGCGCTGCTTTCGTGCTCTCCCTCTCCCTCTCTCCCGCCCGCCCGCCCTCCCTCCTCCTCCTCCTCCTCCTCCTCCTCCTCCCTCCCTCCCTCCCTCCCTCCCTCTCCCCCCCACCCCACCCCCGGTTGGCTCTGTGCAGTTATGTAGAGAATCAGAATTGTTATATGCTCCCCCCCATGCGCACCCGGTCAGAATAAAAACAAACAGGAGGAAAAAAACCAACCACCACCACCCCAAAAAAAGGAAAATAAACAGGGCGGTCAGAAATCTAACCAGGAGGGGAAGGGCATCTGGGAGAGACGGAAGAGGAGAGGGTTAATAAAAAGAGAAAGAGAGAGAGAAAGGGAGAGAAACAGAAGGGGAGAGGGGGAGAGAGAGAAGCGAGCCCCTGAAATCAGAAAAGTGGCTGCTGCCTATGGAGTTCTCCCAGCCAGCCAGCCAGCTCCCCCAGCGCCTGCGAGCCTGTATTTTGGGGGAAGTATAGAGTCTGAAGTGAAGAGTTGAGGGAAGGAGCACTCGAGTTTCTGAGGGACATTGGAAAACAGAGCTGTCCGTCACCGCCGCTCATCTGCATAGCGCGGCGGGCCCGCCCCCTCCCGCTCCGGCCTCGTCTCCTCCCGCGGCCGGCAGGCAGGCAGCGAAGGCAGGCAGCGAAGGCAGGCAGCGAAGGCAGGCAGCGAAGGCAGGCTTTGTAATGCAAGCCAGCCTCTCCGGCTGCGAGCACACTGCTGAAGCCAAACGATGATACCGCTCATCAGCTCCTCTCCGGACTCGCGCAGCCATAAATACTCCTTCGCATACTCTCGATTACATCCCCCCTCTCCCTCTTTCTATATCCACGCGGGGAACAGAAAGGAATATGTGTTGTAAATATATGCATCCCTTCACACACGCAGTCGCCGAAAGCTCTATATTCACGCACACGTATCTCAGATGTGCGCATTGCACGCGTGTGGGCGCGCAGGGCCGGGCCGAGGGCGCCGGGCGGCGCGCAGGGGACGGGCACTGTGTAGCAGCGCTGCCCTATATGGCAGGAGAAAGCAGCAACCGCTCAAATCAGCAGACGTAGGATCGCGCTGTTCCTGGCAGCCGGAGCTTTATAGTTTTCTAAGTTGCCACAAACAGTCAAGATCTAGCCGTGGAGCGCGTAAAAGCCCCCTCATCTTCTTTTCATTTCTATTCTTCCTGGTCTGGTGCGTGGGGAAGAGGCCTGGGTGACTTCTTCCGGAGGGGTAGCTCCCTCCCCCCCCCCCCCCCCCTCCCCCTTTTGAAGTTCAGATAAATCTCCTGGAACACGATCACGGTGTAATTAATTTCCCAAATAACGTAATCGCTTCCTCTGCCCACTCCCTTCGGCCCTGGCCAGCATCAGCTTCCAGCCATTGCCAGCTCTACTCCGGTCCGGGTACGGGGGGACAAGAGGAAAGCACCCTCTTTCCTTCTCAGGGCAAACATAAATAGATACATATATGTGCTTATGCTTATTATTATTATTCTTATTCTAGAGGGACTCTTCAGAGACCGGTGGTGAACTGGCCGCAGTCGAGCTCTGGCCTTTGGCTCCCGGGACGAGGCGCGTTGCCGGCGGTCCCGTGCCCTCCCCACCCCGCACCCCCCCCGCGGCGGCGCCGGGGCTCCAACCCCCCCCCCCCCCCCCCGCACTTCCCCAGCCCCGCCAGCCCCAGGGCACGGCGTTGGGCCCTGCCCGCCCCACCGAGCGGCTGCCGGCGGAGCCGAGGCTCACTAGGCCGCTCCGTGCCTCCTGGCCCGCACCTGCGCCCCGCAACGCCAACGCCGCCCGGGCGGGGCGGGATCAGGCCGGCAGGTAGGGATGGGGCCGCAGGGCTGGAAGCCACCGCGCTTCCCGCAAGCCCTTCACCCGCAACCTGCGCCGGCTTACCAGCCCGGGACGAACTGAAAAAAAAATGCCTAGGAACTAACAGGAAGGGGGGGGGGGGGGGGGGACGGGGGACGGGGGACGGGACACACAACAACCAACCGCTATTCATCAAACTCTGTGGTTTATTTTTCCGAGACCTGTGAGTGAGCACGCATTCCGTGTTTAATCAGATGAAGTCGCCTGACGTTTATGGCCGGCTTCTTCACGGAACACCTTGGGTAATTTCAGTTAGGTAGGATGGAGAAAACGCATCTGACGAGGTACTCCGGGGAACGGGCTCGCCACCGACAGGAGGGGAGATGGTAATAGTTGAAGAATTGCGGGTTACCAGGGCAGCCTATTGTTAATCAATTAAACATGCAGTTGATAAAAAAAATCATATAAAATTACATTTGGAGAAGCCCTTTCAATAGCCTCGCAGACACAGCGGGGAAAATGCCGTATTGAATCTATGCTCAAGTATCAGGATACGTCTAGTGTCTGAAGCAATCGGAGCTTTCCATTTTCTTTTTCTTTCTTATTTTTTATTTCTTTCCCTTCTTCGCCTCCTCCTCTGCTGCTGTGAGACCCACATACCAGTTTACCCCTGCCCCTGCACGCAGCAGTAGAGATCTGGCCACCAGACATACCGGATTAATTCCTATCCAGATCTATCAGCTGGCCTGTAGAAGAGGCAATCCTTAAAAAAGTAGGTGAGGGGGAGGAGGTTAACACCAACAGGTATTTCTTGTCATTAGCTCCCGACTTCCTGATAAGAGAGTGATAAACAACTGGTAAACTCAGTGCAACAGATTACAGAAAAGACATTTGCTTCCCTGCTTGGTCTTTAATGCGCATATATTAAATAAAAATAGAAACTCTAAAACCAAAAGCTTTATATAAAACATTCATATTTCAATAGTTCTATGGAATAATCGATATCATGCGATTACA
Source organism: Falco punctatus (assembly GCF_963210335.1). Taxonomy (NCBI): domain Eukaryota; kingdom Metazoa; phylum Chordata; class Aves; order Falconiformes; family Falconidae; genus Falco; species Falco punctatus. Next base: position 74,127,197 of record NC_137582.1, on the reverse strand, counting down.
GCTGAATAGTCAATTCCTGTGTTCCACAGACCGATTTCTAAGTATATGAGCTCTGCTTCTGAACGGAGCAGCAGCTGGAGAGCTGAGAATGCAAAATTAATTATAACATTATAAAGTCATACATGAATCTCTCTAAGTCAACCTGCATGCCTTGCAAAATGTGCTATACTCTGCATTTTTATTTGGGAAGCCGAGTCTGTTCTTTTTCCAGCAGGAGTGGTGTAAGTAAGTGTTTATCTATGCGAATTGATTGCTTTTAGTTCCTGCTCTTTAATAATTAGTGGAACAATACAGATTGGGAATACAATGGCCGTTGTGTTTACATTATAACAAGGGATTAATGCTATTAAGTGAGTGTTACAGTTATGACCTGGGAAGAGTACTTAAATAAATACTGTGATCCCAAGAGATTTGATATAATTCAGTTCAGAGTGTGTGTAGATACGCGCACACACACACGAGAGAGAAATCTCCATACATATCTACACTCATATCCATATGTTATATACGCTAGGTATACGTGCCCGTCCGTGTAAAATCCGGGTGCTGTTTTTTGCCTCTATCTGCATGTTTTTCCTCTACGAAAATACATTTTCGTGATTTCGGTGGTGGGAAGAATGCTTAAATCAGGAACGTTATTCCCCTTCCCCCAAACACAAAGAGCAACAGATTATATTTCTGATGTTTTAATTTGAGCGGTCTAAAAATATTGTTTTATATACAGAAACGGGGTTAATTTCGCAATCAGAGATTAATGGAGTAAAATATTATCATTTCAAAAGACAAGTTCTTGTGTTGATTTGATTTGCATAATTTTTGTATGGCTTCAGAAAGGAATGGATTTACCCACTGCAAGGAGACGGTATGCATTTTATTATAACAAGTACACCACTAATTTGATTCTGCACAATGTGGAGAACGAATAGCTAGTGGGGTCATCTAAATATAGCTGGCGAAGTCTTTGCGCTAAACAAACCAAAAAACCGTGTCAGTAACGTTTTTAAATATCAGCCAGTGTACGTGGTTGTATTTCACTTCTTTTTGGAGTTATCTCTGTTTGATTTGAATGCCTTTCGCAGGGAAAAGGTTTTTCATCCGCCTGGCTCCACCGCTTAAATCTAATTTTCCCATAGTACTACCCGTTACTAATAAAAAGCCGTCTAACTTGCGCTGTTAAACAGTAGAATAGTATTACATGAACTTTTTATTGGTAATAACTGTGGCAAATTAACATGCCTGCACGGAGACATTAAGACTTTACACATTGCGTTTTTATTTGAATAATCTATTCATTAGTTCAGCGTTTACCTTCCCAGATTTTAAGCAGTGCTCTCGCCTTGTCTTTTTTTAATTCAGTTTGCTCCAGCACAGCTGAGAAGGTGGTCGGCAGCCCCCCCCCCCATCCCCCCGCCCCTTTTGAGCTATCGCTCATTGCCGTCCTGGGAGACAGGTTTTGCGGTTTGTCATTTATTAGCTACATCTCCTTGCACCACTGACAGGAGCTGAAGTTTTCGGGCGAGTGAAGTTGAAAGCCACGTCTGTGGGAATGGCACTCCAGCCCCTGCTGCGGGCGCGCTCGCTGCCAACCGCGGCTGCCCGCCCGCCCCTGCCCGGCGCCCGGCCGCCTGCCTGGTGGCCCTTCACTCGGGACCCCCCTCCCTTCAGTTTTACTCAGGTAAAAAAAAAAAAAAAAGAAAAAAAAGAAAGAAAGAAAGAAAAAAAGAAAGAAAGAAAAATACCGATCTCGTTGGCGTGAAGGAGGGGCTCCCCGGGGCTCGGGGAGGCGCACACGCCTGTTACGCGGACAATGCCAATTGCCCAATTGTCATGACACCGGTCACAGCAACTTTTTAAGCGGAGCGAAGTGGAACTTGGTGGGGTTTGGAGATGTAACACAATGCGCAGCAGAAAGAGTTTCCTCTGACATAACCACACAATGGTCTGGGAACGCTTTCTCCTTTCTCTCATGAAATGGGGGACCGCCACCATCTCCCGGAGACAACGACGTGAAATAATAGACTATTGTATTTAAAAATAACAAATGACACACGCATACTGTGCAAGCGGAGTTGTCCAGTTTTCTAGTAAAAGGAGCCCAGTTTACCAGGCTTTTTCTGAGCGAGGCGCTTTGCAAGAGCGACCTGTGAGAACGAGGGGAGACGGGGACGGCAGATCTGCTCACAGGCTTAAAGCGCAGAGCGGGGAAAAGCAGCAAGGGAGACAGGGAAAGAAGGAACTTTTCTTTCCCAATCTTTCAGGATAAAATCGTTAGTTCAAGCTGTGTGTGGGAGGGGGCGCTGTAGCAATGAATTCTCCAGTGCTCCCGAGCGCTGCCAGCGTAATTGTTCACGTAAGCTCCTTCCCTGCAGTTTCTTTTCATATTTCAGTCATTACTTTTCTTAACAATGTTATCTAACTGTTGCCCCGTGATACCTGCACTAAAAGGTGGATTGTTCTTACGAGTTATGGTCTCTTCTTTCCCTCTTGTTCCAATTTCTCTCTCTCTCTCTTTTTTTTTTTTTTTTTTTTTTTTTTTTTTCCTCCCCCCCTCTTCAGTTCGGTAAGGGCGTAATAGAGTAATTTGCAAAATACGCTGCAAGAAAGGTCTGCCTAGGGGAGCGCTGAGAATGTAGACGGCTCTTTACAGCACGCAAACGCGCACAAATAGACACAAACGAAACATAGCTCTTCTTTTAAAAAAATTTTTTTTCGTTCTTTCTGCGCCACCCCCCCACCCCCACCCCCACCCCCCTTCCGCCCCGGGCTTCTGTGGCTTCGACGTTTTGCACTAATAATGGGCCACGTCTTTATGAGGATTTAGCTTCCCCTTTTCGGAACGTTATCGGATGGAATGTTTGAAAGAGAAAACTAAAGCGGATCTCCAAAAAGCAGATCTGAGACTTAAAAAAGTTCCTTTCTGTATTTCACACTGTTATTATAGGTCTTAGTCGTTTTCTGCTTAGGGAAATTATAAGCAATTATATATCCGTAAGTGTAAGATAAAACACTTCCAAAGCTTTCCTGGAGCCTGCTATTTTCACTGAAGGGCAAGCAGTGTTTCTCAGGGAGAGAACAAGTGTACGATCCACAGGTGGGATAGTTCTTCCTTCTTAAAGGGAAAGGTGGGGGGGGGAGGAGAAAAAATATTTAAATCAGCTTTATCTGGTTTTTGAGCCACCCGCCGAGCAACCCGTGCGGTAGGGGCAGAGGCACGAAGGTCTTGGAGCGGCCGCCTTGCGCTGCCCCGCGCCGCCGCCCGCGCGCCGCCGCCGCCGCTTCTTGTGGCGCCTCGAGTCGGTGCCGGTGCCTTGTCGGTGCGAACGGCACCGCGCAGCCCGTGTCGGGCTAAGCCGGGGCGACCCCTGACCACCGGCGGCGGGGAGGGAGAGAAGGCGGAGGGCTGCCCTCCGGAGTGGCGGGCAGGGCCGGCGGGAGGGGAAGGGCTGGCGCGGAGGGTCAGGCGGGGGCGAGGAGCCGGGGGAAGAAGCCCTCCCCATCCCCCACCTCCGGCCCCGCTGGAGTCAGGCAGTCGATACCACGTCTTTGCTTTTGGATTTTGTACTCGGCCGGAGTGCCTTGGAAAGGCTGCTTGAGGGTTAGCGGGAGGCTGAATCCCTTCGGTACCTGGTGCAGCTTGCAAAGGAGGTGATAGACACGAGTAAAGGAAAAGCGGGACGATTTAAGTGAAGGATTGCTTTATTTTAATGGCTCATGTTAAACCGGATTCTTCTGACACAGGAGCAGTCAACAAGTAGGTTTGGACACTTTGGTGCCCGAGGAGCACTGACAGGCAGGCTCCTGGGAATGCTTCACCTGGAGTAGATGTGTGTATCTGGAGCTGTCCTACTGGTTCTTCCTCATGCTTATGCCAGGGTTAAAATTGTTCTAGACAATTTTGAAGTCACTCTGGCAGACCCTTTCCCCTTCTTGTAATTGCTATAATCTGTTTGATCACCACTTTTAACACTAGAGAGCACCTGCTCACCTGCTTTGTGCTTTTCTCTCATTCATTCATACATTCATTCACCTCTGTGTGTGTATACGTGTACGTGTATCCTTCATTTGTAGACCCAAACCCACATTTCTGGATCAAGCCTACTCCCAACTCCCAAACCAGAAAGTCTTACTCTTTCCAATAAGTAACCTTCCTGAGTGATGAGACAGACCTCTTTGTATCCATTTCTCAGAATAATCAGCTGTTCCTATTGTATGTTAAAGAGTCATTTGAGGTTGCTGGTATATTTCCAAAAACGGACAGAAAAAAGGCACAAAACCTGTAGTCATACTCAGGAAAACTATTACAAATTAATGTGTTCAGTGATACCATGAGGTATTTAAAAACCCCAACTATCTAAAATTGATGCAGCATAGTTCCCAAATGTTCAGCTAGCTTTAAATAGTTTTGTGTTTTCTTCCATTAATGTGTGGAGTCAAAGGTAATTGAAGTTCTTAGTTTTGTATTTTCCTTTAAATTGATATTTCCTCTAAATCAGTGTTGAACTTCTAGTATTCTTTACATTTAGTTAAAGAATCACTACTGAATTCTTCTTTGTTTTGTTTTTTCTTTATTCATTACCTTTAAACTTTACTCCAAGACAGAATCTTTGAATTTTGGGGGGAAGATTTTTCATAGTAATAGTCATTCATATATAAATGCTAAGCAAGAAAACTCTCAAATATCACTTTGAATATTGTTATGACAAATAACAGGTAATGTTATTTCTAACTTGTTAAAAAATGCTATCTACTTTTACTCATACGGTCCCACTGCTCTTCATGGTTTTGTAGCAATGCTAGAGTAGACTGCCAGTTGAACCATGTTTACAGCCTTCCTTCACATCAGGTAAGGGAAAGGCAGACAGACCATCTGGCCCCTAGCTTTTCAACCTATAGCTGTGCAGATTTTAAGTCACTTGCATCTTGGAAAGGCTAGTAGGTAGCCAGTTTGCCAGCGAGAAATCTAAATGTGCACATTCCTCCTCATACATCTGACTCACTTCCATTAGCAGGAGCACAGAATGAAAACTAGCTGAAAAGAAAAGCTGTGCCTTGATTCCTTCTGATATCAACATGGTTTTAAGAATTACATGAACTGTTGACTTTGTTGTGTGTTTGGCTATGCTTCGCACAACAGTGGGATCCTGGTGGCTAAAATATTGTGTATAGGGTGACTCTTCACCCTGTGGAAGGTTTGGAGAGCTTGTATTGTTTTGCCAGTAGTAAGACATCTGGGGAAAATAAGGCTCGACAGAGGTCTTCTACAAGATCTGCGTTAAACTAATGCCAACACAAACTAATCAACAGATTTTCCTTAGTTTTCAAAAAGACATTTTATGTTTGAAGTGTAGGTTCCAGAAGTTTAAAAGAACAAATCTCTTCATTCTTATTAAGAGACAATGAATTCTGCTTTGTGCAGCTCAGCCTTAAAACACGACCTTTTAATATATCTCTAAATGGCTAGTAGTGAAATGATCCTTTTTTTCATTTCTTGGCTGTTCCTTAAGTTGGTAATTAGTAAAGTCCTAGAAGGTTATGACTCCTCTGCACTTTTGAACATGCATTTTTGAAACTGTTGTTGAGAATTATGTGATATAATTATCTCAAACACCAGAGGTACACAATGCTTAAATTTTATTTCTCATGCAAACACACCCCCTGACTTTTTCATCTGGGACCCATTTGGTGGAGTTCTTGTACATGGAAGATAGGAAGTGATAAGGATGGGAAACAAAAAACCCTGGTTAACCAGCAGCCTTCACTGTGACATTTTGTCTCAAATAATTCTATCCTGGAATCATCAAAATTTCTGTAGTGTTCTGGTCTTACAGCTTTTTCAGCTCTTGGATTCTCAAAACACAAGTAAACCAAAAGTTCCTCCCTTTCTCTCACTCTTTCCCTCCCCTGCTGCTACTCCCTTACCTTCACTTAGGTGAGATTTTCTAGGAAGTAACGGTGCGCCAGACACACCGTGACTTGGCAATAGTGGACTTGCCTTTGTGACCTTCAGAAGGAAATAATCTCACCAAAAGAACTTTATGAGCTGCTTCTTGTTTTTTGAACTTCACTTTGATAGTCAGACACATCAGATATCATTCGCCATAGGTTTAGTGAGATTTCTTTATAAACCAACATAACTTAATTCTGTAAATACACTCATTTAAGAAAATTTTCACCACCACTCTTGTAAGAATGTATAATAGATTTTTGGCTTTGCACAAACACAGTAAATATGCACTTGCACATCGGTTAATTTTTTTTTTTAAATGAATGGTACTTAGTTTCTAACACCTCTTGTGTTTCAGCTGAATTTATGCACCTTATAAGATTTATGAACACTATCCACTAAAAATATTTCTGTGAACTTGACTAAAAATAATGTATGAAGGTATAAAACATTAATTCTAACCCCTGTGAAAATATATGGGTTAAAAAGGAATATTTTCCCTGTAAATAAGCTTTTTTGAAATATGCAATTGAAACAAGAGACAGTACATTTATTTTTTTTTATTTGTTTGTTCTGTTTTCACCTGATTAATGGAATTACCTTTTAGAGCTCTTAACTTATTTTTGTTTAACAGACTTTGCTTTTAAAAATTGTTAGTCCGCTAATACTGGAACCTAATCTGTGAATTTTACTTGGGACTAGTCTTTTACTGTCTTTTTTTTCCTCCCTTTTCCACTTTAGGTGACCACATACTGTCTACCGTATTTATTTTTCCTAAAGTCACCGCTCAGCATTTTGTTAATGGAACATGTAGGCCACAATTGCTGCTTAGTTTTCAGACTCACAGTGTTGTTCACAGGAAAACTCAGTGGAGTTTACAAAAAATAGAAGAAAATGACTGTTTAACCAATATGCAAGATTACTCTTTAATGTTATGTAAGAGATCAAGACTTTGTACTATCAGGTGCAGCACAAATGCACAGCTAAAGGGACAGCTCCTAGCCTACACAGTAAATAGGACACGTATATACAAATACTGGTGAGGAGGTAGTAATGCTAACAGACTTTTACAGATCTGTTACTAAGTTTAGCAATACCAATTACTTTTTCAAGTTAAGATTTTCAGCATAAGTTAGGTCATAAAAAAAGATGACAAGCACAGAAGAATCAAAGGACATATTAACAGGTGAAGGGCCAGAAGCACTTGACTTTTCCAGCCAAGAGGCAGGACCAAGCTCACAGCAGGACTGGACACCAGTAACCACATAGTGTACACATGAGGTGAAACTTTACACAAATGAGCCACAAGACAAGAAGCAAATTAGAGACATCCACTTGTCATGTTAGTAATAATGAAGCTCTATACTAGTGAGTAGATAATAAAGGAAGGATTCTGTGATATTCCTCCCTGCTTTAACAAACAAACAAAATGAGACCCTTGTTCTTTAGTGTCTGAGGCTGGGTAAGAATGATCTCTTCATGGACTATGTTTCTGTCTCTTCATAACTTAAAGGATATGAAAGCATCAGCAGTAAGACTGTTTTCTCCACTACTTTTATTAAAATTGTATCATGAATTATTTCCTTTATGCAGCATTCATATTTAATTTTTAAAATTAATTTGTCATATTTCACTATTGATATTTACAGCAAAGCTCCTTTAAATTGGTTCTGTAGAGCACTTTGGAGCTGATCACTTGATATTTCTTGATTCTTTAAAACACACCTGAGGGTCAACAACAACATGAGAGAAGACTCAGCTCAGGGACCAGAGGTGAAGGTAGGTTGTTACTTTGGCTACTATACTTGAATATTCTGTGCTTTTAAAAATTATGCTTTTATTGAGCTTTGCAATTAAAAATTGCTTTTCCTTTGTACATGTTATTCTGTGTGATATAGAACTCTAGATTTCAGCAGAATAATATTAGGGAGTTCTAGCAAATAAAACACAACAACAATCAGTTTCAAGCATTAGAGCACACCCTGTTTCATCCTAGGAGCTGTATATGAAATGTAAACTTGCCATTAACTTTTGGGATAAAGCTCAAGAACGATATACAAATTGAGTGCACTTCACAAATCAGCTGTGCGCTGTCTGGGTCAGCACAAGGGATTTGAGGTAAGCACATCAGGACAAAACCCGTCTCAGCTCACACACCCTTCATTTCCATTTGAGAAAGATAACTTCTTATGGGAGTATGAAGGAAATGGTGATGATCTCCAGCCAGCCTGGGTGACCAGGCGTTCGTGCCTGCAGGATGCGCTCTGGTGTGTGCTCCCTCTGCTCTGTATACCCAACCATTGTGAAGCGTGCGGTGCCGGGGTCACTCGGCTGGTGGGCATACCGCTCACGGGCATGTATGGGAGAGACAGAACTGCTGCCTGAATAGCCTGGCTAGGGAAGCTGGTTTGATGACAGGTCAGAATCAATACCACAGAGGGGTAAATTCCTGTGGTTAGGATCTGTCTGAAGAAGCTGCACCAGCATCTTGGCCTTGATTTTAAGAAGTATTTTAGCATTGCTTCAAGAAGACTTCTGGGCCTAAAAGACGTTTTCAAAGACAGTGACATAACTTGAAGCCTACACCTTGTTTGCCTTGGTGTGATTTGGGCTAGTAAGTGTCTGAACTCCTGCCACAGTTGGGATTTGATAAAAGAAAACTCTTGAAATGCTTGACTGCTTTATGCCCTGGTTAAATTTGGTCCCTAGGCTTGTGACTATAAACAGTGCAAAGCCTGGAAGACTGTAAAAACTGAGTCCCGTGTCTTCATCTATGCTGGAACGGTTATTTTTTGTGAAAAAGGATAGCAAAAATTGATTTGTCTGAACCATGTGCAGAGTGTGCTCAGTTTTTGTTCACTTGAAAAAAGGTCTTGGCAAAGTCATATGTCCTGCTGCACTCAGCTGGAGTGCTGGAGCACTGAGAGTCCTACATGCCCATGACAGGCAGAGCTGAACCAGAAATCAGGACTTAAAACTGATCCGTCACCTACTGGAAATGTAGGACACCTGCTCTGATGTACTGTTACTTTTCCATAACTTGATTGCCGAGATAGCTCTCAGTTTCTCTGTTGATCCTTTTTTACTCCATATGCCATGTGCTTCTGTCTATGGCCTCTTGGAAGAATTTCTCTGGGTTTACAGTAAAACCCAATTTCTTTCATGTAGTGCTACAGGGGAAATAGGTGGAAATGGAAACTACGCTTTGGGAGGTGAGGAATACTAGGAAAAAAAATTAGCATGCCGACTTTTGAAAACAAGAATTGAAAAATAAAATATTAGTCAAAAAGGTTCAAAAAGTGAGTAGAAGAAAGCAGAATTAAATAGTTGCTCTATCAGAGAATAGCCCTGTTGCAAATTTTACAGTAAAGGTTATTCTGGGAAATTCAGGGCTGAGAATTCTTACTTTAGCACCAAGAAAGTTGGTTGAGATGCTAATTAAAAACAGAATTATAAAAGACCCAGCTGAAAATAATATGATGGAGACAGATCACCATGGCTTCTGTAAAAGAAATCTGTGCCTCTGTAAGCTATTCACATTCTTTTAATTGTTGGGTGTGATAACAAAAGAGTGAATACAAGAAGATTGGAAGACATAATTTATTTGGACTTTTGCAAAAGATGACAAAATTCATCCTGTAAATCTCATGAATTAGCTAGGTTCAGTAAGTAGATGTGGTCTTTCTTATCAACAGCTCCATCCACTCACAAGGTCTTGCTGCCCTCAGTGTGGCAAGAGCTAAGAAACTTAGAATAATTTTCAAAACCCACTTCACTTTTGTGATGGTACCTTAGCCAACAGAGCAAAGCATTCAACACTAAGGTGCAACACTGATTTACACTATGACATAGTAATTGTGCTAATATTATTTTTACCTAAGTTTTATTGTTTTAATAGGTCTGGTTGTTCTTCTGAACAAAAATGACCTAGTTTTTTTCCCTAAACAGTCCCTATCGCTTCAATCTGTCATCATACAAGCTTTTTAATGTCTAGAATAATTTTGTTCATCTGCCTCTGCTTTTGTTAGCAACTTCAGCAACTAATTACAATTTTGGGCAAAGAAAGTCTTTGTTCAAGATCCTCATTCTTTATATAACAGTGCCAGAACACCCAGAAAACAAGACTTCCCAGAGCTGCTCCAGGAAAAAAATAAAATGGCAAAGACCAAACTTGCTATTCCTACAATGTTAAAAAGCCTTCAAAAGATCAAACTGAGAAAAAGGAGAGAAAGAGAAGAAAGAAGAAAAGAAAGAAAGGAAGAAAGAAAGAAAGAAGAAGAAAAGAATGAAAAAAGAGAGAAAGCTTTCCAGTGAATTGTTTCTCAGAAATATTTTTTTAAAAAGAAGATAATATTGATTTAACAAAAGGAAGATTTGTCCTCAAGAGAAACACTGAAAACAACAGAAGTCCTCCATGTGAATTCATCAGCCTCAGAGGACTCAGTCGATTAAGAACAGAGCAGATACTTGTTATCTTAGGGACATCAAACTGATTTTACCTGGTTTATTTTCCAGCATCCTTGTGCCTGCTGTGGTCCATATTCATCTGGCATTACTAAATAGGCACAGCGTAAACCTAAACCACATTGACACATTTAAACAGTATTTTTCCCTGTGTCCTGAAATAATGCATAACTGGTACTTTGAGAGCCTGTGTTGATTCAAAAGCAAAGTAACTTTGTTCCTGAGGTGTGATAGTAAAACTAATAAACTCAGCTGACAGTTGGAGATGGGGCATCTGTATGGCACAGCAGCAGGCCATATGGCTTAGCACTTCAGGTCAGCATTAGCTCAAGGCGCTCTTCCTCCAGCACAGTTTGATGTGCTTGTAGATTTCTGGGAGGTCTGGGAATATGTGAAAATACTCTGTAGGCTCAGTTTGTCCTAAAGGCCACAAGTTTTCCTTTTCTGCTTAACCTGTCAGATCTTATTCAGAAGAGTCCTTAGCCTGCAAAGGGAGTGTTGCTTGCCCTTCACCTTCTCCTGAAAATAATTTCATTTCTTAAACAGTTGAAATCCACTAGTGATGCTGGCTCTGGCTTTGTTTCCTTTCTAAATCCTAAAAAGGAAACTCTTGTTGTGTCTATGAAAATCTATAGAATGAAAACTGCCAAAATATGTTGAGCTTCTCTGTAAAACAAACTTTCAAAATCACCATATCTGAAGTTATCAGGTGAGATTCCCAGCTAACATAATTCAGTTTATGAGCAGGGAGACAATTTCTGCTAGCAGAGACTTTGACCCATAATTATTCTGGGGGAGGTATTTGTGTGGAGATCACAAGATGTTCTGTCCTGGAATGTCTGGTACACAGGCATCTAAGAGGGCCTGGGCAAAAGGAGGAGAGAAGGAATGTAAAAGAAAATGCAAAATAATAAAGAGCAACAAAAAACATTCATGGCATATCTGTTTTTAATTTTTGTTCTTAACAGATCTGGGTTTCTGGTAGGCTATTCTGGTTATGACTAAACTCTTCGGGGGCACTTCTGGTCTGTGTGGCCAGAAAAAGTTCAGTGCTTACAAGCTTTTTCGCTCTTAAAGTTTGCTTGTTTGTGAAGCTGAGTGAAATTTTTCAACCAATTTTTTTTTTTTTTGTCAACGGAGGCAGAGATGTACCAAAACATTTTGCAAAATTGCGTTAATTTTGTTGAATGCTTCACTTTGAAAAGTACCTTATGATTTTTTGAAAGAATCAAATGCTTCCTTTTGACATTTTTGGAAGTGAAGCATTTCAATTATTTAATTTGAAATGACATTCCATTTTGAAATTTCCTTTCATTTTTTTGAGAAAAACAGTTTTAAAAGGTTTGAACCCACATAAAATATGTTGGGTTGCATCACTTTTGCAATGTTTCATGAAACTATAAAAAAAGAAAAGAGTTTTCAATTTGATCCAAAACATACCCTTTCTTTTCTTTTCTTTTTTTTCTAAACTACCAATGAATCCATTTTTTGCTCTATTCAACCTACTGAAAATAAATGAAGAATTATCAAGGAGACGTGAACTAATTTTTTCCCAATTTTTTGTACAGCGTTTAGAGGCAGTTTTATACTACAGATGACATTTAATTAACTGCTTCACAATATTTCTATCATTCACATGTCTCTAGTCCTGAGGAGCAAAACTGGAGGTCACTTCTGGTTCCACACTTTGTGAGAGAATGAACGGGGCTTTGATGACCTAGACTTTTTCCTTACAGCATAGTCCCTGAAGAGACCAATGGATCTTTTAAACTCAAAAGACAACTTATATAGACTAGAAATGAGAATGTTTAACTTTATTTATAAACATTTTCTCTCTCTCTGAGGACAAATCCAACCAAACAAAAATTTATAAACATCTTCACCCCTTTCCCTCTGTGTGGCATTAGGTGGGTACTTGCTTCCAGGTTTGATTTCAGTCAATTCAGTGACATTCTGGGTTGCAGCAAGCTCCGTGCAGTCCTCTCTGATCCCTAGGAAGTTTTCTTCCTGTTGCCAAGGGAGCCTGGCTGTGCATATGTTCTCTGCTCCTTTCATGAGCCTCTCCATGAACAGCAGGCTCCCATCTTCTTGCTAGGGCTCCCATTCTCTTCTCCTGTCTCTGCTACACCCCGAAACAGAAGGCTAGGAGCTCCTCCTCTCCTCCTCCTCCCACCCAGTCCTCAAGCATGCTCATCTGCTCTCCAGGGAAAGGAGGAATCTCTGCTCCCTCCAGGGGGTCCATCTGACCTAGTCACTCCCTTTTTAAAGGAACATGACATACAACGGAGAACAAAAAAAGAAAACAGATGCTGTCCAAAATAAACCTATTCACATGCCAGAAGAGAAAATCAGCACATCTCCCAGGCTTGGTTCTCTCAAACCCCCATCACATGGACACTTAGGCCCTCCAGCTGTTTGTTCTCTGTGTATGGAGCAATGAGACCGTGTTCTGGTAACTTCTGCACAAACTGGCCAAGATCCACTGGATTTTTTGATCCAAAGCTTTTACCCATTTCCAGATTGCAAGTTGCTCAGTGCATTCTACATGAGACACATGCAAACAGAGGGAACAAATCCAAGATTGTTTGTTTCTCTCTCATGCTCGTGAAAATAGCAAGGGCTGCATGGCCAACAGTACCTAACATGGTGGGCCTGTGGGCTGCCTAAAAATCCTTGTGCTACCATGCAGAGGCTTTGATAACCGTACTGGGCTTCTTTGTGTACAACCGGCCCTTCCTTAACTTCTCCCATCCCCGGCCTCCCCAAAACTGTGCTAATTCCTACTGCCTAGGTAGGAAGCCCAAATATAAGTCCTCTGCAGCAACATGATAAAGTCTGAGTGCCTCGGTGTCTTTATGGATGGTGCGTGACTCAGGCCGGTAATTTACGACAGAATTAGAGAGAGAACAGGGTGAAGTTGAGAAACATTTTCAACATTTTTACTGCTGTATCTCACTGTCTTGCTATGTTCAGGTGTCTTATTTTCCTTCATGGAAGATTAATGGAACTGACTGATGATGGTTTCATGTGGTTTAAGGCCAGAAAGGATTATTAGATCATCTTAGCCTGACATCCCGTGCATTACAGACTATGAAAGGTATATGCACGTGACATGGTGCAGTGCCGTACAGAGATACCCATGCTACCTCTTAACAAATTAGCTCAGCTACAGGAAGCAATAAAGCTGCATTAGACTGGGAGCAGTGCTGAAAGCAGTACAGCTAACGTAGTCCAGGCGCGGCAGCTCCCGGCTGCAGCTGTGCTGTCTCCAGTACCCAAACTGTCACTGCTAGAAGTGGCTCAGGTGCCTGTAATAAATTCCCTCTACCAAGAAAACTATTTGTATGTAGACTTTTCAGTTTTTAGGGATGATGAGATGAAGACCACAGCATCACTGGCTGGAGCAAATTTCTCTACCTGTGTTCCTTGCACTATTGTTAGGAGAAAAGCAAAACCCCATCAAATCGCTGCCTGGTCAAAGGCTCATGTGGGGTGACTCACACCAGCGGAGCCCGGCTTCTTCTGCTGGGTGACGCCTGACACAGCCCGTCTACCCGTGGTCTGTGTGGAGGGACCTGGCAATCTGTCTTTCTGGCTTGGAGTCATGTTTAAACTAGCCTTGCAGCTAGGATTTTGTAGTTAAGGCATTGTACAGAGACAAGACCATCTCTCTGCTTCCACTTGATTTTTCTTGGTTTAGATGTCTGTGGATCCCATCAAGTCTTTTTTATTTTTTGCTTAGAACTGCAGTGGTAGTTGAGGTGGTTAACTGCCAGTATCTTAAACTGATCCTTTTGCCACAGATTTCTAAGCTAGAACCTCTCAGCCTGTAGGCACAATTGTCATTCTTTATTCACAGGTATATTACCTGGTAATATATTCATCTTTCAAAATTTTTTTTTTTTGGGGTGGAGCATTTTAAGAACATTATTTGGGTCATTCTTGATGATCTTCTTCAGTTTCTACCTCACTAACCTTTTTGTTATCTGCAAAATTTATTAACAAAGATTTTTGTACCATCTTTAGGTGACTGGCACATGTGTAAAATAATATGGATAAAAATAAATCACTAGAAGACTTCCTTAGAAACAGGACTACCTAGTCTGAGATCTTTCAGTGATCTAGTTTTAACCTGGCCTGTTTAGTCTTTGTAAATTTTGAACTGTCCTGTGCTCTGGAGAAATCTGAGTTTATTTTCATAGCACACATCAATTAAACTTGTAATCTTGACAAATACTTTTTTTTGGCAATAATCGTTTCACCCAAACTTTTCTGTAAATATAAACCTAAATTGATAATTTTTTAGTTAAACCAAGTTGGGTGAACTTTCTCTCAGAATTATATTGCTACAGAAAATTTTTCAATACCTTGAAAATTCCCTATTTTTCATATATTTATAAAAACATAGTAGTGGTTTTTCAAAAGTCTGTGATTGGTTTCTATAAGGCTTTTTCATAAGATATGTTAATTTGAAACTATACCATTTTAGCATATGTTTCCTCATGTGCCATCCTCTGAAGGCTGATAAACTCTCAGTCCCTGGCACATTATTGAATGTGATTGGTATAGTGTTTTGTTAAAATGACAACCCCAAAAATATCTATGGAACATACATACCTACTTAGAGTTTGCGATCTAAAATAAGCATACATATCTTGGTCCTCTACATTTGAATTCCTTTTGTTATTACATACTGTTGTAGCCATGGTTATTTGAGGATATATTTAGTGCAAATTTTTCAGGGAGAGGGGATGTTTTTACTAAATTTACAGATGTAACTGGAAAAAACAGACAAGCTTTTGGACATGCAATCCTTTCTTCAGGCTGAGTATATTTCAACTTGTAGCTTATAATACTTCGATATTTACTCAGGTTTTGTATTAATATTTTATATTCTATTTTGTTTTCAATCTTTTTTTAACTAGGGTAGTTTCTTGCTCAATATAATTTGTTTTATTTGTGAATCATGCTTAATATCCAGAATTTTATTTTTTGACAGTTCCCATATTTTGCCAATACTTACCACTTCATATATATGATATACCAATTACTGTCTCATTATACGATAGACAAAAAAATAGCTTACACAAACTTCATATATATATATATATATATATATGTACACACATACACATACATATATATATAAAAAAGTACACACATAGTTCGGTGATATGTTCTGTCAACACAAGGTAAATGCAATCAGATAATGATATCTATACCTAGGAAACCATTTGCTTTATGGTAGAAATTAACTCTTAGTTTATTTAAATAAGATAAAAACCTGAGTTATTATTTTTGAGTTCAGCAGTTTCTGAATAAAGATACTACCATTGATTATTTTTAGAAATTCTGGAAAAAATTGTGATGCATGAAATGATGAGCAAGGATCTTCCCGGATGAAGTCAGCCCTATTAAAATTTTTAGCTTTGTTACACATTATGGGCAGATGTTAAAGAACGGTACAGTTTGTTATCTACTGTTATTAGGTTTCCTATTGTGGATTTTACAAACAGGCCAGTAGATTATTTATTTTTAATATTTTTTTTCTATGTAGATGTTTCATGCATAACATTTGCCTCCTGTTCTGAGCTATTAGAAACAACTAACAGTGTCTTTGATGTGAAGTCCGTGTCTGTGCCTTTTCCCCCTATTTTATCCTTATGGAAGAAGCTGGAAATATGAAAGGCTATTTTAGTCATAACAACCATCTTATCATATTTCCAGTACCAAATGCAGAATATTCTTTCTCAGGCAAGAGCATCTCCAGCTGTTATTTTTATTATCTAGGCTCGTCTTACTAATATACAAATGGTTAAAAATGTGTTCCTTATCTGACCCCTTTTGCTTACATTATCATGTGGAGGATACCATAAAACTGGTTTAGACACTTGAGTATATCTACTAGGATTATCCTGTTACCACCCTCTGCCTTCATGGTTACATTAACAGCAACCTAATACCTTACCTAGAGATTATTCCCTCTACTACTGAGATGGTATCCATTAGAATCATGCAATCTGCCTTTTTCCATAGTATCTGCGTACTCCACTGAATACATGCTCTTTCTCCTTCAGACTACTGCTAAAATTATTTACAAAGAAAAGGAAGAGATATTGGTATAAATGGACTTTAACTTCAGGAAACATAATTTTCAGATTGCTGAGAAAGGGAGACAGTTCTTACATAATATCCTCAAAGGAACAGAGAAAAGGGAGAAACTTACTGTTATTGACCAATAATTGCAATCGCATTTTACCATCAAAATACATTTAATGAGTTAATAGAACTACAAGGGAATAATTAAGTATGAAAAAAAAAGGAGAAAATTAATCTCAGGTTTCATAGTGCGTAAAAGCATGTGTAATAACAAAACAAAACAAAACAGCCTCATCATTACAGAATCACATATAAAAGCACACATTAAAGCAGTTTCAGCTTCATGAAGGTGCTCATAAGTCTAGAAACAGGAAACAAGAAAGATTTAGATTTTAGAAAGTAGATACAAAGTATGATCTTTTATTGATCTCTTTCCACACAGGAAATAAATTAATAAAAAGGATAAAATAGCAAGAGTAGAATACATGTTCTTTCTTTTAGCTGTGTAATGGCACAGACGTGCCTTAAAAACCCATGGGAGAAATGTCCAAGGAGAATTGCTGAAGTAGAAGCCCTGTAACAAATACACAGATTAAAAATTCAGACCTTATGGATAATTACATGGTGCTAAACAACTGAATTGTAGCCAAATCTAGCTGTCTGTGACATGTTAAGGGGGGTGTGAAACATTAGTTGTATCTATTGAGTACCAGAATTGGAATGGTGACACTCCTGAATAATAAAAGAATCTATGTTGGTCCTTACCTTCCTCCTCCATATTTGAGGTCTGTGTTTCTATTCAGTGCCTGTTGCAACCTTCCGCAGTTCCACTACACCGTGCTCTAATTTTATCTCCCATATCTGTGCCATCCACACAGGGGACAGTTGTGGTCAGGATCTCGCACTCTGTGAGTGTAACAGCTGTGCAGACCTACCATTTCTTTTAGCATCTGCAAAAGGCAGGACACAGGGAACAGGACGGACTGTGCATGCTAGCAAACACCACTATTGCCAGCTTCACCCTCTTTAAGAGCACAGCAGCTGCCTCAGTTCTGAGCTCGTTGTGAATCATGATGCCATTCTAAATTCCTGCATTGGCAGGGTAGTTTTTCTTTATCCTCCAATACTGAGTTACAGTTGTAGGCCACGGTTCCACTCTAAACAAGTAACCTTTACATTCTTTTTCTTCTGCAAACAATCAACAGAAATCTAAACATGTGCATAACAGAATATAGTAAGAACAGAGCTCTAAATTTAGAAGTTGTGCATTTGGGATTTCAAAGCTGCTTCAAGTGCTGTTAGTAGTTTTGGCAGCCCAGATTTATGTTAATTACATGAGGGTTGCTGGAGATGTCTCTTAGTGTCTGGACATTTTTGCATGTACTCTGTCTGTCTTGGTTTCCTGCATGCCACAGTCTTCAACTGAATGTCAAATTTTAGTTGCAGCACTGAAATCATAACTCCACACAAATTCTAAAGGGCCAGAGAGAGCTGTATTTCATAGCTTAGGTTTCTGCAGCAATATGGACTCAGTATTACAAACCGCGTAACATGTGACTACTGCTGAAGGAAGGAAGCACAGCTGGCAGCTGCGTGGATGAGCAAGCACATTGAATGAGGACATTTTTCAAGCACTGGTTGGGGAGAGAGAAAAATATGCAAATAATTTCGTTGGCAGTGTTTATTTATTTATTTTGGAGCTCACCCCATTGTTTATCATCATGATAGTTTTTGACAGATCATGTGTTGTGGTTACTTTGTATTTCAAAGGCGGATGTTCTGATATAAGGGATGCTGCCCACCCCACTTATTAATAGCAAGGGGTTGTAAACTTCCATAACTGCACAGTTTATCATATCATATGTTACGCCTTGTCTAGGAGGAATATTTTCATCCCTGAAGAGAAAGACATTAAATAGACAATAACATACCATAATCTGTGGCAGCCAGAATGTCTCTGCCAGGAAATGAGATGACCAAGCTGGGCAGATTGGTTGGACTGCGCTATCCCAAATCCACCTGATTACTGAATGTATGTGCTTGAATAAGGATTTGTGATGCCCAATCAGAGCAGTCATTCCTCTCCTATAATAAATCTGGCAAATGAAAAGTCCATTCCATTTCTCTGCAAGCCTTCTCCTTGTTCCAGGTGTTTTACTTCATTCAGTCATGTGCGGGATCAAGGACAACTGATCGAAAAGAGGTAATAAAAAATGCACTTCAGTTACAACATCAACCTTGTAATGCCCAAGCCTTGTATCTAACCTTGCATATATTCATGGAAGGTTTTTCTTCCAGGAGAACATAACACGAGGAGGTGATGCTTTGTGGACCTGGCCTTTCTCACAGTACCATTTCCTTAAAGCTTGTGGTGACAGCAGTCAACCCCTGGCTCCACAGCAAAACCAGCCCCAGGACAGGGTGCAGGGTGGCAAAATCGTACTGCCATATTACAAGTCCAAACACTGAAGTCATTAATTTCCAATTAGCAGAGCTTAGTTAAGATGAAGCATGAAAGTAAGATGGGAAACTCCTCTTTGGCTAGAGCTGTCTCAGAGATTCTCTGTAATTGTAGAGAAAACTGAATTTTCTTGCCAGCAGTGAGATGCTAGGACCAGGACAAAGGTGGGAACCCTTGCAGCAAAGGTGGTAGGGAGAAAGGGCAGAATTAAATGAAGAGCTGAGGGGAGAGCCCTGGAGAGTTGAGCTTTTTTGGTTTTGCTCCTATGGAAGGGGATGCCTTACTTGCATGTGGAGCACCAGCCCTCAACAGTACAGGCTCCCCAGGAAAGGGGAAAGGAGACAGTAGGCCCAGGACTATTTTTGGTCTCCAGGGACTGCCTACTTTGCCATGCTTATGGCTGACCATGTCACGCTGTGGGAAGTTCATGTCGTATCTCTACAAAGTGCTGCTTTCTACTGACGGTGTACCTTCTTTAATTTAACCTGGCAAAACTAACTGTCTTAAAATTCTTCTGGCTGCAAAAACTACTATCTGTGGCTGTCTGTGGCAGCTGATTGAAATATTCTCTTTACTCTTTAAGTACTACCCGGGGTATTGGAAGCAGATCTGAAAGAACTAGTGCTAGTAACCCCAGCAGATGCCTGAAGCACAGTGTATTCATAAGCTGAAGTTGCCCTTCCGTCAGTTCATGTACACACCTGGAAAGGGGCATATTTTCCAGCAGGGGAACTCCCCTCTGCTCTGCCCTTCAGGTCCCGTTTCTCTAAGGCAGCTAAGGAAATCACTTCTGAGGAATAATACATTAGCATATGTTTTTAACCTGGAACAGATCTAGATCTGCTAATGGGCATGTTATGAAAGTCATGTGTGTGTGTGTAAGCAGTTCTCTGGATGTAATTTGTACAAGCAAAGCATGGCTTGATTCTTCAGTTATCAGCCTTCAGTTCTTGGACTACAGCTTGCAAGAATGAATTTAAGGTGGCCAAGGGCACCATACTCATCCTCCTTCATTCGTGCTGGCCCTTGCAGTAAGTACTCCTGCCCTCTTGGTGCCAGAGCTGGGCTGCACCCCATCCTTCATCTCACTCCTCTTATGATCAGGCCTCTGTTCACTCCATGCTTGCTTGTATGAGACCTCATTGTCCAGTGATTTCCAAAGTATGGTCTGGAGGCTTGTGATACTACCAGGTGCACTTATTTATACACAAACCTCTTTACAAAACAGAGGAATAAGGACAAGATCCCTAGCTCCTATTAGAAGTGTAATCCAGCTGCCACCCAACAGTCAACATTGTGTTTTTTCAAAAAACATATTTCTCTACTTTTACAAAAAATTAGAATGCCTGGGAGTTAACAGTGAAGTCTGCTCCCTCTCTGCACATAACTCCTTATAACTCAGTCTCCTTACACCTGTCTCAGGCTGGCCCCCTCTCATCTTCTGTCTGCAAAAATATGTACAAAGGTCAAAATAACAAATTGCTAGGAGATTGTTGGAAATAGAGCATTTAAACAGGAAATGAGGCTTTATATTCGGTGTTTGCCCTGCTCCCTGTAAGGGCAGAAGGGTTTATAATGGCAAAAGCAGGAGTCAGTAGAACCTTACCATGTGGCCTGTCTCTAAACTGCAGACAAATGGGGTGAAAATGAAGTAGTGGCATAGAAATTACAGTACAGAAATTACATGAAAATTGTATTTCAACCAAATAAATAGGGCAGCATTGCCACAGTGTGTTTTTTACATTGAATATCTCAGTCTGTGGTGCAGAGCAGGGTACCCATGTAGCTAACATCTCCTGTTTAGCTGTGGTCAGATCTCACACAGCTCATATAGCTCATACAATGGCTGCAAATAAACATGAGCACTGACTGCTAGAGGGGGAGGTTGGAGTGTTCCCTGACCAAATCTTTTCCCTGAACAAACATGTGAGCAGAGCCAGGGAGTCCTTTAGTTTGCCCTTTTAATTCCTTTTCACCTGGAATAAATTGTCAGAGATGTTCTGGGCCAGCTACAGATGCCATCTCAGAGCATCCTGACACTGTGAAGTGGCAGACCAAACCAAAAGGTTTGAGAGAGCCAGTGTGAAGGAATGCGTCACCTGAAATACACGAGGGAGTGAAAAGACTCCACAATATTTTTTTGGACACAGAAGGCTTGATGTTGACAGGGAAAGATTGGTGAGCTTCATCTCTCACATTAGAAGCTGCTGGAGTTGGTATTTCAGGGGAAGTGATTAGAATGACCCTGAAAGGAGGTTACAGACAAACAATTACAAGGTTTAATACCAGCAGTCCCTCTCACCTTTACTCCAACACTTGCTTCCTCCACTTGTTTGCGATGTACCTCATCCACCATTCTGTATCATGACAAAGTTTGTCACATCTTTTTAAGTAGCAATTACAACAAAGCATACTAAGCTTGATAAAGCCTAATGAAGTCCAGTTAGTGCCTCAGGCTATTTGAACAACATCATGAGCTACGCTGTCTGCAAAAAACCCACCATTTATAATTTGTTAGGTGTGTTCCTATGGAGCTTTATTCAACATGAACAAGGGATATCTCAAATACCCTCTTGGAGAAAAAGTAAATACTGAATAAATTTACCTCTAAAAGAATCTTTGTATGATTATTATGTGTGCAATTATTTTAAAATAAAGAATATAATCAAAGAAAAGCCTTTTAATTATATATTAATACATTGATTGCTTTATCATACAATAATTCTAATGCTCACAGTGAAACTACTTTGTAAACATTCTTGCAATGCTAGTACACAAAAGTAAGCCTCCAAATGACCACTGGGTAATTTATGAGAATAGAGTAGCTTAGAATGAGTAATATTCTAGCTTCTTAAGGCCTTGTATTTACAAAATCTAATGTTACAGATTTCAGTAGGTTTCATCACTCTCTAGTCTATGGATGTAGAGTAAGCCAAAGGAAATCTATATCTCATAACCTTGTTGAATAAACTGTCCTATTACTCTTCTCATAAAGTAATAGGTTTTTTTCTTTCTAAAGATATAGAAACTAAAGGAGGGGGAAGTAAAGAAAAGTTATACAGAAACAAATATGAATGTTTCAGATGTCATTTAGAAACCACTAACTTCAAAACATAGTATATTGTCTTGATTTTTGAGGGTATTTTGCAGTCCTAGAAGGTAGTGAGATATGTTTTGATCTGTTGTCTGTCAGTTTTTATGTTTCAATGTCCAGCCACAGATTCCTCATTATATGACCTATAGTAATAGCACCATTACAATATCTTTTTTTTCCTTACACCTCTGTTAAATGGTATTTAACTTCAGCCTTGATGGTGTACTCAGAATATTCAGAGGAATTCTCTAGTCTGACCCAATCGGAGATTAAGTTGTGGAAGACCAACACTGAGATGCCACAGATCTCCAAATTTCCAGTTTATCTGTTGCCCTAGAAGATCTAACAGAAAAAGCTGTAAATTTATGTTTAACTCTTCCAGCTGAAGTGGTATAAAAAACCTGAATGATGAAAGTATGTGTCAGGTTTAGTGTCACAAATTTTTGTCTATTTGCTCCTTTACATTTACATTTTAACATAAACATTTATGCTTTATATTTGGCCACATAGAAATGGAGTTTTTCTCATGCCCCATTTACCAAGAAAGCTATTCTACCTTCTCATCTAGAGACATACAACCATGACATTTAGCCAAATATCCCTTCTTTGACAGCAGTCCTTAGCTTCTTGGCAGGGATGATATGATGAACAGGTGATTTTCCCAGTGAAAAGCTCATCACGTGTTTTTATCTGTAATTTCCTCAGATGCAGCAAAAAGCTACAAGTTTCATGTACCGGTGAAATGCATTTGAGCTCTCTCCCAGATTAGCACAAAAGTCTAAAACAACCTCAGTGGTAAATAATAAATGTTTAAAGGAAAATAGGAGAGTCCAGTAGCAGTACTTTTTATGAGAGTATTCTCCCAGTCCCCAACAGTACATGACATGGGAATTTCCTAAGTACTGCCCTGACAGTTAATTACTATTGATGGATTTTTCTTCCATTAAATGGTCTGGTCTTTTTTTTTCTCTTTTGTTTTTAATTTAAACAAATGTTGAGCATTCAGGGTTTGCTGTTCTACCGACAACTCTTTAAGTACCATCTTTTCTATTGTTATCTTTACTATTCTAAATATCTTAGTATCATCATATCAAAATTATTGCCTAAATATTCATCCCTTTTCAGATGATTAATAGCACAGATCCTTTTGAGTCTCCTCGGGTGATTTCCTTTTTTTTATGAACACTGACCATTTGCTCTTACCATCTGTTAAAAAAAAGTTTATCTGTTTAAGAAACTTCCCTTAAAAAGCCTGTGAAAATGAGTTTTTCTGGACTTCTTTTGGATATTTGAGAAAGTTAGATCAACTAAACCTTTGCCCACATAGGCTCTGGCTCCTTCAAAAATGTTCTATAAGTTTGTGAGGCATGGTTACCATTCACAAAAAAATGCTTTTCCCTGCAATATTTCATGTTTATTCACATGCCCATTAGTCAGAGACACGACTTCTTTATAGATTACACTTTTCCTATCCTTTATCAATCACTAATTTTATGAATCATAAACATTTTCAGATTATTGGTAGAAAGATTAAGTAAGAAGGGACAAGAACTGGTCAATAATATTTCCTGTTTAATATTTTTACTGAACAGTTAGAAATATGATTAAATAATTTAATTAATATTACTTAGGCTTCAGTATTAGATTGATTTATTCATTAGAATATGTGGTATCTGGTCAACCACAAAACACCTCTATAACACTTTTATATTTTTTTTGGTAAAAGACATATTATCAAAAAAATGCATAAAGCAAGCTTCTGTAAGTCCATGTTCAGTAAGATCAGTTATATTATTTTCTTAATTCTTTTTTAATTACATGTCACACTGGGTACTTGATTAATCTGTGGTCAGTGTCAGGTTAGAAGGCCTGTAATTGCTATGGTCTTCCTGTTTCTTTTTCTAAAATATGGGCACAATAATTTTATTCTACTTTGGGGGACTTTCCCAAATTCCTAGAGTTACTAAAACCAGCCTTAATAATCTGAAGTGTTCTTGATTAGTTCTTTTAAAAAACTGCACATTTTCTAGGGTTAATGATTTAAAAATTACTGCCTTTAGCAGGTGCTGTGTAATGTGTAATATCCAGGTAATAAATTTCTCAGCAGAAGGTGTTTCATCATCATGGAACTGTGTACCTTTATAATCTGGTTTTCTTTCAAACACAGAAGTTTTGCCTTCTTGTATTAATTCTTAGTGATTCTATCATTTCCTTTTTTCAGGACTTCTTTTTTCCCCCCAATATTCAGTTATAGAATCATAGAATGGTTTTTATTGGAAGGAACCTTAAAGATCATCTAGTTCCAACTCCCCTGCCGTGGGCAGGGACACCTTACACTAGACCAGGTTGCTCAAAGCTCCATCCAACCTGTCCTTGAACACTTCCAGGGATCAGGTATCCACAACTTCTCTGGACAGCTTGTTGCAGTGTCTCACCACCCTGATAGAAAAGAATTTCTTCCTAATATCTAATCTAAATCTACCCTCTTTCATCCTAAGGCCATTCCCCTTTCTCCTATTACTACATGTTCTTGTAAAAAGTCTCTGCCCAGCTTTCTTGTAGGCCCCTTTAGGTACTGGAAGGCTGCTATAAGGTCTCCCTGGAGCCTTCTCTTCTCCAGGCTGAAGAACCCCAACTCTCTCAGCCTGTCTTCAAGGCAGAGGTGCTCCAGCCCTCTGTTTACCTTTGTAGACCTCCTCTGCACTCATTCCAACAAATCCATGTCATTTTTATGTTGGGGGCACCCAGAGATGAACACAGTACTCCAGGTGGGGTCTCATGAGAGTGAAGCAGAGGGGTCTTATAAGACTGAAATAGAGAGAAAGAATCACCTTCCTGGACCTGTTGACCATGCTTCTTTTGATGCAGCCCAGGATACAGTTGGCTTTCAGGGCAGCAAGCACACATTGCTAGGTCATGTTGAGCTTCTTGTCAACCAACACCCACAAGTCCTTCTCCTCAGGGCTGCTCTCAATACATTCCCTGCCCAGCCTGTGTTTGTGTTTGGGATTGCCCCACACCATGTGCAGGACCTTGCACTTGGCCTTGTTGAACTAAATGAGGTTCACACATCTCTCAAGCTTGTCAAAGTCCCTCTGGATGGTGTCCCTTCCCTCCAGCATGTTGACCACAACACACCTCTTGGTGTCATAGGCAAACCTGCTGAAGGTGTACTCAAACCCACTGTCTGTGTCACTGAGAGAGACATTAAACAACACTGGTCCCAGTACTGACCTCTGAGGAATGCCACTCATCACTGGTCTCCACTTGGACATCAAGCCATTGACTGCAACCCTTTGAGTGTGACAATCCAACCAATTCCTTATCCACCGAGTGGTCCATCTGTCAAATCCATGTCTCTCCAGTTTAGAGACAAGGATGTTGTGTGGGGCAGTGTCAAATTCTTTGCACAAGTCTAGGTATGCGATGACAGTTTCTCTTCCCTCATCCATCAGTGCTGTAACCCTGTGATAGAAGGCCACTAGATCTGTCAGGCATGATTTGCCCTTAGTGAAGCCATGCTGGCTGTCACCAATCACCTTTTTATTTCCCATGTGCCTTAGCATAGTTTCCAGGAGGATATGCTTCATAATCTTGCCAGACACCAAGATGAGACTGATGGGCCTGTATTTCCCTGGGTCTTCCATTTTTTCCTTTTTAAAAATGGGAGTTATGTTTCCCTTTTTCTGGTCAGTGGAAACTTCAGACTGCCATGACTTTCTAATGTTATGGATAGTGGCTTAGCCACTTCATCTGCCAGTTCCCTCAGGACCCAGGGATGCACCTCATCAGGTCCCGTGGACTTCTGAACCTTCAGGTTCCTTAGATGTTCTTGAACCTGACCTTCTCCTACAGCAGGTGGTTCTTCATTCTCCCAGTCCCTGCCTTTGCCTTCTGCAGCTGGAGCAGTGTGCCTGGAGCATTTGCTGGTGAAGAGCACAGCAAAAAAGTCATTGAGTACCTCAGCCTTCTCCATATCCCAGGTAACCAAGACTCCCGTTTCCTTCCAGAGAGGCCCCACATTTTCCCTAGTCTTCCTTTTATCACCGACATATCTACAGAAACTTTTCTTGTTGCCCTTGATGTCCCTGGCCAGTTTTAAATCTATCCTGGGTTTTAGCTTTAGTAACCTGATCCCTGGCTGCTCAGACAATTTCCTCTGTATTCCTCCCAGGCTACCTGTCCTTGTTTCCACACTCTGTAGGCTTCCTTTTTGTGTTTGGTTTTGTCCAGGAGCTCCTTATTCATCCATGCAGGCCTCTTGGCATTTTTGCCTGACTTCCTCTTTGGTGGGACACATTGCTTCTGCACTTGGAGGAGGTGATCCTTGATTATTAACCAGCTTTCTTGGGTCCCTCTTCCTTCCAGGGCTTTACCCCTTGGTAATTTAGCAAGCAGATCCCTGAAGAGGCCAAAGTCTGCTCTCCTGAAGTCCAAGGTAGTGAGCTTGCTATACAACACCCTTGCTGCCCTAAGGATCTTGAACTTTACCTTTTCATGGTCACTGCAGCCCAGGCTGTACTTGTGCTTTACATTCCCCACCAGCCCCTCTTTGCTGGTGAGAACAAGGTCCAGTATAGCATCTCTCCTTCTAGGCTTCCCTATTACTTGGACAAGGAAGTTATCATCAATGCATTCCAGGAACCTCCTGGATTGCTTATGCCCTGCTGTGGTGTCCCTCCAACAGATACTGGGCTGGTTGAAGTACTCCATGAGGACCAGGGCTTGTGAATGTGAGGCTGCTTCTATCTGTTTATAGAGGGCCTCATCCACTTGGTCTTCCTGGTCAGGCAGCCTGTAGCAGACTCCCACTGTAATGTCACCTGTCCCTGCCCTCCCTTTAATCCTGACCCATAAGATATCGGTTGGCTCCTCATCCATCTCCAGGTGGAGCTCCATGCACTCCAGCTGGTCACTGACATAGAGGGTGACACCTCCTCCTCATCTGCCCTGCCTGTCCCTCCTAAAAAGTCTGTATCCTTCAGTTCCATCACTCCAGTTGTAGAAGACATCTCACACCATCTCGGTGATGCTAATAAGATCATAGTCCTGCAGGTGTGCATGTCTCTAACTCTTCTTGTTTGTTACTCATGCAAATGTCCTGTCTGATTGGCAATGGGGTAATAGCACAATGGAAGTGTACTTTAATTTAAAGACTCCTTCAGGTGCGATGAATCCCATCAGATCTTTCATTTGCCTAGTGACAAAGTGTGGAGAAGGGAAGCTAGCATTTCCATTTCCTGAAAGACTTGTGTGGACATGATTTTGGGTATTTAGGGGAAAAATGACATTAAGAGATAAAAAATAAAATTGCTGAGGAGAGCAGGTGGTAGAGAATACTGCTTCTGGAATGAATCAAGGTAGCATAGGAAAGAAATATCTTGTCTGTTCAGAAAATCACCCCAAATGCTGGAAATGGTCTGTGATCAGAGCTGATGATTGGAAGCAGACTAAGGACAGCTTAATGCTGTCTTGAAATAGTGTCTGCATCTTTGTCCTAGGATTTGTGGAAGTGACTTGGGTGCCTAAACACAGAGTCCAGAGAATATATGTAAGCCCTACACGGGGATGTCAGATATGACCTGAGGGCCATGGAAGACCCACACACTTCTGGAGCAGCAGCGAATAACCAGGTAGGATGATCAAAGTAATCCAAAATGGGCTGGGTATAGAAACACTTGCATTGCTGCCTTTTTGCCAGGCTGGGGGGATAAATTAATGGTGTCAATGTTATTAATTATTTGTGGTTTTCTCATCTTTTATATTTGTACTTAACATCCTGAGCTTTCTTAACTTAGAAGAGCAGAAAAAAATCAGAATTGAAGATACAAAGCATTGCATTGTACTAAATACCTACTGAAACCAGGTCCCAGGTATCTTAAATATGTGAAATGTTTGGAGACTTTTAATTCTAAATACTATTCATAAAATAAGTCACTAAAATGTTAAAACACATGCTGATCAAAGGCTCTCAGAAAAGAATAGTAGACTCTCATTCTTTTACTGACTCATATTTAGTCCGTGACGTGGAATAAATAATTTCATATGTTTGCAGACCCACTGACCTACTTGCAAACTCAGACTAGTTATATTTGTCGCTTCTGCAGAAGCCTTTTTGCTGCTTATGGTTGAAAGCGTTCTGGCCATAACAAAAAGTATTTTAGTTTATGGAAAAGTATCTGAGGCAAATAACACTGAGTAACTTACTAGATGTAGTAGTTACTTCCTCTAGAGGCAGAGAATTTGCTGTCAGCCTGTTGAAAGCTTACTAGTTGCATAATGCTGGCTTGCCGCAAAACTTACCACTAAAAGGGGAAAATGAATGCAGCAATGTTTTTGTTAAGTAGGTACATACAGTATGAAGTGTGGTTTATTAATAGGCTTCATTTTAGTGGATGAAGCCTAGATCATGTAATGGCACTTGGAGAGTTAATTTACCGATCTTTTACCAACTTATCAACTCTTTCAGCCATGCCTTTCAGGTCAGTTGTCCAAAAAAACCCCCAACCCAGTCAAGTGAAGAAAAGTAAAGAGAAAGGTTTTATTTAAATAAGTATCCTGCTAGCCATGAATCCGATTCCTTTATTTTTCACTTGTCTGTTCACCGTGACCACTGAAGCAGCAGTTCAAGAGCTAGAGACTCTGGCAGACCCAACAGCAGATCAAGACTCTGAATCTGTCATTTCTTCAGAACAATGTGCAGTGTATATAAAATAAAGTTTCTAGTTCACAGAAAATTCTGTGAGCATAAGTCTAAGTACAGCCTTTCAGTAAAAATGACTTATTTGAGCGTTATATTCAAAGACATGGAATAAAACTTTTTGGCTGCAAGTTTGTTGGTTTTTTTTTGAAGTACAAAGTAAGAACATTACCAAAACAAGAGATAAAAGTAGCTGTCCTGCTAAACTGCAAGCTACTCTATAATTTTTTAAATATTCAGTTTTTCTGATAATCTGAGGCACTTTATACACTTACTAGAGTTAAGTGAACAGCCACTGGTTCCTGTCATAAACTCACATAAGAAATCCCTGAATGTTTAAAAATAAGGAAAAATAATTTAGCAAAAGAGACCAATGAAAATGTAATATGGCTTATAAAAACCTGCCCAAATTGATGATAGAAGTAGGGCTAAGAAGGTTTGAATTGGTCACTAAATCTGAACTCTCATAGATTTTGTTTGCAGAAGGCAAATTCCACATGTAGCAAATCCTGCTAATGCAAAAATTAACCAAGGTACCCATTTAGTTGACCAGTCTGTCTCTGCAAGTGGTAGAGAAGTTTCAGAAGGTATATAAAATGTTGCACCGTTCCACAGAATTTCTCCATAACACCAGGCCACTGGAAGCTGATAAATGACCTTAAATAGATAGGTTTTATAAATTAAATTCCTGCGGTTTAACTTTGTATACTGTCTTATAGAAATATGAATCCTATAAATTTAAAGGTCTTGGCCTTGATATCCTGTTGTGAGTTTTGAAAGTTAACAACTGATGTATTCATTGTAGACTGTGTCTAATTAGTAAATGAGTAAAAATAACAATTCAGTGATGTTTATCTCCCCAACAATTAAAAAAGTAATGTATTTTAAAGTAATATTTCTAAGACGTATGGTAATTGAAGTAATATAATCTAATGGGGATGGCAGTGCATATTGGAAACTAATTTCTTATGTATTTAAAACGTTTTTATACCATGGTTATGACACCTTCTGAAGGATTTGCCACCATTAACAAGTGCACAGTGTCATACATCCTTATGCACATGGTTATGCACAGGGAAATAAGAAAAGTCTGAAGGACACAGGTTCTGAAATGAAGCAGGCAATTCTTACATGTCTGTCCGTGTTTTTCACATCCAAAATATTTGTGAAGTTCAGAAGATTTCATACTAGTATCCAGACTTGTAAAATGAGACTTTAGGGTTTTTGAAATTAGGCCATCTTTACTCAGTAAACTTCAACCAGGAAATTTTAATATTGACATCATGTTTCACTTGACATATAGTATTATTCTCACATTGCCATTTAAGGCACCTGTCTATGAAAAAAGGACATACACAGGTACAAGTTCCACAAACCTGGGAGTGAAATATTTTTCCTTAACATTTAGGTTTTGCTTAAAAATATGTTCTTTTCTGCAAAACCAAGATTTTCCTACAATGTGATGCTTTGGCATAAGGATTGACCTTGGTCCTGGAGGTGTGCTTCAAGTAATATCTCCACTGTGTCAGGACTTTTATCCCTAATAGTTTTTAAGGAATCTTACTGAAATAGCTCCATTATATTATATTTCATGCATTGAGAGAATATTAGGATACAGATACTACCTTGTCTCTTTGAAAAGCACTCAAAACTGCAGACTTCTAAACATGCTAGCTTTCCTAGTTACCATAGTGTTTATCTCATTCGAATAACAAAGCTTGAAAACCTTTAATAATAACAAAAAAAGAAAGGAGAAAAAAAAAGAACCTCTGATAAAAGGATTTTCAGTCTCCTATAATAGTACAATTCAAACCAAATTGTTTTAATTCAAGTATTTAGAATGCAGTAACACATTTCAAAACCATAATGTGTTTGTAGATAACCCAATTTCTTTGTGTATGGAAATCTCAAAAGAGATGTGCATTTGTTACTTAGTTTTGATCATTTATTTTGTATAAGTAATGACTATAACCTAAAATACTGTGTGGGGTTCCCCCCCCCCCCCCCCCCCCCCAATATCTTCTATTCCATGTTTAGCACATGAAAAGACAGACTTTTCTTGAAACAAATGCAGTAGCTGCAACTCCTCTAGAAGGGCTTACAGTAAATGGATTTGATTCAGGTACAGTACAACAAAAGCAGACTGGATCTACAACTGACTGGGTACTTTCCACCCCTGCTCCTTGAGGAAGCCTAAATAGGGTGATGAATAGGTCTCTGGAATAGCAGCTCCAAGTGTGATCATTTGTGACAGGGGAGAACCTGTCCCTGCTCCATGTCCCCCTATGCAGAAGCCTTCATATGGGTCTCACATGGGAGAAATCTGCAGGGGACACCTTCCCTACCAGCCTTCTGGTTTTTAAAGTTGAAACTGGAAATCTCTCCCACTTCCTCTCCCTTTAGAGCCCCACAGGTTTGGATGGAATATTTTAAAATCTTCATTTTGTCCCAAAGTCAAATAGGAGAAAACAGTAACAGTGGGTTTTTTTCTTATTTGGGGTAGAGATTTTTCTTCCCCACCAGAATTTTCAGATGTGCTCAGCACCTGTGTGGTGAGGTGAGTCTGGGAGGGGCAAACATACATATAAACCAGGATGGTCTGTTTAATAAAAAGAAAAGGTTGGTATATGGAGTAAGTCCTTGCCCAGAGTATAATTAACAGTAGAAGACAGAAGGGAGTACATGCCTCTGTACTATATCATGTATCTGGAGGTGAACTTTTTCCAAGGGATTACATAGCCTAGCACAAGGGTCAGGGTGTCTGTCTCCCAAGCTTTGTCACACAGATGGGAATGGGCAATGGCCTGGAAGGAGGAGAGAGAGAAAACTGCCTATCACTTCTCAAAAGGCAGAACAGAATAAAGTACCAAAGATGGTACGTGTGGTCATCCTGCCCTAAAGAAACCTACTGTTAAAGTTATCCTGGTCCTAAAGACATTGAAGGTTAAATCCCTCCCAGACACAAGTCCTTAAGCACTGTGGTAATGGGTGAGTGGAATTTCTTGCCAGCTTCCCTGTGTCCTGCTCAAAGTCTGACTAAATGGACTTAGCAAGGAAGAAAAAAATGTGAGGTTGAAGGGGGGGGGGGGAGGGGGGAATCGTTCCCCTGCAGCCCAAAACTATGATGTGCAGAAGTTCTGCTGCTGTAACCAACCACTACAGAGCTCCTTGGCACAGTGGCTCTACAGGATGCAAAGACATAAATAGTCATACTCTCAATGTGCTTCTCCCAGCTTCCTCTTTGTGCCTTTTTGGAAAGCGACAGAAATTGTGCAATAAAATTCAAGGGCACATGAATTAGAGGCTCTGTCTGCAATTTGCCCCATGGCACCCTTTTGGCCTCTGTATCCTTATGCCATGAGATTTAGTATTTGGCATAAAAAGATTTACTGTTTAGGGGAATTTACCTGAACTTGTTTAACAGACATTTTTAAAGCTCCAGGCAGTAAATACAGACTAATTTAGATTGTTTATATGCCTAAAGTTTGAGAAAGAACTGTATCAACTGAAAAAAAATGCATTACAAAATATTATTAAAATATACATTTACATAAAGAGCACATACATTCCTGCCTGGGTGCTTTGTTTCTTGCACATGGAAAAGACCACATTAAAATAAGCAAATGAGTATTTTAGTTAAATGATCACACTCAGAAATGTAGGAGAATAACTTGACAGCTAGGATACCCCCTGCAAGCTTGCTTATAGCATTGCTCCTGGCTGCTTACTCTGTCTTCTCCCACATTCTGCCTGTAGTAGAGGAATTGTAGATTCCAGACATGACTATCACAGACCTTTTTTTCTTCATTTTTCTTTAATGACTGAATAGGCTGAACCACAGTCTTGCACGATAAAAAGGAAACTCCTATATAGTTAAGATTCTAAATGCAAACTATCATTATTGCACTTTCTGCAGAAAATGAATGGCTCAGAAATAGTCACTTGTACTTTTCCACCTATTCCTCTGTGAGGCTGTCTCACAGCTCTGAACAGTATTAAGACGGAACCAAATCATGAGTGCATGGATGAAAGTGCTGGTGGGACGTTCTCTGTGAAGCCAGCTTTATGTAGGAATCTCCTCTTCTTCAAACCACGAGTTCCTACTTCTATTTGCCTTCTTGACTCATTACAGGACTGTATAAGGTTCAGCTGGTGCGTTTGTATGTACAACAGAGAGAATTACATAGATCTTAGTCCTGCAATTGTGCCTACCTGGATCGTTTGCACAGGAAGAAATATGTCAATTTGTAATGTCAGGTCAGTAATTATTGCAACAATCAGGTCAATAAAACTGCAACTCTGTACTGAATAAGGTATGTTTAGTTTATCTGGAACATGAAGAAATCATCTTTGCAGTCTAAAATCATCCTTAGCATTCTCATATGGCAAGTAGCTTTAAAGATACACTTGCTCTTCTACCAGCCTCAACAGACTTCAAATTCTTAATGTTGCTTTGACAAGACTTGCACAATCAGGATCTAGAGAAAATGATTAAAATAAATAATCATTTAGCTCCACCATTCAGTTGCATATGGAAATTTTCCAATAATAAAGACCAAATTTTCACAACTGAGAATTAACCAAGGAACTTCGACATCAGTTAAAGAAGCTTTCCCAACCGAAAACAGTGCTCTTCCACCTGAGATGAGAATACCCATCATCAAATTCTCACATTTACCTAGGACAGGGGCCAGCTTGGAGCATCAGGGGAATTCCAGAAGGGGCCACAGTGGTAAACTACAGCAAGGAATGCTATGCTTTCTACGAGTACCTTGCACTAGAGTACCCTCCTGGTCTGGAACCAGGAGCTGGCATTACCAGGTAGGCATCTTCATCCCTGTGGACCAACTGAAAGAGAGCAGACTGCTGGGAAATACTATCCTGTTCTTAATCCAGCTGAACAGATAAATGCTCTGACTGCTCATCACTACTCTCTGCTGGAGTTACGCCTTTAGTACTTGATCATCAGAACGATTACCTTTAGTGCTGAGTTACTGAAAGAGCAGTTTCTGAGATGTTCTTCAGCTGCTTCAGGCAGATCCAGATAGATTATGGCACACAATCATATCAATTGTTTAAATAATATATCTGATTTTCCTTGAGATTAATTGGAAAACATACACAAGATTTGCTCCAACATTTGACTGTCAATGTTGGCAACTTCCTGGTGGAAGATATAGTTAGGGATGGTAATGATTTCCATTCTTACAGCTGGATACAGAAGGTATAAAGAATGAAATCAAAGTAATTTTAAGGATACGAGTAGCAACTAAAGGGTGGCCAAAGCACGCATCTCCATACTGTGTAATGGAGAATGGCAGAGAGGATCTCAATCTAACATTAACAGAACTGGTACACACACAGAGCACAGCAAGTTGTGAGCAATAACACAAATTTGAGGCTTAGTACTTGCATAGGAACTATTTCAAAAGGGCTCTATATTTCAGAGCTAGTTAAAACATTGTAATAAAGTTATCAATTTTGCTAAGTACATTCACACATTCAAGTGTACATTTTGTATGCACAGATATTTTCAAATGCAGCATCTGTTTTTGGAGCAACACAACAGGTGATAAAATTGTAATAGTAAGAAGACAGAAAGAAAAGCCTGGGTGTGTACTTTTACCTCAATGCTACAGGTTTATTTACATATTTGTTTTTGGGTTTGTATTTTTTAATTGCATAAATATATAGTGCAACTTTTATTTACTGGCCAGAAACATATTTTAATTAAATGATATTAGTAAAACCAGAGAAACTCCACAAGTAAAATATAACATTCTTTGATATTAAATGAATGCATTAGATTTGCTGCTTTTCTACTACAGTCTAAGTAGAATACTGTTTGATCACTAATAAAATACAATAACCATTCTACTCATGAGATTAGCCTGAGAAATCACTTGCTGTTATGGGCCAAGTTATTCTGTTAATCCATACTCATGGGATTAACAGCGATTATATCCTTTGGGAAATCATGCAGCTTTCTAAATATATTTCTAGTTTTCTTCAGAAGTACTGGTAGGAAAACAAGAAGTGAATGGAATATACAGTGATTTCCCATGGTCTTTGAAAAGCAATTCATCTAATTGTATCACATTTACATAACTCCTAGGCCTTTTGCTTAAAAAGTGGGCTTCCTTTAATCCATCTGTCATACTTTATTCTACTACAGGATAGAAATCACATGCTTCAGAGAGTTAATCATTAAATACTATGAACTGTAGTTTCATGCACAAAAGGGCACAGGTACCGGCACAAATACACATTATATCAGCTTATCACACTATCTGCTACACATTTAACTGCCTTTGATCTTATCTAATAATAGATATATTGCTGAAATAATCACCATTTAAATATATTAGGTTGTTTGACATAGGTACTACACACAAGGAAAATCAATACTGATTATACAATCACTAGATACAATGTAAACTGCATACCGCAAATGTCTTTACAGGGTTAGATAACATCACAGAAATCCTAATGAAAGTCAATAGCCATTAGTTTTTAGAAGCAGCACTTGAACTTTTGGGATTTTTTGCAGTAACTAGTTCAACCTTAGGTGCAAGATTTTAAAACAAATGAAGATCAAAGAAAGAATGACAAGTAGACTTAACAAATAAGTCTCTGGGATTGGTCAATATTTGCTGCGCTTTTGAAAAACTAGTAAATATATATTCATCTTCTGTAGTAAGTGGAATCTATGCTAGCAAGATTATCCAGAATCTTCAAGTGAAAGTATTTTATAATGTCTTTTTTTGTAATGATAGCTAAGCTAATAACCACCACCTGTTAGCTCTCTCAAGCTGAAGCCAGTGTGCCTACATAAGAGGTGAGGTCACTACATGGAATTCTTTAGCAAAGCTTTATTCCACAATCTTAAGTAGCACAACCAAACAAAATCACAGCAAAGTCTACAACTGCTATTAAATGCATGTTCAAAATCAGAACACGTTTTGTGAATAATGCTTTCTTCAGTTCAGCCCCTCTGAAAGTGACACCCTAATATTCTTTTTATACTTTCTGAAGGCACGTTTCTGTATAATTTCAGTCTGTGCATATTTGGCAGGATTTAATATTGAACAGAAAGAATGATATTTTGATTTGAAAGGTGCAAAAATTAATCCTTTTGTAGAGAAACTGTAGCAGTTGTTAGAGAAATATAGACATTTTATTAGAAGCTGAGAATTAAAACCATTTCACATGTTTTGGCTTAGGAAGAACTTAAGGACTTTCAGCAAAGGTACAGCGTTTATCAAAGATGCAGTTTTATCTCTACACAAAATCAATCAGTAGTTCTTAGTACTTTCCAGATGTAAAAGAAAGTGCCCAATATAATTACTCTGACATAAAGGTCCTGCTGTTATTCTCACCAATAAGTTATTGAAAAGATTCCATAGATAAGCAGGCTTTGAAAATAGTTGCAGAGCTGTAAAACAATTTTGTCTCAATTAACTGCTATTTTAAGCAACATTCAGAAGGCAATACAATATTTATTTTGCATCTAAATGGCTCTGAGTCAGACAATTTTCAATTCTCAATTTATAAGGAAACACCAAAAGACAATAAAAAAAGTTTCTCAAAAATATAATCTACTAATTCCTGTCTTCTTATAAAATTAAAAGATTTTGGGGGTATAGAACCAACAGTTTATAACCCTTATCTTCTATCCACTCTAACATGGCTGTCAAATTTACTGTTTAAGCTTTTCTTTGTAATCACACTATTACGCACTTCATCACCTTCCCCACCCCCATCATTCGATCTAATGGTTTTAAAGGGAAAGGAAATTACTTGTCTTCACTGCCAGCACTTGACACTTTTATGGGTCATTTGTAATGAAGCTATTCTGCGGTTTTAATGGAGACCTTGATTTGGACCAGTGTGAATAATTGTCAAAAGGTGATTAATTAAATAATCACCACCACCCTGTAAAATGCATCAACATATTACATTACACTGATCCAAAAGTTATTTTATTCCTACATTAGACTTCAAATTCTATGCATTTAAACAAGCCTTAAACTGGGCCATATAATTTACTACACATTAATTATACATATCATGTGGCTAAAGTAAGGAAAAGTGTTTTACACCTTTTTTAACTCTGTAAAATATGCTGCCAAGGCTTATAACGATAAAAGATCTTTTGGGAGAATAATATTCTTGACTGACAATACACACACAAACACACACACACAGAGTAAGTAATATTATCTACATAAATGTAACATTTAGAAAGATCTCTAGGTTTTAGAAACGCATAGTTTTAGGTGAAACATATTTAAAAAAACCGTACAAAACTCCACATTTAGTTACATCTGAACTAGAGACAAGCATATGGTTAATAGCCTGTACAGAAGATGGATAGATATGTACTGTTAAATCATGAAATATTATTCTTTATTTTAGACAGTCCTGTGTAGGTTCATGCACTGCTAACTCTTCCGAGCAATAAACTTTGTTAGAGCCATAGCTTTTGTTATAGCTTATTGCCTTCAGTTCCTCTTAGACAGCTGAAATACTATTAGCAATACTATTTAGAATTTGCTCACAGTCTATATAAATGAAATGTCAGGATTTTGAATCACAGTTCTTGAGACTAAATAAGATAATGCAGCATTTGGGTTGCCAAATATTTCCAGAAGAAATTAAGCTTAAAAGTATTGCTGTTTAAGGTATGAAAAGGCACCAAGCAAAGTGCATATATAAGAAGTCATTGTGGGAAACTGGAGAGAATTTTTTTTGAGCACATTTCTGCACTTCTTCCAGTGTCTACAAAACACTTCAACAGACTGACAACAGAGTCACTTTTCAGACAAACATTAAATAGTATCAACACGTTAAATGATGATAGAAAAAGCAATAATTCCCAGAAATATGTAGGTGTCTGCTGTACACAAAAGGCAAATACCTGTTTTGAACTGTGAAGACTATTTAAAGGTTTAGTGTACACCTTGGATTCCTGCTGCCTACATAAGTACAGAGACCTAAATCCATTGCATACTGGGACTAACTGATCAAAGCAGTAGTTAAATCTATCCATGGAAAATCTAAGTAGTCTTTGGAGGCAACTCTTTGAATGCAGATTAGTGATTTCATTGAAGTAGTCAATCAACTGCTTTTTTCTGGTTGTTAAAATGTCACTGAGTGAACACAGTAGATAAAAAAATGATGAGCAAAAAATAATATTTCAACTTGAACAAACTTGCTATTTGTAGACTGGATCACATGAATCTGCTTCAGTCAAGATCATTTCAGAGGTAGCTACAGGAATGAATCCCACAAAGGGACTAAGTTTAATCATCCAATCCCAGACTGTATTGATTTTGGAACTACTTGCAATGACTATATAAATAAGCCATTTCTTTGCAACTGTATCTGGAGTCGGTCATGAACCCAAAACCTTCACAACCTGGTCCAAAGTGAATTATGCCCTGCAGAAATAAATTAATAAAACTAACACAGCTAGGCTTCTCTACCAACTTATTTTCACGTTTCAAGAGCTTAAAAATATAAAATCAATAATCATTTAGTCATAAGGGTAAATGAAGCGACATAACATCAAAGTATACCCTTTAGCCATTCAAGTCATTCTAGGTAATTTATCTCATCAAAAGGCACTGGTAATAATCCTTTCCACTCTGAGACAAGCCGCCACACAGCTGCTGTATTATCCTAGAGTAAACAAGTTTGGAGAAAATATTAAAAATCAATATCTGTTTCCTTCTATCAGGCCAGATGGCATCCATCATAAATCTGCCTTTGTAAAGAGTTCTTTAGGTTTAGCAGCTAGAGTGTGAAAGACAACTGAATTAACAATATAAAACTCAGGCCAGTTTAATAGGAATTGACAGCTGGATTTCCTTAAACTTACAATATTGAGGCAACTGAACAATTTGCTAAAATTAAACAGACATGGAAAACAATCCATTACATTAATGTGCTATCTAAAGGAAGCTTTGACTAATCTTAGACACTCTGAATAGTAACATTAACTTCACAAAATCCATAACAGCACAAACATGAAAGACTCCCAATTGTCATTTTTTGCATTCCTGTGGTTCTCATGCCAGAAAACACAGCAATCACCTCTCCTTTGAGGGTCTGCCACCCAGTCCTCTTGCTGTCAGGCAGTACTTACAAAAAGTTTTGAAAAAAGGAACCTGATTACAACATCCGGAACACAATAGTTGCAATTCTCAATCAGATTTTGTAGCAGCTGTTTAAATCACTGCTGCATCAAGAAACAAATCTGCAAGTTCATCTCGGTCCTTTACATACGGCTTTAATGTTGAATGCTTGTAGGCTACTAATTGTGCCACCAATCAGGCAACAGCTTTCTTCATCCTTCAGCATAAACTAGGGCCTCAATGTGAAAAAGACTGTCGTAAAGGCTGTCATATTTAATGTTTTATATCCTGTCAAGGGATCTTTTCTTAAGTATTATAGAAATGGTTTATCAGGTGTCCTTTTGTAAACCTGGTGAATGGGATGCGTCATGCTGCAGAGGGCTCTTAAATGCTTCTAGTTCAGACTGCACCAGCTCCCTTTTACTGACATGTGGACTACTCTGCT
Organism: Falco punctatus; assembly: GCF_963210335.1. NCBI lineage: Eukaryota > Metazoa > Chordata > Aves > Falconiformes > Falconidae > Falco > Falco punctatus. The sequence goes on along the minus strand of NC_137582.1, from coordinate 74,087,851 downwards.
CAGACAGCCTCTTTCATCCTCCCCTGCTGTTTTTACTTAAATGATGTCCTGTTCCTTGGGTGCATCTAGAATGTGGGACTTCTAACCCTAGACTTCAAATGTGAAATACCCAAGAAAAACTCGCCCTGTCAGTGTTCAAGGTGACATCACTGCATGTGGCTCTTGGATGAATTTGAGAAACTGTCTTCAAACAGAAACATTGCTGCAAGCTTACTCACAGTGTAGCTAATCACCGTGCCATGATACAGTTTGATGCCAACTCAATTTCAAGGTTTAAAGCCATAGGAATCTAGGTCTCTTCTGGTTCACACATGACACAGATATTTATGTGCTGAAGGGGCTTCAATTAGTCACTGACTGTAGAACTTACTTGTGACATTACATTTCAAATTTCATCAGAAACATATGCTTTTTAATCAATCCATCATTTATTCTCAGTCATCTGTATTTTCCCAAAGTAGATGCACATTCATTTCTCTGTGTTGAAGAATGACTCAGAATTCACTACAGCACTCTTCCTTCTGCCTATATAGCCCCAGAGTGTAATAATTTACAGTCTTGCCAAATCTGTGGCCAGGAGCAGATGAATTATTTGTTGAGCTTTTTGTAGTTCCATATTTGGTATTAGCTAATCAGATAATTTGCATATTTTCAGTTCAGTTACAAAAAATCATAAACATCAGGTGATAAGGCAACATATCTTCTCTCAAGAAAACCTCAGAAAAGGCATAGCCTGTGCAAATCTTTTCAGTCTTAAGGGGGACTACATGGGTGAATGTTTGGGGTGCTGAGGGAAGGGCTTGCAAATGGAAAACTGGCAGGCGCCTGGGCCTGAGGGCAGGTTCTGTTCCATAAGAAATGGGGAAAGCTGCTGGGATAGATACTGATTTCCTCCTCTGTTTCTGGCAGTACTCCACAGCTGCCATTTCTTTTCTCAGGTACAGCAGAGGTAATGGACAGAATGATCATTTGTCTGGTTGCCTGGAGGAACCACTGCCTCTTTTAGAGCAGCTTTGATAGGGCTGTGGTAAATTCTTCGTTTTAAGCCAAAAGGGTGAACTCTTCCAAATCTAAAACCTAGGAGTCCTGTGTCACACAAAGGACAATACCATACAAATGTCAATGGTCCCCTCTGCCATAAAATTTTCTGGCTGGCAGAAGGAGCAAATGTCACCCATCCTTTAGTCTCAGCCATGATAAGTCTATGCCATGGCTTAACTTATTTTCAGGAGCCCACGGCAGGCTATCAAATAAGCAAGCATCATTCCAGAGATATGAGACTTGGAGGGCTTCCAGCTTTCAGGATTCTTCTCCCACTCCCATGCTAGCTTCTTTCCTTCTCACAAAGATTCCCCCTTCCCTCTGCTCTCTGATCCTGTTATTGGGTTCACAGCACAAGTGGCTTTGTAGTGAAATTTGCTAGCATAATAAGTTTCAGTTAGTAGCTGAGCTGGAGGGCAAAGAGAGTCTTGTGACATGATAACATTTTCCTATGAAATTACACCTACAAAGAGAGCTGGGACAGAGAAGCAAAGCTGTGGGAGGAGGGAATAAGCTTGAAGAAGCACCCGAAGAAAGAAAAAGAAAAAAAAATGTCGTTCTCTGAAAAAGCCTGAGTAGAGATTGGCAAGATAAGTTAGATGTTTAGCACAGATCTAGATATGTTTCTGGGAATGGAATCTGGATATAGATAACTGGAAAGATAGTTACTCTATAATATCTAGGTGATTTGGGGCAGTGTTTCTTTTGCATTTCCAGTCTCTTTTCAAATCAGTATCAGTAGTGCCATTCACATGAAAGGATACAGAACAAAGGACTGATTGTGCCAGAAAAGTCATTAGATTTTAAGTTATTTCCCCCTCCTGCAGATCTTCCATGAGATAAGACAGTTACATTGAAGGTAATTATATAATATATGATCATTTGAATAATAAAGATGATGAGACAAACATGCTGGTTATTTCCCCCTAAAAACTATAATCATTATACCATACTATATTATGTCAATGCTAAAGGCAATGGAGTTAGGTTTTTATTAAACAGAGTTCTATAATTAGTCTGCCTGTTTTATTTTCTCCAAATAATGTTATTATTGATGTTATCTTTCCTCTGAACTTAATGGTAGACAAATAAAGGTAATTATTTCAGTAAGTATTGTCAGTATTAAACACTTTATTAGGTGAAGTAGAAAGATCAGAAGGATCTTCTTCTAAAATGCAATGGCTGAAATAATATTCTTTAGTATTTCTATTGTTCTTACATATTTTGAGTTTGTAGCACTACTAACTCACATGGTCATGGTAGCTTTCCTCAGTTAAAAATGTTTCCAGTGGTTCACTCTAGAGGGCCTAAAGTCTTAGCTTAATAGAGCAATTTACAAATGACTAGCCAGACTCCAAATACTTACTTTTCAAACACCATACTCCTTGCTTTTGATGCCAAGTTCAAGTTGTGTGAACAGAGGCTGCAACTTTTGGCACAAAGTAAAGATCTTTTGAGCAAAAAATAAGAAATCCACTGTAAAGGGATAACAACTACCCTACTTTACATTTACAGTTGAGAATCACCGAGATTTCCTTCATTTTGATTGACACGGACTGAAGTGCAGATACCAGTTTCACCTGAACATCAGAAAGCGAAGAAATAATCATTCAGGTCTGACTGGAAAAAGATACACACACTGAGAATACTATGCAGCCTCTTATACAGGAGGGACGTGGCAGATTATTTAAACAGAACTTTTCATAGTCCTGCACAAAAATTGCTACAGGCAGATGATCAAATTCTTAGAAAGGTAAAACACTTCTAGTTACCTTGGAACTGGAGATGAATTGACAACATTCTGTGGCCCAAGAAGAAAACAGGCTGTTAATTGGTTCGAGACACAGTATAATGCAAGTTTACCTTCATCACTGAGGATGGATACCTCTGCTGTAACTTTGTCATTTATAAGTATGGTGTCTAGTGCAGATACAGTCACCCTAATGCCCTCTCTGTGGTCAGTGGAAGAAAACAGGCATCTTCAGAGGTGAAGATAAGCATCTAAAATAGGACAGCCGAACTGTCCTTAAGAAGAACGAACTTCTCTCCATTGATTATAAGGGCAGCCTAAAGTAAATAGCTCAAATATAGACATCAAATTTCATTTGCCTAAAACTCCACCAGAATCTCACCATGAGGAACCGATATACAGCCTAGAGATCAGCTAAATGTCATTGCCACATCTAAGCCTAATCACATCTAAGCTTAATCAAACTCAAAGTTATCTCCATAGATTAAAAGATGTTAATGATAAAATTCATAAGAAAGGCATTTTCTCTCAGATGTCTTCTTACATAGAAGCCTATGAAAAAGGATCATGTTATAGAAAATAACAATCTCTATGATCACAAATATTTATTTATACAAGCTGATTGTATTGAGTACAAAAGTTTCTTGCATGCTACAGATCACAATTTTACCAGCAGTCTTTATGTCTCAGTAGACAAACTGACCCAAACTGCAGTCAATGGGATATTGTCTTGTCAGCCTGAGACTTGAAAGTCTGCCATAGCACTGTTCAAATGATGCAGTTGCTATACTGAAGAAGGTACAGTCTGGAGCAGTTAGGTGGTAAATTGCACAGAGAGTCATTGCCATGGCAGAAATGACAGACTTCTTCCAGAATGATTACTTTTAAATCCATGATAAGCAATTCTACTTCTGTGAAAAACCCACAGTCCTGAATTCCAGCCCTTAGCTGGACATTATTGCTCTCAGAAAGAGTTTATACTCTGTCATTTCTTTCATGTATTTTCACTTTGTTGGAAAGTTAGTCATTCACCACATGCTTACCTTTAATTTGTTGAAATACAAAATTAGAATGGGTTCGTATGACTGCACACAGTCAGTTGCTAAAGATCAAAGGGACCACTCTTATTAATTATATTAATTATCTTATTAAGTATCCTCTCTGCTACTTTAGCATTTGGGCAAAAATATTTCCAAACTTTAAGGACAGCCTGATATTAAATGATATAGACCTTAATCACAAAGCAGCTCCCGTTTATCATGCAGTACTCTCAGTTTCAATGGAACTCTATCGTGGGGAAAAGTATTGCCTGCTGTAATCTACCAGCATTAATCAGTCAGTCAGTGAACTAATCAAAACCCCCAAAAAGCTAGAGTTAAAATCAGGCATCATATTTCTTCTTGTTGCAAAGCAATCTGAAGTACGTGTTTCTAGATAATTTCAGGCAATTTTAACACCAGTTCCCTTGATACAGGCACTTTCTACATCTCCTACAATCTAAGATTTCTCAATTTACTCACCTTAGAGCATACTAAAACCATGGTTAATAATTTAACAGAAAAGTTTAAATTCAATTCATGTATGCACAAAAAAGCATGTATATGGCACAATCCTAATTTTAAAATGGAAAATAAAAAATTCATATGAACCCATAGGAGAAACTGAACCTTGTTATTTTTAGGACTTTTTTAATGAGCATGAACTCTTTCGTTCTTTTGATAAGCATCATGAAAAATTGAACATTCCTAATTTCCGCTTCTGGTGATTCTTTCATATTAGACATTTATTTACACAAATTACTAGTCTTAAATTGAATTATATTCCTGCAACTCCTCTGCTCGTTGAATACTTTTAATCTTTAATAGAAATATAGCAGCTTTTCATTTATACAACATACCTATATTATGAAATCAGGACAGTAAACCAATATTGTTTTCAGATGGTAAAAAAGATTAAATGACTGTTGTTTGATATACATACACAATCTATAACGACATATGAACAGATTAATATTATTTATTCAAACATACTTTTAAAATATTCACTTTTCAGATAGATAGGCTACACCTGCTCAAAAAGATGTGAAATTTCATCTCAGCATAGGCATTTGGAAAAATTTACAATTTCTTATCCTATTGTTTTAGTTGATACGTTTGTCCACAATCCATTGCCCTGTAGATGAGAACTGCCTCCTCTTCTACCTACAACAAGACCAGTTGTGTTAGGTCTGCTCTTACCTGGGCCTCTGCTGGACCTCTGCATCTGGGGAGCATTCAGCAATCTGAAATAGTCTGAAAGTTTTTGTAGGCCATAGTTGGACTAAATAAAAAGTGTTTATCTTCTCATTGAAACATAGGATGGGATATATTAGCAGTAAATCTGATCACCAGCTAGTTGCCCCACAATATGCTAATGCCTTAGTGAGGAATGAGTAAATTATTCATCACAGTAAAGCTAGAAATGCCCTGGTTGAAAGAGCTTGACAGCTTCAACATCCAAAAAGAGAGTTGGTCCTTAAAATGTTCTCATTTTTTTCCATTTTTCATGATGATCAACACTGATGTCAGCCAGGCTGAGCATGGACTTCACAAATACAGTTGTATACTAGATAAAGTGCTTGGGTTGTGATTAGAAGTTAGGTACTTGAAAAATGGAACTGATGTCTCCTAAAATTTAAAGCTATTATGTCGCTGAGCAGTTTGATATGATAGTCCTAGCTCAGAGATCAGCAGAATCAGATTTTTTTCAGTAACCTGGGTGTGAACAGAAATGGAATTTTCTTCTGATAGGCCACTCTTCCTAGATTTTGGAAAATGGCTGTTATAATGCGTGCTTCCAGCCTCTGCTGCAGTGACTATGTCTTGTCTTCTCTCCAGCTTTTACATCTGTAACTCATTTTGGTTTATCTGCAACATCTGAAGTAGGTGCCAAGATAATTAGAGTAAATTAATTTCTGGATGAAGCTGATGTACCTTGATTTGATGCGCATCTAGCAATGCGCTTTTTTTACAGTAAATCACAGGCACCTGCATTCCACAAGAAATATTTCCTTTTGTTGTGTATGGTTAGTTAGCTAATATTTTGGTAATGGACATCTGAGCTTGATAGAGATAAAAAATGTTATGACATCTTAATGGACTCTATAAACCTCTTCCAGAACTCTGCCACAAGGCTTATGGTAATTGAAACATGTACAACTTTCATAGTGCTGGTCCAAAAAAAATTGTAAACTTCTCAGGTTTAGGAATTTAGTAACTCCACAATTCATGGGACTAAGAAGCAAATGTCTTTTTGCAAGAGATCTATCTTAAAAAGCACACTTAGTATTGTTTTGAAGCTCTCTACACCAAAAAAGTTGGTTTAAGGAAAGACACACACATAGTTTACATAGTTTACAAAGCCCTTAAAATAAATAGCTCTGATTCCAGGAATCCAAAAGTTAATTAGTAACTGTTTAAATGTTTATAAACATACTTGAATGTTTGATAAAATTAGTCAAAATCTTTTGAAAAGAATGTTTTAAAGTGAGAAAACACCACTCATTCAGTTAAATGTAGAAGTGAATTTATAAGGACAAGAATACTCCTGTTTGCATATTAATCGATCTTGTATTTTAGAAGTGCTGAACACAGGTAAAGAAAAGCACTATAAACTTTGCCACAGTGATGTTCGTAAGAGTCCTTGTTCATACTTTTAAGGTAAGCAAGTGTTACGGTTTAATCCTAGGCAGCAACTAAGCACCAGACAGCCCTTGGGAAGACAAATGCCATAATTCCGAACATCTTCCCTTTCCTTCTTCCCCCAGCTTTATATGTTGAGCATGATGTTGTATGGTACGGAATATCCCTTTGGTCAGTTGGGGTCAGCTGTCCCAGCTGTGTCTCTTCACAGCTTCTCGTGCCTCCCAGCCTGCTCGCTGGTGGGTTGTGAGGAGCAGAAAAGCCCTTGGCTCTGTGTGAGCTGCTCAGCAGCAACCAAAGCATCCCTGAATTGGGAACACTGTTTCCAGGCCAAATCCAAAACATAGTCTCACACTAGCTACTATGAAGAAAATTAACCCTATCCCAGCCAAAACCAACACAATGAACACTAACATATGTGTTATGTCACCAGCAGTCCTGATAAAATATCCACCAGATAAAAAATGCCAGAACTGAGCTACCTTTGCCTCAAAGGATTCAGAAGAAAGTTACAGCAATAATTCCTCACCTAGAAAACTGCATTAAGGGACAGACTAGAAGAACTCAATCCATTTTATCTCAAAGAAAGCTGAAAGGCTACTTGCTTCTGTGTTGTATGTGCAGCTGAAGGGAACATTTCTGATGGAAGGGTCCTTCATCTAGCTTGAAAAGATATGACAGGATCATTCAGTTGGAAGGTGAAGTGACATAAATTCAAACAAACTGCTTATTTTTAATGATGAGGACTCTTACCTATCAACACAACTTGACTTTAGTTCTAGCTTCTGCATTTCTTGAAGTCTTTAAATAAAGGTTGTTGACTGTATAAAAGACATGTTCTGATTAAATCAGGTTATGTGGAATTCATAGAATCATAGAATGGTTTGAGTTGGAAGGGACCTACCAGAAGTTTAATATTTAAGATAGTAGTCAAACAGCATGTGATATGAGTCACACAGTACAAAGCACAGAGCAAAGTAGAGCACCATAACAGAGTCACAGTGTGATAAGCAGACAAAAGGTATAGGAATCAGGGGATGAGATCATCATAAAAAGAGTCTCATAACTACTTTCATGCTGCATCAGGCCATGGAGGTGCTTGAATTCCCTCATTAAGTTACTCTAGGTACATAGATCATAACTTTACTTTCAGTGGCAGCTTAGGCCAACTAAAGCTGTCAGAGTTTCTGTCCTCATGCTGTGCTGCTTTGCCAGCACAGGTGTTTGTGTGCCCACACAAGGTGAAATGGATTGAGAAACTTCTCTGGCTGCTAGCTGTGCATGGAGTCCTGATCTGGTTTCCCATCTGACAGATATTTGCACCAGCATGACGGAGTAGGCAGCATGGGACAAACAGCCAAGGGTAGGAGTTGATGAGGCATGAGAGAAAGTGTGGGGGTGAACAATGGAAACCACCAATTTTGCAAAAGACTTTTATGATCTACACCCTAAGATGCTCTTACAAGACCACCACATCCTGACCTCATCAGGGTACTCAGAATAAAATAGCGCTGGCACTATGTGACCTATGTGTTGGCACTATGTGACCTGTGTGTTCCTCTGTTTGTCTCACTGTTGGGATCCAGTGAAACCATGTCCTCTGAAAGCACCAGGTGGACAGAGTATTACAAAAAATAGTGCCAAAGGAGCTGCTTACTCCTTTTACCTCACTCCAGTTGGCACTCAGTTGAGATATGGAGGATCAAGATGGAGGATGTCCTGTACTTAACGCAGAGTGATGAGATAGAAGCAGCTATGTGTTTCATATTATCTGTTTGCTGCTGCTGCAGAATAATTTAGACGTTGCTGTACTGGGGACTTTAGCCTGATTCTTAAGTGTGTATTCTAGTAACCTGACATACAGAATCCATGTGTTGCCTTGATCTCTGGCACAGATAATACTTTGTGTATAGGCCTAGTGTCGACCAAGAAGAGTGAACAAGTAGGTACCTACTTAGGCTTGTGAGAGTTTCTGGTCCTTCAAGTGGATCAGATGAAATCAGATATGAATCAGATGTACCAGCAACCTGGACCTTCCACATTCTACTTGAGACCTTGGCATTCATGGTAGGGAGACAGTCCCCACACAACACTATCTGTATGAGAAATACTTGACACCTAATGCAAGAAATCTGTTCACAATTGCAACTGTTAAGGAAATAAATGAAACTGAGGCTCTCAGATCTGAAGTTTTCTTCTCTAGTGGCTATCTTAGCTGGCTGCTCCATCTTCATTGTGCCGGATGAAGTAAAGCTTACATCCAGATCTTTCCAGACATTACAGTAAAGGACCCTGGGGATCAAATTCAGAGTGAAATACAGGCACAGTGAGACTCTGTCACAACAACTGAAAGGTAGGTGCCTACCTCTAAGGACAGTAGTTCACAGCTTTGAAAGAAAGAGCAGGAAAGTTTTACTCACCTAATCTGGGATTCATACTATACAGCACAGTCATACAGTTTTTGCAAAAAACCCATATGAAATGTTAACTGTTCAGTCCATCCTCCCTTGGCTGCTTTGGTTATATACCTGATGTGATGACATGATGTCTGGAATGCAACACCAGTCCCAGGAGAGTTTTTTGTTTTAACTTTTTCTTTTTCTTCCCTTTTTTTTTTTTTTCTTTCTTTCTTTTTCTTTGTCATTTTCTAGCTGTGTTTTGAAATGAACCTCTCTATAGCACTTGGTGTCCTTTGGGCAATCCTGGCAAATCAAATCCTTCAATGGACATTGTGATAGGCTTACCCTGGGACAGGCATGCCTAGGCACGTTATCTCAAACATACTATACTGGTGTGCATGCCAAGCCACCAACACTTAGGAATTGTAATGTTAATTCTAATTTTACATCCACCTGTTATATGTGGTAGCAATACAAAGCCCTGAAAGCAGTTTTAATGAACGCCTCCCTATATTTCACCTTTCCATGCCCATTCCTGTCTCCTTCCCACTCTCATGTTGGATGGTGTGGCTGGGATTAGAGATATATCTGTGCTTTGCACCTCTGGGGACTGGTATCACTCAGGGAAAATTCCCTAGGGAAGATGTCTAGTCACTGAACATGTTTTGTGTTAGTTACTTTTGTGTAAAGTCTCCTGAGCAGACTGCTAAGTCAGCTCTAGGAGCTATGGAGATACTTAACCCAGTTAGGAAATTGTTAATCTATTGATTTAAAAGGGACTTAGCTTGAATCACTTGCAAGAGTAAATGCTCCTTAATGTCAATAACAGTTGCAAAAGTGAGCTCTAAATTTACAAATGTGCAATAGCTGCCTTAATGAGACAATTTCTTGATCTGTTCAGCTGTGATTGAGAGCCCCAAGAAGTAAACAGTAAACAGAGCTTGTTGGCCATATCTTGCTGAAATGTTTTACCAATGGGAAATCCTTTTTTTTCCCTCCCTGAACTGAAATTTTTTATACAGTCTGATATGCCACTCTCATACAAAAAGACAGGTACTTGATCTCAAGAAGATACTCATCAATGTAGGTGAGCTGGAGTGTAGGCAGAAGGAATAAGATCCCAGTCACCTGTGTCTGGCATCTCTTCCCTCCTTCAAGTCTTCCTGAAGGAGGAACAAGACACCTATGGCATCCATTTTTTTGGTGTCTTGACTCAGTATGGTTTTTTTATTTCTAGAAAATGTGACATTTTTATAGGCTAGGACTTCCATTTTATATCTAGCTTTGGTGTCAGAACGTCTGCCATATCTCACACAGTAGCAAAGAAGGAACATTTCTGTTGTAGCATCATTGTATAATGATCATTTAGGTTGGAAATTACATGCAGGGGTCATGTGCTTTATAGTAATATCATAGAAATTCATGAACTGGTCATCTTGGCAGAGACTTTAGCTTTAGTCACCCACACTCAACTCAACAATCCTAGCTCGAGCCAGAAAATTCAAACAGTTAAACAGCACTTGAACTTGACAGGTATATCAGCAATACAGAATCATGATTCTCCCATTGAATTGTTAGTTTCAGCCTCACTCACATTTCCTTCCATACTCCTCAGAGTTAAAACACTACTTAACATGGTTAGAAATGTTTTTGTGTGCATGGGAATCAGGTAGTGACAATGTTTAGTTAAAATTCAGGCTACTGCTGCAATGAAGACAAAACCCAGAGGAGGAAAAGAAAAATGAAAGAAAAAAGAGAAAAAAGAAAAAAGTGGTTTGCAGGGCCAGAAGATTGAAAAAATTGCCCTTTCCTGCTTATCTTAGCATGAGCTGGTATAGGAAAGTTGAACAGCATTTTATTGATTCTAGCCTTTGGTTTCAAACAGAATCTTTGATATTATATTGATATTCTCATCTGTAACTACTGTTTAATGCCATGATCCTATTTATTAAATGTGCTTGTTGCAATAAAGCATTTTTAAAAAGAAAAAAATAATTTATTTAAGTAAGGAAAGGTAAGCTAAAATCTATGCAATTATTCATCTTTTGATCTTTAAGAACTTCATGTTCTAAAGAGAATGCATGAGTGCTGTTTAGCTTTTGGTTCAGCTAAATTGAAAACTTTGAAAGAGATGCTATGCATAAATAAAGCAAACAAACAACAGAGTGGATGGTTTTCGCAGTAGTGGAATTTTGTCAATGAACTGAAGCTTAGTGTTATTAAACAATAATTAAGCACTTGAAGCATAGTCTTTTACACTTGCTAATCTTGGTGACTGTTTACATGGTACTGTTTGTTAAATGGCAAAGTCTATTGATTTGGCAAATTCAGTACCACATTGTGTATTTTTATTCAGCCTGTGTTCCTACATGCAGTTCAGCATTTTTAAATGTCAACCGCAAAGCATTATTGATCTGTAATTAAAAGTGCAGAGAGAAATTAGCATAGTAGAAGTTTATGGTCATTAGTACAAGTACTATTAGGCAATTATTTAGCTTGCTTTAACATCCTTTTTTTTTCAGTTATTGACATAGAGTACAATACTCACCTGAACACTTTTATTTTGTTAAAAAGGCAAGTTGAATAGTTACCAAACAGTGGCCCTTTACAGGGGTTTTGATATCAGCACTTTTTGGAATTAGCTAAAAATAATTTCTCTGAAGGACTTTCTTAAATGGAAGAATATTAAAGAAAAGAACAGCTAGTGCTACAGGTATACTCATTATCTAGAAACACTCCTTGTCTAAAATCAGAATTTGCGGTTTCTGTATGAATAGACCTGAGAGAAAAATTTCTAGCTTGAGATGTAGATGCATTGATGAAGTACATACTACATAACACATAATTTTTTTTCTAATTATACTTTTTTCTTCCTTTGGTACAGGATATACCCTTTGAAAATCTTCTAACACACATTGTTTTCTGTCTGGTTCATCTCAAGATCATGTGAATAATAACTGGAAATGATGGACAGCTCTTCAGTGGCCTGAACAAAAGGCCTTCCACATCCACTTACAGTTTCTGGCAACTAGCACAAATTGGTGACCTTGCTGGTGCTTCAACGGAAGGGCTGAGTAACTTGAAGAGAGGACCTGCTAAGATGAGGGGAGGAAGAGTGTGCAGCAGCTGCTGCTATAGTGCTTTATGCTACATGAACAAATGAGATATCAGCTCCCAAGCCCTTGCTCTGTCTCCTTCTATGAATATTAATTTACTAGTATGCACCTATTATTATTATAATATCAATTATTTGCTATTTAAGAATAATTTGGAGTGTATGTAGACACTTGCAAAGCTGCCTGCTGGTTTGTTGTTGTTTTTTTTTTTTCTTCAGGTATGTATCTCATAGTTCTCTGATACTGGCAACAACCCATTTTATATGAAATTTAAATTGAGAAATGACAGTCATTGAGCTTCAGATCAGTTCATTGTTGAACTGCATTTCCTGGGAAGGCCTGCTGGTTCTATGCCTCTCGCAGGCAACAGTTTGCCTGGTGGGACTGTGTCTCTGAGAAGCTTTCCATTGTCAGTGCTGTAGGAGCCAACAGAAAGGTTATATGGCTCAGAATATCACATTAAAAGATGAAGTCTGGCCATTGAATCTGCCTTTAGAAGGGGCTGCAGGCTTCCTGAATGTAACTAACTCTTTCCATAAGGCAGCAGGCCAGCATAGCAAATGCAGTTTAGGACTGCTCTGATTTGGATCCTAAGATCACTTCAATTCCACTCAACTCTATTGTGCAACTGCTAAGGTAAGAAATAAATAAGAATTTCCTTTTTTGCTGACAGGGCATCTTGGGTACTTTGGTTTCTTTGTTTTGTAGTGGCCTCTGAATTTTGGGGCATAATTCTAATTTACGGAAGATATCTGGTAAAACATTCCAGTAGGAAAAGCATAAAGCTTTTTAATTCGGCAAGGACTACATGAGGAACCTCATGAAGAGCCTCATGGGAGTCATCATACAAAAGTCAAACTTGAGACTTTGATGAACAATCTTTTTTTCCTTTGTTAACAATTTGTGATGCTTCTGCTGAAATCTTACTTGGACATAGGTCATTATATAAATACGTAGTTTTCATTTTAGAGAAAAAGAAATGCCTCACATTCTTAGTTATAAGTTTGCAAGGGAAGTTTAGAAAGATGGAGCTTAAAACTCAAGGAAAAACAAAAACACAGAACCCTGTTTTAAACAACTACTATGTTAAAGCTAATCTTGTGACTGCTGTGGCCCAACAAAATGTTGTCAAGCACGTTAGTGGAAAGGAGAGAGACATGTACAATGTGTTACTGTTCCAAAATTCAAAGTTGTCTCAGCCTGACTTTTTATATCTACATTAAACCAATAATGCAATACTTTGATGTGGTAAACAGGTATTAGCAAGTTAGTACTATCTTTGCTCAGTTGCAGAATTTCCTAAAGACTGTTTCCTTTCCCCCTATTACTCTAAACTATGGGTAATGTTTTGGTACTTTTTGAAAAGAATACAAATTGGTATTTTTTTTTGAGATCAGAAGACTCCCTTCAGGTTTCTTGAAAAGTTCAAAGTTCAGCTAATCATAAGGAATTATATTCATACGCCATGCTTTTTTCTTGATTTGTACTAGATTTTCATGCAAGGGTTATCTGTAGTTGATTAATTTAAAGAAATTGATTAGTACTGTATAATGTTTATAGCATAGCACTTTGTGTCCTTGTTCTCCATCAAACTTGTGGCCAGAAGCTATATGAGTTTCAGAGCATGATATTTACAACCAGTTAAGCTAAATAAAAATATCTTTTCATATTGAAAATTAAAAGCGATAAAGTCCAAACAAACTACCAAACTTGTTAGTATGGACAAGAACCATAAAATGGTAAATTCAAAATCTCTGAAATTTTTAAACTCCCAAAATTTAAATAAAATATTTGGCCAAAAAATGCAGAAAACACAACTATATATAATACCAACACTGAACTTTTAGGTTTTCTTTCCTGACAGCTATAGAAAAATATTAGAAAAATATTTTGAAAATACTTATTTTGAAAGTTTAGTTGTGAAACAAAAGACTGTGCAAGTTATGAAGTGTGAAATTATTTTATTAAAGTACAGGGTCTTATTCATCCAGGACTCAGAGCCTTATTTTGGTCCTAGTGTAGAGTCAGCAAAAATGCAAATATCTTGTCTTCCCTGGAAGGAACACTTGCCAAGAGAAATTAATGTTTAAAAAATATAAATCTTGGCCAGAGAGAGATTTTAGATTCTTGCTGAAAACAGAAAGAATGAAAAAGATCTGTTTTCATTAGTGTGAAGATAATGGTTGTTTGTCTCTCTCTGTTGACAATATTGAAAGTAGCAGTGTGAGTTCTGTAACAGCATCAAACCTTGTCATCCCTTTTTTTGGTCATTGGTAATTTTAACACTAAATCAATTGCTTTTGTGTGAAACTCAGAGAAATCAGGTCAAAAGTCCCTGTGAAATTTTCACACAACTGCTTTTGTGCAGAATAAATATTTCCTCTGATGCACATAGTAAATCTAATATGCTACACAAGTACCATGGATGAATATGGGCCAGAGTCACCAGGAGAGTTTCCTCACCCATGGCATGCAGCACTGAAGATCTTTCATACTTAGTCTGAATTAACACAATGTCTGGAACAGTCTGCATCTCACTTAGCCATTCAATGGCAACACCATATCGAGGACTGGAAAATAATGCCGGAATAGAACCTCTGGCACAAAACAGGTTCACCTATATAAGCCAGTTCCTGGGTTGAGACATACCTTTAGGACAGCAGGACTACTATATGTAGAAAGTTCCATTCCGTATAGAGACTTTTTAAACTGTGCACTGAAAATTTACTTCTTCAGTAGCATCAGATGGTAAGGTAGCATTTTCCTTTGAGTTAATGTAGTTTTGCTGTTTTTTTCTTCTTTGCTGTTTTGTTATTTCAATTGTTAAGTGTGGTTACATGGTTCTTTGTTTTTTGTTCCAGCTCATCAGTGCATAACATGCTGATTTCTATCAATAAACAAATCTTTGAAATACTGCAAAATAATACTAAAATATGACATCATAGTATTTTTTAGGGCTTGGAATTCAGAGGTATTTTTCCAGCTTTCATAGCATGAGTGAAGTAACATTTAGTGGCCCGGCATGTACACTAAGTTACTTCTCCAAAATTCAAGAGTGCCTAAATAATCTTTTTTTAAACTCACAATACGCTGACGGTACAATATGACTACAGAGCAGATCATTTCAGATCACATTATATTCTATTTTCTTTCCTTGAGTGGCATTATAAAGAAAACCCTCAACACTGTGGTGTTAGAGGCTTTTGTAAAACCTTTTGAACAGTACTCTGTTGCTTTGGTAAAATACAAACACAGGCACATGCACATACACACACACACACACAAACACACACACACACAAAATATAATCATAAGCATTTCCACTGTAATAGTAACCTTTCCATAGACTTTCCAACTTGTCTGGTCTTCCTTGAAGGTCGATTGGGTTTTCAACTCTGTTATCTGCTAGGTGTTTGATGGAGTGGTCCAGATAACAGAGGAGAGAGCAAAGGAAAAAGAATTTTTTGAAGATCAAAAGTGCCTGTTCATTTTGTTATCTGACCCTATCTGTTGTCATAGTAACAGGTTTCTTTTAAACTCTGCCATCAAATGATTTGTCTCTATCTGCTATGAATTCTGCTTTGACTGAGCAGCTGCTGGTAAGGCATAAGGTGGGCACCGTGTTTTCCAGTTTCCTACTGCAATATTAAGAAGTGAAAAATAGAAGATGAATTCTATTTTTCTAATGGGTTGTTCAATATTCCCTTTTTCAGAAATATTGAACTGTCATCCTAATTTGACCAAATAGATAAAACTTCCAAAATGGTCATGTAGTAGTCTCAGTTCTAGGTCTGATAGGAAGAAATGAAAATTCAGGACCAAATCCCAAGAGGAACAGCACAATTCCTGTTTAAGGCTGCAGAGCCTGAAGTCACTCATTAAATGCTCATTGCCTCCTCACAAAAGCAGGTCCAGGTTGTGAATGACTTAGTCACAAAGGGCTCCAGAAGAACCTTATTCTGTGCTAGATGTGCATAATGCCAGGTCACTGTAGTAGTTCCTATTCGCATGGACTATTAATTCTCTCCTCCCTTGGGTGACTTAATCATCACCCAACATACGGAAGGAGAACACAAGATTACAGAACTTGAACTGAGTCATCATACCTGGTTGTCTGCCACTACAGAAATTACAACATATTGCTCCTTTAAAAAATAGAACAAACTGATCAGCTCCACCTAAAAATGATGAGCTTTTTTTTTTTTTCCCCCTCTTCAGTTTCCTCTTTTTAAATGCTATTCCAGGATCTCATGGGCATCATCACCAGGCAACCCTTCACTACCTTATTTTTGTTTAGTTCTTTGTCAAGTTATTACAGTCTCCTCTTGCAAGATGGAGTCTGAAGCCAAAGCAGGGATCTGTAACACTTAGAAATTATAACTGTATTAATCAGTTTATTATTAATAATGGTTAGTTAAATATAACCATACCAAAACAGTTTAAACAACAATATACTAATATTTTGAAAACTGTGATGGCATAGCCAGACACAATGTATAAGCATTTTATATAAGTATGTGAACAATGTGACTATCAAAAGGGAAAACTTGTATAGTCACGGGTAAGAAACACCTGCGTAACAAAAAGATGGGAGGCAAAGAACAAGCACATGGGCTAGTTGAGGACAATCCCTTTTGGAAGAGGGATAAATAGCATTAAAAATCACACAAAAACAAGGAAAATCAGAGAATAAAGAAAATGAGTCCATTTCCATTCCAACTTCTCTCCCAAAAGAGCTCTTGAGCCTGATCACCTTGTAATTGTACATACTCACAGCTAATTAGTATACTCACAGCAAAGGATATAAATGTTAAGAATTAAGAGTTTTCCATATGTAGTGAAAATAATTTAAAATGTGTAAAAAACATTAGCAAAATTGTGTTATTAGTGAAAGATTTTTTTAGAGTTTTATTCTAGCTTTTAAAACTGGCCTAATTTATTGCTCACGACAAAGTGATCTCTAATACGCTGATATATAGATATCCTGTTGCAATAACTCCCCATTCTTCCCATCATTATAGCAGATTTTTTGCTTCAGATGACTCTATCTTTCTGTAACACAGGTGATTAAAAATTATTTTCTGCAACTGTCCCCTCAGTTTATAGACATAATTTCTAAGACTTATCTCCACCTCTGCAAAATTTCAAAGCCCTGGATTTGTTACCTAACAAGTTACATTCCATACTCCAGGCCTCAAGCTCTCAGTCAGTCTGAAAAGCTGAAAGTTTTGAACATTTTTTTCTCTGTAGGCTATGGTAGGAGTGAAAGAAGTATCATTCTTTAACTAATAACTAGGTGTATGTTTGATCTCCTCTGATAAATGTCTATATATTCTTGATCAGTTCTGAGACTGTGAAACCCTACATAAGAACTCATCTTTATATAAAAAATATAAAAATCTTTGAAAGATGGCTGAGATGGCTAGTGGAGCAAATTGTAAGTTAGCGGTTTATTAATGGTTGTTAAACCCAATTAATTAAACAGAATCTAAACAAGCTGTACTTAAATGACTTGTCAAAACACATGGCAATGGTAAATGAGCCTGTGAAGATGAGGTCTGCTATTCACAGTGATGTTTTTAGTAATATGAAAGCCTAGAAGATTTATCAGACTGGTTTCCTGAAGAAATATGTTTTAAAAACTTCATATGCTTTATAAAGTCAGGGGACCTAAACACCTGTCTAATGTCTTTTGAAACTGCTAGACATTTTCTAATGAGTTTGGTACTTCTTTTTGGTTTTGAGATGGCTGAATGGAGAAGAGCAGACAGAAATGAAAGGTATACCATGATTTCTAATATTAGAATCAGAAGATCCACGTGGAAATGTTATGGAGGCATTGATCCATTAGACATGGAACCATTCAACCACAAACCAAAAGTCACAAGAAACCAGGCTTCCTAACTTCTATAGTTCATAAAATGGTTACAGCTGCTATTGATACTTGCCGTTGTGAAAAATTCCTGATTTAGGACTCCTGGAGTGAAACACCCTTGGACTGTCAGATGGCTGGCTGTGATTGTGCTGTCTGCAACTGACTGCTGAGAGGTTCCTGAGGGATGTGCAGCAGGGACGAGGTCTGCGGATCTGCTGAGAATAATTGGCAAAAGCAAGAAATTTGTTCTGTTAAGCAATATATACACGGTAAGAGAAAGAAGGTTTTTAGAGCTTCTGATTACTCTACACAGAGGAGTATCTTGAGCTAGATATGAATTTGAGTGGGGCCTTCTGTCAGCAAGGGCCTTTGGTATCATGCTAAGCTGAGAAACAACCTGTGGCTAGGTCTCCAGTGAGCACCAGCTTTCCAGGACACAGGACAGACCATTACTAATTAACATTTCACAAAATGCTAGCTGATTAGAATTGTTCAGGTAGCTTTTTTTAATCACTGAATGTGATGATGTAGATGATTTACAATATTATTATCTTTAACTAACAGGAAATTTATGATGAGAAATGAGAGCTTTGAGTGGGTTTACAATAGTTTCTGGGAATCCACATGGGAATCTTGCCAGAGAAGCTGTTCTTAATTTGCTAAGAATAGATTTTAAATAGTTACATGGTAGGCTTTCTTAAGATGTATGCACCCATGTATTTTGCATGTCAGAAGTTAATGGGTGGATTTCAACTTGACTGCCATTAATACTAAAAAAGATTTTACATCTATATTTATATGATGGTTACTTGCTCAATATTAACCTGGGTGCCTGATTTTATTGTAATACTTGATCAAAATTATCTTTTTGATAGTTCTGTTCCTAGAATTCTGGTGTTTCATTGAATAACTGATATTTAGTAATGCATTCTAGCAGTACCAATATTTTTTCCTGTAGGGAAGATACTTGTGGCTTTGTGGTGGGAGCCTGTTCTGTTCAAAGAACAGACGGATTTCAGGTTGCTGTAACTCACACCTGGTCTTGTGATACATGATGTCATGAGCTTTCTGGAATGATCTTCAGCTACATTATTTGCCTCACATCAGCCACATGGCAACGTGTCATATACAGCTGCGATATACAATGACAGCTGGAGTGTGTGCTCGGTCACTAGCTGGTGTAGGTAGGTGTGCAGCCAGGACTGTCCTGAGAGGCAGCAGAAATCCAGATTTGCCTGTGACTTAGCTAAGGCTCTGCATCACTACAGGGATGGAAGGTGAGATGAAGTTCTAGCATCTGTGGAGATGTATAGCAGAGAAGCACTTTTTTGGATGAAGGAGAAACATCTACATTTGACTACTTGTGCCTCCAATTTTCTACCCCACCAGAATAATTATTGCTGGCAGATAAAGTTTTGATTTAGGACTACAGATCTCAATTCTGCAAATGCTTATACATGTGTTTAACTTTAAGAATGCAGATAGTTCCATTGTGGTTTATGAAACTAGCCATGTGCTTGGAGTTATGCATGTGCATAAATGTCAGGATTGCTGCCTAAGGACATAATTTACCAGTAATCTGTAGGAAAAAGAAATGTCTCCTACAGAGGGCAGCTATTTCTTTCAGAAATGCCTACATGGGATATTGTTTCTACAATCATTTTTAGATGAGTTACTTTCTAAAAATCCTGGTTCTGGGATTTTCTTTTGAATGTTTTATGGATATATCGTCCTTTTTTTTTATTGAGGTATTTTCTGGCAAGAATTTTAAAGTAGTTTTCAAAAGCTAGTCAGACCCAGCTTCTTCTCTTTAGAGCAGGCACGGGTGGGCCTGGTTCCTTTAGATCTGCAAACTGGGGAATCTACAGGCAGGTCAGATCTCAGGAGAGGAGTTTGTCATATGGAAATGTTTAACGGTCCAGCTTACATTCTGTATAGTCTCGCTTTTATCTTTTCAGGGTTTGAACATGATCCTTTCAAAGCCAGATAACCCAGAAAAATCCTCATGACTGCTTTGCTCACTCCCTGATTCCTATAATCATGGTCCAGGAGGAATAGGTTACTATGACAATATCATTGCAATAGTTTTGTAAAGTGTTTTTTAATTTTTTTCAAGTCCCTCTCAGTGCTAAAGTCCTCTTCTGTTCTGTAAAATGATACTTTCTGTCATTTTACTTATGCTACAATCAAGAAACAAAGGAGCTAGAAAAATGTTTAGCTATATGAACAAGCATTGTCTCAGTATTTATATAAGCAGAGGAACATGGTCAGACACCCATTTAGAAAACCTCTTCAGCTACATGTCCGGCTATACGCTGCTGAAGTATCTTTAGACCACTTTTGTTTGTTCCCAAATGTCTAATATAACACGAGGATCATGTTGTTGTGTCCCTTTGTTTCACTGATACGGTCATCATCAGGGACTGCAAACACTGATCCTCTCTTCCAGTTAATTTGTGCTTTTGAAAACATTATTCTTATTAGCAAGTGTCTTCAATAACCATGAGGAAGAAGAGAGAGAACTGCCAGGCAACAAATACCAGAAGCTGGGGCTAAAACTTTGATGACGTCTTAGGTCTATATCATCAATGTTTCCTTTTCATATATTTTTGCAATTTATGGTAATCTTATAATATGTGAGAAGTAAGACTAAAGATAAACTGATGCAGTTTAAGGTTTTGATTTTTGAATCTTCCTATCCTTATGTTCATAAGGTCATAGGATAATTTGTTGTAAGGTTGTAAAGATCCTCAGGAGGTTTACAGCCCAACCTCTTGATCAAAGCAGGATAAGCTACAAGATCAGACCAGGTTTCTCAGGGCTTTATCCACTCCTGTCTTGAAATCCTCCATAGATGGAGACTGATCAACCTCTCCGGGCAACCTGTCACAATGTTTGACTGTCCTCATCTCCTGAAAGCCTCATCAAATTGCACAACTCTCTGGGACCAAGATTTCTCTTCCTATCTTCAGTTTCATTCCTAGATCTTTTGCCTGACTCTGCCTTAGTTATTGATAGGAGGGTGCAAATTCTGACCTGGAAAAACTCTTGGGCAGCAGTTCATTGAAGAAAATGGAACTTCTCACATGCTTGAAATGATGCATCTACTTGATGCTTTGCTATCTCAGGGTCTAACCCAGAACGATAGAGTTGCATGGTGCAGGGAACATTTTGCAGATGCTGTCTACAGTGATTAATTATTTTTAAACATTTCACTCATGATGGTGGCTGTATTTCTAGGGTTGCTAAAACTTTCTCAACCCAAGGCAAAATTCTAGGTCAAAAGGTATGGTTATGCACTACATTGATGTAAGAAGAGGAGAATATGTCTACCTGCAAGTAAACAAAGGACTGTGCAGAGATAGTTTGCAATTCCATGTATATTTTTGAAAATATTTTGCAAATAGTTCTCTGGTAATAAATGCTGCTGAGAAGCTAGTGGAGGGTTGGCCTGGCAAAATGTTCCCAAGATGTGCTCTTCAGAGCTCGGATGGGGACTATGTAGTATAACCCTTGTTTTCACCTTAATTGTAATCAAGTGAAAGTGACATTCTGAAGTTGGCGTATAGTGAAGACATTTTATTTTGCATACTCATGATTGATTACAGGATGTATAGAATGCAATATATAAAATATAATACAATATAAGAAGTGTTTGGAAAGTGCAACATATTTAAGTTTATATTACTAGATAAATCTTAAATGATCATAAAGCCTTTGAAAAAAGATGGTAGGAGAGAGCAGGGAATTTAAAGTCACATGATTAGAATGAGATACAAGATTATGTTGGATTTTATAATATTAAGATTATAATAAGAACTGGATTCTAACAGTGGGAAGTGGTTGTAACACCTAAAGAGACCTCAGCATCACTGATGAAGAAGCAGCCAGAAATCAGTAAAGGACTCATTCTTCTGATGACCAGCTTTCTGCTGTGGGCAGAATTATGATTTTTGGAAAGACAGTTGCTGACCTTCAGAGACTATGTCTTCCCCCATCTTTTCCAGGCAATAAGTACATTATCAGGACGATAAAAATCCTTTATCCTCTCAGGTTTTTTAATATTTTGCACTTTTTCTTTTCATTTATTTTACTGACCAACACAGGAACTTCCCAGAAATGCTACTTTTGCTGTAACACCATGGCAAACTGGTGCAAAACTTGGCCAGATACCTGCTAAGGATAAAATGGAGGTGGAAACCGCCATTTGTGCCATGCCCAGATAACTTGTAAGGTAAGTAAGGAAGCTGGAATCTGGGTATCTGGTAGATACAGGGAGATCAAGGCATGTGGGAAAAAGGGCCGGAAACATATGGGGTGCAGAGACCACATGGGGAGTGGGAGAACTGGCAGGACAGCTGGTCCCCAGATGATATTGAGATCAAATGACTGAGTACTTCAGCATGGCTTAAATAGTTAGGAAGTGTGGAACTCTCCCTCATTCACAAGAATGTGCGTGTATTGCTGGTCTAATTAAGTCTCCTTCCCTGAGCATGAGTATCAGAAGAAACC
Source organism: Falco punctatus (assembly GCF_963210335.1). NCBI lineage: Eukaryota > Metazoa > Chordata > Aves > Falconiformes > Falconidae > Falco > Falco punctatus. The sequence continues at coordinate 74,065,478 of NC_137582.1, read as the reverse complement.
CAAAGTCATTGAGATGGTTTCCCCATAAAGATCAGGATTTCCTCAACCAACCTATAAAAGTCTCTGAAATCTCCTAACCCTTGGAGAAACCATGCAGCTTAGAGACTGTGAACCTGTGGCTCATATTGGAATTATTTACCCCAGGAAATCGAGTTTATCTAGTTTATCTGTTGTATCACTGAAGACACGCAACAGTGTGGACTTTATTGCACTCTAGTAAGCCAATGATATTCTCAGAGACTTTGCAGAAGCTGTGCACTAATTGCTAATGATGCTGCTACTTCATTTCTCTTGCTCTAGTTTGTGACCTGTGCCTGTGATTTTCACAGTGAATATGATTGCTTGTATATGCTTACATATACTGTAATCACATCTTTATGTTACAGAGGCAATAGAAGAGGTACAGTTGTGAGCTATTCTGTTTCAGCCCATGGTAGCTTATAGAGTTTGTTGCTTTTAACAAAAACTGCTGCAGCTTGTTTAGGCTTGAATATTGCCCAGCTCTCATTTTTTCAAAGGCAGACTATTCAGAAGTTCTGAAGAGAAAATCACACTCCACACGAGGCGGAAATCTCACTTTCTTACTCTTCCTAGTATGGTCTTTTAAAATTTGCTGTTAATGTTTGGGAGCCTCAGAATAATTCATGTACCAAATGTACTCAGTGAAAAAGACAAAGCAAACAGATATTGCTGATAAGGGAAACCCAGGAGCTCACACAAAGTGATCAAGCTGGAGATTTGCCGCTCAAGCGTATAATAGATGCTTTGTTCCCTCTTAAACTTACTATTATTAGTCAGCTAATGCTTTGTAGGTATCTTAGTTGCTGGAAATGGGCATTTCAGAAAGATCTGAGATCACATTGTAGGTTAGGTGTCCCTCTAAGTGTCTACAGACTGTGAAATTAAGGCCCAGAGGGGAAGCTGCTTTCCGAACATCACATGGCAACCTAGAGAAAACTAGTGATAGATCACAAGACATCTGGGCTGCTTTGTTAGGGGCCTGTCCACTGGCTCATTCTGTTTCCTCCAGGAAGCCTTTCTCATGCAAATCTTAGCTGCTCCAAATCCAGGCCTGTGGTGGTTAAGTGCATCTGAGCAGACTTTGTGTTTGCATGTTCCCAAGCCTACCCTTACTCCCCATCAACCTTTCTCTCTATCCAAGAAGTGAAGTCCAATGCAAAGCTGTAATTCACAGACCTCCAAGTGCCAATAAAGCAGTCCCAGTAACTTACCTGTGGATGGAGACTATGTGTGGAAAATTTCATCTAGAGAATGGATCAGAAGCTTACATATCACCAGAGAAGAAGAAGCTGGAAAGAAAACAGGTAAATGCAAGTATGAGAGCCTCTGCCTTACCATTGTTCTAAGTGCTATAAAAATATTGCTGGTGGGGTGATGAGACCAGTCTGGCCACAGCTGTCATTGTCTTTAAAAGCCAGCCAGTAAAACATGTCTCTTTTTACCTTGCTACATTTGCTATTAAAAATACTTTAAATTGTACTCTTGAAGTGGGAGTAATGGGTGGAGTTCTTACCTAAAGAGAAAACAGGATCTGTAATAAGCGGATTATGAACAAACCATTTTTATTCCGTTATTTTTAGCCTCATTAGCAAAGGTGATTTCATGCTTTAACAACATTCTAGTGTCTTCACTTCACAGTTCATGACACCCACGTGACTAGTCTTTGCAGGAAGTTTTCACATGCTGTCCCCTTACAGCATATTTATTTGCCCTCTTGGAAGGATGTATTTGGTGGGATTCAACTCCCCCAGGAGAAGACATGCCTTACCAACTGACATAGGCAGGGATCAGTCTGCAGGGAGGGTTGAATTTCCTTAGCATGACAATGGCCTGGATTTTATTGGCACAGACGGTTTGTGTCAAGCATGTGAACACATGTTCCTCAGGTCTACAGGGGGAGTAGTTACAGGTCTCTTAATACCCAGCCTGGGTTTTACGTAGACCTGCTCCTCTGGTTCAGTAATGATTCACTATGGTCTGGGCTTACTGGGGGCTACCTTCTTCAGAGAACTGGTAACCTGGCTGATTATGCACTAAAGTGATTGCCAGTAGCTTCACACCCCATGGTTTAATGTGTCCAATTTACACTGAGTTTAACATTTCAAATAAAGTGCCCTGAAATTTTCTAAATCTGAATTCAGAGGACTATTCATCTCCTGCTAAGAGATCTGGAAATAGGCCAGATGAATCACACTCAATAAGTGTTTCTTACTGTTTTCTTATTCTTTTTCTTGGAGCAAAACCCAATTGTCAGGGCTAGAACAGTGGATTCAGAGAGACTTGGCTCACACATGCTTCAGTGCACTTGTTGCTGAAGGCAGTGGCTTAAAGCACAAGAGGTTTTTGCCTAATAGATTTGACCCCTATAAAATGAAAGAATGATAATTCACTTCCCTTTAGACTGAGAGATAAGATGTTGCTTGTGATCTGAGGCTTTAACACGTACAAAAGACTAACACCAGTCAGTGAAGGACAAAAACCCAAATCTATGATCTGATACAATCTCTCTCAGAAGATGGTTACTCCAGTTTCTGAGTACTCGGATGAGGTGGGCAAGAGGAGAAGAGGTGCCAGATCTATGGGTGTCCTGTACAATATGTGATATGTCAAAAGTCAGTTGCATTTTATCTCTGTTCTGCCTTTTCACCTCCTACCTTCATGAACCTTTAGACGTTGGGGAGTAACTATGGGCTCATGAGAGGTCCTGACTTAGAGAAGCTGTTCTCACATATGATTTCTGATCACAGGTGTAATCTTTCCAGGGTTGAGGTTTTGGGAAGTTTCATTACAAAAAAAGACCCCAAAAGCTTAAATCCCCTAAAAACTTCGGAAGCATTCAATGACGTAAAGTTGAATAACTCTTTAACAAGACATACAGCAAAGATTTATGATAGGGAGGCTTGTTGGAACAATTTTATGCAATTCAAAGTGAATACTTACTTCTGAAGATTTACAATTGGTTTACTGGGAACAGGATCAGAACTTTTGTTCTATGGTAGGAATAATAAGGCCATTAATAAATTTAGGCTAATACAGCCATGTTTTGTCCTAAAGTTTCCCATTGACTTTGATACTATTTTCTGCAATTTGCTTTTCAAAATGTTACAAACAAACCTCCCGATGTTGTGTATAATTTCTTCGGAACAGCTTTTGTCTAGCACTCCAAAAGCCTCCAAAAATATATTTAGGGCTGTCATGAGAGAGTTAATACAAGCTTGAAATCTAAAAATGTAGGAGAGAGACACAATCTAAGCTGGCACTTGATTACTGTAGCATTTTCCTATAGATGAACAGACACTTCTGGGGTGAGGATAAATATTCTTGAATTTTTTTGAGAGGTGTTTGAATTATTGATATTTTCCATGAAAATACAGGCTGTGCAATGAAGGCAAAATACTTTTACCAGCCTTGAAATAACACAAGCTAGTACAGCTTATTTCTAGTTAATTGGTAACAACAGCAAACCTGTTAAAATATTTCATTGTAGATAGTTTGGCAGTTATAAGAATAATTCTTTCCTCAGACGTTCACTGCTTATAATTTGTGTTTGTGACTTAACAATATTGTTGAAATAAAATATTTTTTGATGACATCTGCATGTCTAGAAAGCCTGGCCACTGCACACTTGCTGAGACTAGGAGAGATTTCTCATTAAATCTACTGTATATATTAGGCATATATACAGTAGAAAAGGTTTGGGATTTAGTGCACAGATATAACCATAAGGAGATGTTTTTGTTTATATTGATAGCTTAAGTGATTAAATAATATTAGCAAAACAAAAACATTTTGTTTTAAAGAAAGGTAAATAATATGATCCTTCAATACTAAAAAAAAATTAAACCAAACCAAAATGTATTTTAGTAATTCCTGACAAAAAGAACAGAAGACAGAACCAACAAATATTGTTGCTGGACTACTATTAATATAATTATATAACATTTGAAAAACTGCCAGGGTACTTTCTGTTTTGTTCTTTTTTCAAAACATCCTAATGCCATTTTGGAAAGTTTGATATTTCATTTGAAGGGAAAATAATAAAGTGTTTTCTTTGTATTGATTGAAGAAATATAGTGCTTATTTTTTGCTTGGCTTTCTAGTAGTTATTCAATAGGTTAAAGGGCAATACCATCTGTTTCCTAACAGGACATTTTGTGTAAGATTTGCAAGTCCTACAGGTACCTTTAAGCATGGATAAATATGCACTCATGGTTTCAGCTGGATAGTTTTTCACCACCAAAGGATGATTACGTTGTGTGCCTTGAGACATAGGCTATAATATATTTCCTGTCCCTTTATTGCATTTTGGAATCATAAACAATGACTGTTTGGCTCAAAGCCATTTATTCAGCCCAAAAAGACATTATTTGCACAACAAAAATCAATAAAAATGTTACTAGGTCTGGCTGGATACTTTGCTTAACTGTGATATTTGTCTGTCACTGATGGCATGCCATCTCTCGTAGGAGACTGGGGCCAAAACAGAGCTATTGATCCAGTCATCAGTGATGGATACTGGCATTTGGAACGGGCTGCTGCAGAGAATCTTCATTAAAAAAAAATATTTCTATGTTTTGCCTGCAGCAGAGTCAAGATAACCTGAATGAGGAGATTTTCTCTTTTATATTGGGTTTCTCCTCTTGCGGTTGTTAAATGCTCTGGACCAAAGTTCATTATTGAAAGAATTAAGTCAATCTATGTTTAGCCAAAGGCTTTGACATCATATCAAGCTCTCCTGATTTAGACACAAGCTAGTTGTCCTTTTCATCACCTTAAAAGCGTAGGGGAAGTGTTTTATACACACCAGTGATAGAAGTGATATGCTGGGGTGTGCTTACACTTTTTTTCTATTGTAAGACATCAAATTATGTCTAAGAAAAACAAGACAAAAACTGATTCTCACACATTGTGATATAAACGCTGACCTATCCTTTGAGGTACTGAGTATTCTCTGCTCCTGCTTTATCAAAAGTTTAAGGTACTCAACACCTAGAAACTCCTAGTGTTTAGCCCTAGGTTATCTAATTATGAAACATCACTGTGACTGTTTAAGAAAATACAGTGCAGCTGAAATATAGGAATTTTTTAGCTTATTATCATTGAACAGTATTTAAAAAGGCTGCCTGATGTTTTCAAATGCATTTTAATATTTCAAAATCAGTTTTCTTTCACCAAATTAACTGATTTTAAAGAGTGTAGTAAATTATGATAGCAAGCAGAGACTAAAGCAGCCTCTTAAATCAGTCTCTTTGAAACACCTTCAAATTAAATGTGTTCACATTCTTCTTGTTTATTTCCTTTTTCTCTCAGAGGTCAGAACTTTCACAGAAAATATGGTCGTGCAAATATTCCAAGAGTGACTGAAAGTTAGTACACTTCCTAGAAGTAACATGGTCACCCACAGCATTGATGGGGATTTAGGAGTAGCAGATTACTTACTTAAGTCAGCTGATTTGTATGTGACAACTTTGGTTCTGAATAATTTACAGGCTTTGGAGTAACCACTTTGATTTTGACAGGACTAGTTGAATTGTATGAGATCAAACGTACCCAAAAGTCTTTTTAGGATCATAATCACCAGAACATATAGGCAATGTAATTTTCAAAGCACTGAGTGCATTTTGAAAGTTGTACCCTTCCACCATGTACATAATTAAGAAAATGAAGTCTTTATTTAGAGTAAACTAAATTCCTATATAATATCAAAGTTGTAGCTGTCACTATCATTCCAACAATTGTAACATGAGAATCCTGTTGACGGTTAAGAGTGGCTACCAAAGCAGCTAACTTTGGGTGTTTTGGAAGGACTATGTGGGTTTTGTTTGGAAGGACTATAGCAGCTATGTGGTTTTTGTTTAATTTATTTTGGTTATAGTTCTCAGTCCGAAGATGAAATACTGCGAAGAAGTTCCAAACCATACAACTTCTGCAAACTTGTGATTTTCAGCCACCAGTATATGGAAGGGAAAATCATGAGTAATAGCATATTTGAAATTCATTCTTCATATGTAGGGTGAATCAGAAATTTTTAACTTAATATCTCATATGTCAACCTGATAAAAGAAATAACAAGAGTGTATTGGCAACTGGTTATATCTAAACAGGAGAAAAGATACTGTTTTGCAGAAAGACAAGGCTTGGACCACTTCCAGTGAAGTAATGAACACTACGCTATGCTTCATGCAAGTTGTAAGATACATTTGATAATCAATATTAGTTCTAAAGAAATAATATGATAACTCCTGAAGGAAAATTTTCTTTGTCTTTGCAGTGTGCTTAGAGATGAAACAACTAAACCTTCATACTTGTATTTTTTATTGCAAGTTCTCATTTTGTCTGCCTTTTTAGGTTATTAGAAACTCTGAGAGAAATTAAACATTTCATCCAGGTAGCAGGGATATGGAAACAGACTAAAAAAAAAGGAGTCCTCTGACTGGGTTTTTAATGCAGCCATTCAATAACTGGTGACCTGCAATACCTAGTTCGTGCTCAGACATAGCTGCAGAGGACAAATTTTATAAAGTGTAGACTGCAGTTTGACTTGCTGTATAGGTTTCCCTTCCATGCCTGCTCAAAAGCAGTATCGTTAAAAAGAGCTGATAAACTGTTAGTCTAAGACATTTGCCATACCACCTGAACCTACTTGCTATTATCCTGTCATAAATAAAAAAAAAAATATCTGACTCTCAATTAGTATAATTTTAGAAATTATAAACTTTTCCACATCGAGAATGTTCTCTAGATGCACATGGGGCTTTTACCAGTTTGAGTGCTTTACAATTTAATGAAAAAGAACAACAGTAAGTTTCTTCCCTTTGTTTTGTCTCTGAAGAAGCAGTTTGAAGGCAGTAATTTAACTTTTCTGTTTCAGAATCATAATTATCAATAATGTTATTAATCTCAGCAATAATATGCTACAGTTGTTGCTTGTTTGTCTCCTGATATTTTTGCATACTACTAAAATGCAGTTAAAGTAAAACAGTCTGTATCATCTGCAGATCTGACCCATTTCAAAGAAAGGCAGCTTGGCTTGAATGAAAACTCCAGGCCTAAACACAAAGTGTGTTGGGAATGCACTGTCATGCTTGCCATCCTGCTAAAATTGTTAAAGTACATACTTTGAAAATTAGATTGTATGTGTTCTGCTACCCACCATTTTGACAGGTTTTCCAGGCTTGAAATCTTTGATGAAATTGCAATTATTGGCAATCACAGTGCTAGATTTTTTTTAATTCTTTCCTAGATGAAATTTAAAATTACTAGCATTAAGATTTTATGTTTCAACTATAATAAATAATATGTATTTGTGAGCTTAGAATAAACTGTTTTCCATATTCACTTATATCAATAATAAAAAAATATAAAAATTAGGAATATGACACTATAGATGACTACACGTATGTTTATACATTATTTGTGTGTAGAAATATCCTATTATTATTTAGATTTGTTTTCTGTTAGGATTGTGTTCTAACTGTGAAGAATAATGTAAAAATCATGCACATTAACTAAGCTCAGGTCTTCAAATGGAAATCTATTCTAGCATAATGAGGTAGGTGAATTAACCTTATCTGAACTAAAATGTTCAGTGAACTGAAATTGCTCTTCTAAAGGAATGAGACTGTTGATGCCATCTGATTTTTCTGAGGTACAACTGTGCTTTCAGTGGCAGGAGAATTGTTTTGCAAGAAACCCCAATATTTATGACAAACATAAGAAATAAGGTAAAATCTTTAACAAACTACTTAAATACATTAAATATTTTTAAGTTATTCTCATCAAGTAGTTGAAGTACTTTAAGCAGGTGTTACATACAGATTATGTTTAAGGAATTTAAATAGAGATTGTAGCACATGGTAAAGATTTAGTAAATACTTTTCTAGTCCAAAATCAATGCCATCGATTGTCATTAAAGCAGCAAGCTAAAAACAATGAAGTGGTTTCTAATTTTCAGGTTCCTGCTGGAGTCTGCTCTATCTCTTCCTTTTTCCAGTTAAGAGCATCATTAAATGGTAAGAGCAAACAGCATATTGAGAGGCCAAGTGTTTTATTAATTCATCATCAGAATTATCTCAGCACATTAATATTAATAGCCTCAAATTGGATTTCATTTAGGAGGTGAAATAAATATGCTGATAGTAAAAGCCTACATAGCCAATGAATCTTTAGAAATGGCACTTATACAGGGCAATACTCAAAACGGATTTGATTAGTCATGCTGACTTCCTTTAGCATAGGGGCACCTTCCAGGTAAAATTTCAGTCTGGTCTGGAGCTCACTGAAACTCTAACTTCTAAAAAAGGCTTGCTTTCTATTTGTAGACTTGCTGCTTAAATGACTGAGACAAATGTGGGCATGTATCCCTCCCTTTATCTGACACTATTTTCATTCCCTTTGTTGACTGTAGTAGACAGTCACCTCTAAACCCCTTGCATTTTGGTTTTTGTAATGATGTGTGACTACATATCTAACAGTACTGTTTTGTGTTTGCATTTGCTTTTACTTCCAGATAGTATATAGTTTTTTTGTCTTTTTCATTATTAAATTCTCTAGACCCATAGAGTCATAAACTTTGTGGCCATTTGCAGACAGAAGTACTATTCCTAAGCGCTGAAGAACACGAAACATCCCCCGTTACAGGGATGCCATATGGCCCAAGGAAGAGATGAGTAGAAACGAAGCTGTAGCTGCACATGAACTTGGCTAAAGGCACCATAAACACTTCCTTATCTAGTGAGTCAGTGATGATAGCTCAGACCTTCCCTCTCCCCTCCTTCCTCCAGTAAACCAGGCTATTTCTATACCTTCCTGTTACCAATGTTAATCCCTTGGCTAATGCCAATGCTCCTATGTTAAACTGGAAAAAATGGCCACTTAAGAGTAAAATGTGCTCTCTCTCTCTCTCAATAAGGTGCCACAGCTGCATTCTGTCTTCTTACCTAATACAGCTATTTTTTGCAGGAATGCCAGATTCAGCCAGATTTAATGATACAGACAACTCTGCAGCTACATTCACCACTCAGTTATTTCCTGCATTTTGTGGCTTCAAGGGCACACTTAGGTTTGTTGAGGACCATTATCACATGGAGATGACCACAGTGCCATTCAGTTATTCAAGAAGCCTGCCCTGGGAGCCCAAAGCAGCCAGAAGGCTTCCTGATTTCAGGATGCTTCTTATTGCTAGCAGAGAGACAGAGGTTAATCTGATGCAGGCACAGCGTGTTGACACTGGAATACTACTTTAACTTTCTATTTTACACTGCTTCTCAAGAGAAGCCTTAAAACAAAATTGCATCACTGAAAACATAATGCTGCACAGAAAACTGAAGTCAGGTTCTGAGCCAAAGCCAAGTCCATTTGCTGCAGTGAGTTCTTCACTTTGTAACCAGCATTTGGGGAGTGTAACAGTCACCCCTGCAGAAACGTGGGAGACCTTGAGCATGGGTTGGAAGTTGCTAATGTATCCACCCACTGGTGTATATCTCTGTCTGTATGGATGATAGGGATGGGGAATATCTTCTCACTTACCCACCATGTAGCTTATGTGAGGAGAGGTGGAGAACACAGGCAGGGCAGTAAGCAGCTACTCCTTCCTGCAGCCATAGTGTGATGGCAGAATTGTGACACTGAGTGAAAGTGTTAGGGCTTGGGCTTGCCTTTGCTTTAGTGGGAGAAGCAAGTAAATAAAACTGTAGAATGTGACTCAATTAATGTGTTTCTAGCCTGGACTCTTTCAGTTCTCTGTGGTAATTTGACTTCATAAAACTGTAAACACAAAGTAAATATGCTTTTTGGATGCTTTTATATTGTCCAAATGTATTTAATATAAATAGTTCAGTGGAGAAAAGCAACAGTGATCAGAAAAGAGCAAAACTAGCCATGTTCTTTGACTTCTCCCAGGGAAAAGAAGATAAACCCACCTTGAACAGGAGCATCGTGATCAGGAGAAATGCATTTGGATATTCTGCCTTCATCTGGCAAATTCCTCTACCATGATGGTCATGCATGAGGACTGAGGTGTAACTGGATGGATTTGGGCACTGCTGAGCATTGGAGACAGCTTTGGCAGTTATGGAGCGCCCATGATATGGTGTGGCTGCCTAGCCACCTCTTAGCTAAACTAACAGAAAGAATAGCTTGAGGAAGAGTTTGTCCTCTGCTTATAACAGACCAAGTTACTTTTATAGCCATGGATCAGTCTCCTGGGGCTGGATGTACTGGCTTTCCCTCCAAAAAATGAGAGAGGCATGAAGATTTGTTAGTGCTTGAGGCACAGCTGCTAGTAAGAAACAGGGTCAGCATTTTGAATCATCCTGAAGTCTGAATATCTCTTAAAACAGCCCAGCTTTACATGTTGTATAAGTATTTTGTCTGGAGCTTAGTTCAACAGCCTCTTACAGTCTTTGTGAGAAAATGGAGTGGTTGTTTCCATGCATGATAAAATCCATGTTAAACAAGAATGAGGAGCCTTCTGTGAAGGACTTTCTTTCCCCTGCCTCTCTTTTGCTACCAGAAATGTACAAGATTACTCTCAGGCTGTGGACTGAGAATTACAACATGATTTCCTGGCATTGCCACAGATTTGTTGTCTGTTCACTTAATTTGTCTATGTTTTGGATCCCAACTGACCTCATAGAAGGATTCTTTCTTTAATGCAACCACAATGAAGATGCTTTCTTTAATGTTTGTGAGGGGCTTAGAGTCCCTGGTGAACAGGGCCATGCAGGGCCCTTGAGATGCTGGGATTGTATAACTTTTATGTAAGTTGCCCTTGTCACCTCAAAATATCTGGGCTCTTCCCCACCAGTGAACAAGACTTGCAGCCTACAGACTTTCAGAAGTGATAATGAAATTACGGATTTGAAGCATTTATCTGCCAGTCTGTGTTGGCATAAGCCTCAAACATTGTTCTCAAGCTAGCGCTCCTGAAATTTATTATGAACTAAAAGAAGTTCCCAACAGCCTGCCACTATTACTGGAGAAAGAATGTACAACAGGGACTGCCATTTAGGCCACCATTTGGAACAGCATTTAGGAGCTGCTGCCTGGAGTTGATGTCCAGAATAATGAGGTTGACATTCAGAGAACCCACCCACAAGCAGAGGCAGAAGTGATCTAATTGTTACTGCTTTCTTTCAGACTTTCCCCCCCTCTATCTTTTCCTGGCTTTTCCCCAAAATAAATTACTCTAATTGTAGCAAAAGTCTGGAATGGAGAAGAGTTATTCTGTTTAGTTTGTGAACTGGTATTTGCAAGTTTCCTTAATGACTAATATAATGGAGAGGTTATTATCAAAATATGCTGGGTTCGGAGTATATTAAAGCTCTCTTAGGACCTAATTTAGTATCTGATACAGTTCAGCCAAACCAAACACAGCATGTTTGAGTGGCTTCTTACTTTTTTGGTGGCCATTTCCCATAACACAACAGGGAACCATATACCCAGTAAGACTGCATTGACAGTCTTCCTTGCTGCTGGTCAGAGCAGCAGCAAAATATTCATGTCACACCCGGAAAATCAAAAGGCTCCTTTTGCTCTTCTCCTGAGGCATGCAGCAAGTGACCAGTTATTTATGAAGCCATACATATCAGTGGCTGCATCTTGTCTTCTTTCCTATCAAGTGAGCTCTTCTGTTGTACAGCAATTTTCTTCTCCCTTCCATTCCTCATTTCTTCACTGTGGTGATGCAACACCTATGCAGTTACAAGGCAGGTCCATGATAATACTTATGCAAAAACTGATACTGCTGGGAAGTTTCTTATGGCTGTCATTTTCATCTTTATGCAAACAGCTCTGCTTGTACTCTTAATGTAAAATAATAAGTTTCAGCCCCTCCTCATTCCTCATGAAAAGTTGTTCATCTTTGCCACATTTCTTTAAAATTGAAAATGCAGTGTCTATTACCACAGAAGATTTTTTTGAATGATGAGAACATTAATAGGATTACAGCTTCCTAAATACTAAGGAAAATAAACCTGATTGACAGGGGAAGTGATTCTTATTCAGATAATTTAGGAGATCTTTGAACTATGTTTGCTTGTATGAACACGTATTTAAACCGAAGAGTAAAGATAGAAATTTCCCTCTGAAACATCCACAATTTAATGGTCAGCTAGTGGCCTTTCACCTGAGATGGTTGTTGAGATTTCTCTTCAAAACAAGAGTCCTTGTCTAGTTCACTGGTGCTCATGCAGACAGGGGTAAACTTCTCTGCAGACAGCTTTTGCTTTGGGTGACAAGACCCTGAATGTCACGCATGGGTCCACACTTGGTCATAGTCATTCTGGTTCCATTGGCATGGAAAGTTTGGTGTATTTTGGCCACCAAGTAGACATTTATGATGTAGACATCAGTCAGACTAGCTGCTCTGACCTCATGGTCTGGCCCACATTTCAGGTTGAGATTCGCAGACTTCCTCAGAGACTCACATAGTCTGCAGAGAAACTTGCCTGTTTCAGCCATATGGTCTGGGTGGCAAAGCTTAGCTAAATGGGTATACGCTCTTCTGCCATCATCAAGTCTCTTTCAGGCCGTGTAGATTCACATTAAAAGAAAATGGGAAAACCAAGCCTGAAATGAGTCATATTTGGAATGACCAGAAAACTGGAAAATTATCAATTGGTGTAAGGGAATTAAAAATTATTTTTTTGTCAGATAGCTGTAAAATAGCTCTGAGTAAGATAAACAAACACACACAAAAAGAGTTGTACAAGGAGCTATTATGAAAATGGGTAAGTTACCTGGCTTTCAAACTGCTCATTATGGCAAAGCATTGATGAATAAATGAAAAATCTTTTTTCTTCCACTTGATATTTTATCTTTGTCTGTTGGAACATTGCTAACTGAGTTACAGATAACATTTACGTATAGTGAATTTCTATGTTAGTGTATCGAAGAACAGTCTGTACTTGAAATTTCATTCACAATAGAGTTGGGACAAGGAAGAATCAATGCTGATTGAGAGACAGCAGTGAAAGAGAAGGAAAAAATGTTCATATTGTAATACAAAAGGAAGTTGATAATGGACTATCTAAAGAGGCTTTATGAGTGCTTAAATATGTTCATTGATGAACTGGATGAAGGGCTGGAACCACTTTGCTGAATTGCTCAAGATTGCTTGTGTCTTAAGATAAGTCCATAGGAATATAGCAAAGCTAGGAGAAATGTTACTAATGAACAAGGCAATGTACCCTGCTCTGATCCTGTTCTTAAATGTTTTTTTAGTTGAATGCGCTACAGTTGTTCAAGAAAATTCTCTAGACCTTAGCAGCTCAGTGAACACAGCTGTTCAGTACAGTGTCACAGCCAAATAAAACAAACAATATATTTAGCTACTTTAAGTAAAGGATATATAAGACTTCAAACATTAGGCTTGCAAGAATACATATGTGCATGTATGTATAGAAGTACATATATTTATATATATATGTATTACATGTATATGCATCTCAAATAACAAGTATATGTAGTTATGAAATATATCAATATTACCATTGTTTGCTTTTATTTTGGTGGCCGCATGGAGCCTAGCAGACATTTTCAAATATCATCTTTAGTCAATGTATGTTCCAGGCCTTTGCTGTATTATTCAAGAAACCACATCAGAACTTCATCTGTAATGGTTAGAAATGTTATTTTCATTTACTGGGAAGATATATCCATGACTAATTTTTACATTCTTTTGATCTTGTACAAGCATATTTAGTTTTGACAGTCCTTGTCTTTCTATTGTGTTTATGAAGTAAGTGTATTTATACAAAATGATCATATCCTGCCCCAACTTCTTTTTCACTAGTCTCTTAAGATTTGTTCTCTAAAACCTGTTATCATCTGAGTAGGCTGGTTTTGCATTGAAATGACTATTCTAAACATAGCTAATGAGAAGTGAACCTGATATTCTAATGAAGTCTTAGTAAAGGCTTGTACAATAGAATTAATATTTCCTTCTCTTTACTTAAAATACCCCACCCACTGCCTCCTGGGATTAAATTGTTCACGGCTATACAGCATTTAGATTGCTTTATCATCAATTATGTCCAGTTCCCTTTTCATTTTGTTAGTGAGACCCCAATGTGTAGCGAAGTTTCTTCTAATTTGTGCACAGGATATATAATTTTAATTATATATTTTAATAATTTTAAATATAATTATAATTTTGCACTTCATTTTATTATTATATTATTAACAGACAGTTAATAATATTCTCCAATTCTTGCTGCAGAGTTCTTGGCCTTTTTAAATATGGGTAATAGACTGCAACTGTGATGCCTGAAAGTTTCATAAGAATACACTTTGTCCCTTCATCGAGATGATTTGTGATCATATTAGTCCTCATTGTTAGATGGATGATAAACTTTCAAGCATCACTACTGGGGCCTGCTGTTGCGATTCTTACATACCTAAGAAATGTATGCTCAAACTGACAATAACCAATGAGGAAGTAATAGAGGTATATATAGTGACTGGCAGAGCAAAAATGAAACAGTGCAGAACTCTTGTGCTGAAACATTTATACCTAGTGCATTCACAAAACTCAATGAGAGGAAAGCAAGGAAAAAAAAATTTTACAATTCTATCATGCAAAGTACAGAAAATGATCTCGTGCACTGAGATACAGATAAAGGCCAAATGTGAGAAAGATTCCATATGTTGAAAGAAGAACAAGATTTGAATATCAGCAGAAGATGCCTATTTAGAGACTTTTACAATCCATATGACCATTGAAGGAGATGATAAAATTCAGGTAGAGTCATGGCATCCTATAAACATTCAGCTCAACACAGGCACTATAACAGAAACACTTTCTGCTAGAAACAAGGTAGAAGAAATGTGTCAAGATTTATCAACAGCAAGGTGATGTGATAGCATCATCTTGTTAACTTACTTAGGAACACAATGTATGCCACAAATAGATTTAAAACTTTTTCAAGCAGTAGCAAGTCTGATGTACCCATATTTAAACCTTTTCATTGAAGACTCCTGTGTGATGGATAGGAAGATGAAAGTTGGAAAATCCGTTATGAGTAGGAGGTAAAATTGCCATGTGGTTTCTCTCTCTCTTTTTTTTTTTTTTTGTTTTTTTTTCCTAGCCAAGGAGGTGGAAGCAGAAGGGGTGCAGGGGACATTTCTTCATTGTTTCCTAACTGGTTTCATCTTCTATGTGTTTCTTTCCTACTATACTAAAAAATATGAATGCTGGCTTTATCTTCCTTTGGAAGCTTCACACTCATTACAAGATTGGATACTATCTGAGAGTACAAACTACATGAACAGTCAGTGGCGCTATTCTGTGGTCCTGAAGCCATGGACGAAGTGAACAAACAGGGCTTATGATAAGTGCTCCACTGGACAGTTGCTGAAACTGTGCAATGTAGTTTACTATTTTAGATATTTTTTTTCTTATCTGCAAAGCAAGACTGATTCATTTTAAGGCATTCTGGAATCTTGTGTTGAGTCAACATTGCATATGAGATTGTGCATTATGACAAGACATTCCTACTTGGTCTTTAATGAACAAGCAGCAGTCTTATAAGCAGCAAGGGATGTTTTCCAGCCTGCAGGATGTTACCTGCAATGACCTCTTTCTTAAATAGAAGAACATCAGCTATTTCTCTGTTTGTCTCAGGTTCTCCTTTATTCTTTTTCCTGTAGGCAGTCAATATCATGAACAATTTATAAAGTAATGGAGTATGATATTAGCCAAATGGTTTACACAGTCTTTACTCAGATGGCTCTAACTATTAATCTAAACCCATAATTTTGCATTTTTGGTCCATATACAACAGTAAGTCTAGATACAACTGAAAAAATACAGACCATTTGACAATAAAGGAAGATTTCTTACTGTACAATGAAGGGTACATCACATTTTGGTTGTGCTTCCCACTGCACTCAACCTAGGAGCAGCATCCTCAAAAGCTAGTGAACACTTAAGAATTGTCTGAAGTAAAAAACAAAACAAAAACCTGACAGATCTAGTGAAGAAGAATACTCAAAGATTAATCAGCTAAAATTTCCAATAACTCAATTGTTGTACCACATATGATCAATGGTAACAAAAGAAACATTTAGCAAAAAGGGAAATAAATAGCTGGGGTCCTTGCAAGAGTCATTTATTGATTGAACTTGATTTGTCAAGTCGTTTTAGCATCTAGGACTAGAGTCAGGCTGTGTGTAGTACCAGGCTTAGCTACACAGGGGGATTATGCTGCAATGCTGCATTTGTTCTACTTTACTTTTTGGTGAAACTTGTCTCTTAGACACTTCATTTCACTTGCTGTCTTAACATTTTACACTTGGGTATCTTTGTAGAAGAACACATATGTACAACATACAGTTAATTGAAACAGTTAAGGCTATTTCACCTGGATCTTCAACACATTGATTCTTATTGAAGTTTGTGAGATAAACATTTGAGGTTAAATATATTTAAGTGTTTTCCTAAATAAAGATGATTTTAGATTATTTGCTTTCTTATAGCAGAACCCATTGTGGAATGTCTTGGACCTGCTGTATGAAAAGTACGGAAAGGTGTGATGAAAGTTTGAATGCTTTGATATGGGCATGCTGACAAAAGAAGCATACACAATTTATCAACAATTTTTAAATTGCCAGAATTTCTCTCTAGAAAGCATATGTTCAATACAGTTTAGGATGTTGAAAATTCGGAAGTAGACAGAATCTGGAACACTGAAAAGAAAAGGGAAAATTACTGGATATATAAAACATAAATTTCTGTATACAAAAGGAGTAAGACTTTTCTGTATACAAAAAGGAGTAAGATGAGAATATGGTTCTGGATGGACTTATCTATAGAGAGTTAAGAGTATGCATTAAGGTAGCCAGAATCATCCCTGAATTTAAATAAGCCACAAATGAAAATTTTATTGAAATTCACTATAATCATTGAGATAAAAAGAAAATATTTCAAATGTCAAAAGCCTGTAAAGGAATAAAAGGAAGCAGCAAACCTAAAGAAAATAGCCTTGTTTGTTTTCAAGAATAAGGAGAGTTCAAAGAAATCTAATTAATGTTTCCAGGAACTGTAATAATATATTGAAACTGAGCAAAAAAACTGCAATGAGCAATTTATTCAAGGTTAAAATTTTTTCATATGAAAGGATCTGGCAATGACCCCTTAAAATTAAAGCAAAAGGAAACTCCTAGTTTTGGCAGTCTGAGCATCCAAATTCCAATTGAAAACTTGTGTTGCCAAGTAAGAGGAGAACAGGATGTTAGTACCTAGAATACCTGCTGATAATAATCCATATAAGAAGGTGGTTTGGTTTTGTTTCTTTGATATGTTTGAAACAGTAGAAAACACAATAAAAAAATTGTTTTCCATCATCCCTATTAAATGTAAGTATCATTCATTTCCTCACATTTACTTCTGTCTTAGGGATCTACCTGTCCACATATCAATAGATTCATTGGGAACTTCTTATAAAGCATGTAGGTTTTTTTCAGAATAGTGAAGTACATAGCTTTTTTGGCTACATCCTGAATGATGCAGGTTATGATAACCTATGTCTGCTCATTGTTTCTCATTATATAAACCATTATTTGATTTAGATTTTCTAATAGTACTCCATAAATGAGCAAGTATACAGTCATGTAGCAGAATATATTGTTTAAACTGTTTTGCATCTTCTGACTATGTTCATCACACAATTCATGGCTTCTTGTAGTATTGGCCTGGTAAAGTCTTTTCCTGGTACAAAAAGCTGACCATATTTTAAATGAGTATATTTCAAAGATAATACACCTAATTTTGACAAGAATTAACAATATGTTATTTTATTTATTTAATAAGTGGAAGGCATTTTATTTGTAATTGCATCTCCCTACCTTCTTACTCATTGGAAGATATTTGAGTTTTCCTTTACTGTGGCAGCACTTTTAAGATAAAGCTTTTGATTTGTACAGATGCTAGTTTTAAAAAGATGAACTTTTTCTCTTATAGTGTTAGGAGTGTCTAACAGGAAGAATTTCCACAATGTTCTTGGTGAATGAAGATGTCATTAAAATCGGAGCTAATAGGCACTGAGCCTGTACTCAATTGATGTTTGACCTTCAAGACTTTGTATAGTTATTGCTGCAGCTGCATGCAGATGTAGCAGAGCCTCAGGAACCTTGAATTTTTTGCTTTGGTGAGACTGAAAATCAGACACTAGAAGGCTAGGCAGCGAGAAACAAAGGGCTTGAATAAGATATGAGAAAAATGCTTGGATATCTATTGCTGGAAGTGGAAATTTGTATTACATGGGAGCCTACAGAGCTGTAGTGTGTAAGAAGAGGCCCCAGGGGACTGCTTCTTCATCCAACCAAAATTAATTGAAATAGGATTTTGCATAAAGAGAAAATTCTGTGGTCACCCATTTTGTTAGTTCAGGATGCTCAGTTTCCCAATCCAGCTGTATACATGTACCATGTCATTAGAAAGGAAGGAATACTACATTAAACCAATGCTGTTCTGAGGTTTATAAAGCAGCCAATCATCTTGTTATACCGATGCATTTGCAAAATATGCTTTAAAATCTTCAGTAGCAAGGAAAACCTACATCAAGACCCTTAAATATTGTTTTAGTCCGGGGTCTGGTTTTCCAAAGAAACCAAAAATAGTTAATCATCAGATGTTATTAATGGGGAATGACAAAAAGATTGCCTTCATCCCAAGGTCTGCCATACTCTTTCTGGCAACAGGATATGAGGAAAAAGCCAGAACCACTTCCCTTATAAACTTGCAGAAATTAGATGAGGACAGAAAAACAAGAGGACATAATGTACTGGACAGCTATATAGTACCAATGAAAATATCAAGCAGCTCTGCCACAGTGGTTGTTGCTGATGTTCTACTTCACTGTTGCTAAAGGTTCTGAGATCAGAAGAACTGAGTTCTGAAGTGTGTGTTGCCTGAGCCATGGGGGTTAACTTCCCAATTCATAGCATTATATCCTTTCCTAGAAGCTTCCTCATGAATGATAGTGAGCTTCATAGATGCTTTATGACATAGGAATCTCATATCCTCTCTGTGCCACTCATTTGAGCCTGGAAAGGACTAGAGTGTTGACATCTCACCAGGTATTAAGCTGGCTGTCAGGACATAAGAAAACTGTAGGAGGCTTTAGGACTACATGTGGGTGTACTGAAGGTGTACATTCTATATGACCTGGAATTACACATTGTAGCACAGGATAGAGAAGGATTGAGAATGTTGAATGAAGCTAAGAAAAAAAATGGTAAAATTTCATTAAGACACACCAGGAAGAGCTGGACATTTCTGTTAATATTTCACAAAATCACTGAATAGCAGACTCACAGAATGTTTGAGGTTGGAAAGGACCTCTAGAGATTTTCTAGTCCAACTCTAATTGAGTTTTGACTTTAGTAAATTCATACCAGCATGCATTGTCTATACATTTGTCCTAGGCTGCTTGACCCTCCTTTTACATTTCCTCTACTTCCTTTTGAGATTTGAGTTTAGTTAGCAATTCTTGTTCATCCATGCAGGCCTCCTGCCACCTTTGCTTGATACCCTGGTCATGGGGGTAAACCATTCTTGACCTTGGATACAATCCTTGAAAAACTACAAGCTCTCCTGGACCCCTCATAGCTGTCTTCTCTTGGACTTTTCCAAGCAGGTCCCTGACTAGGACAAAATCTGCTCTACTGAAGTCCAGAGCTGTGATCCTACTTTTTGCCTTGTTTCCTTCTCTCCATCATCACCTGGTCAGTGCAGCCGAGGCTTTCCCTGATCTTCTCATCTCCCACAAGGTCTTTCTTGTTTGTGTATATCCCATTCAGAAAAGGACCTACCCTTGTCCAATCATTGATGACCTGTTAGGAAGTTGTCATCAATGCTCTCCAGAAATTCCCTGGACTGCTTGTGGCCTGCTGTATTGCCCTACCAGCAGTTAGCAGGGAAGTTAGAGTCCCATGAAGACAAGGACATATGAAAAAGACACTTCCCTCTGTTGTCAGAAGGACTTATCTATTTCTTCTTCCCATTGAGGCAGCCAATAGCAGACACCCATGACAACACCACCCATGTTTGCCTACCCTCTAACCCATAAGCTCTTGGCTGGCTTGTTATCCATCCCAAGGCAGAGCCCCATGTGTGCCTGCTATTTTTTCATGTGAAGGGCAACTCTGTCCCCTTCCCAGCCTGCCCTTCCTAAAGAGTCTGTACCCATGCACTGTAGTACTTGAGTTATGGGAATCTTCTGTGACCCCACTATAGCCTGCCTACACACAGAGCTCTAATTCCTCTTGTTTGTTCCCCATGTTATGTGCATTAGAGTACTGGCACTTCAGATGGTCACCCAGTCATGCTAATTTCCCCCCGAAATGAGTGAGAACTCTCCCCATAAGGTTGCTGTCTTGGCATTTCCTTGTCTGTGTGCATATGCTTGAGGTGGACCCCCTTTGAATAATTTGATTACTGTCAAACACTGAGGTTTTACTCTACTAATTTTTCCTCAAAGGATTCAGTCAGCCATCTGACAGACATTTGATAGATATTAATTAAATGTATGAAATAACAAGTGTTTCTAGTTGTTTGTCTCTCCTAGAAGGATCTGGTTCAGAAACTGTCCAAAATACAAAGCTGTTTTGCTGAATATCCATTTAAAGATATTTTAAAATGTGTGATGCATAGCAATTTTTTTAGCAGTCAGTATAGACTTCAGAATAAAGAGGACAAGAGGCTAAAGAAATGTTTCGCCTTAGGTGGTAGACTTTTAGATCTAACTCAAAGCGAGTGCATGTATTTCTGAAAGGGAAGTTTAAGCACACGAACAGTTTTAAAAAAAACCACAACCACCCATACCTGTCTCATTCTAGCCCGCAACCTGAACACAGCTACTTCCCACGAGAGGGTGCCTGGAAAAGTAGCCAGCTATGGGATCAATAATTGGTGAGACTCAGAATGTTGAAAGATACAATCTGTTGTATCAGCCCTTCATGGGTCTATTTGACATTTCAGAGGCGTTTCTTAGAAACAGAAGCTTAGATAACCTAGAAATGCCCACATTCAAATACAGTTTTCCATTGTTCAATATGCAGGTTTTGCAGCTCATAATTCTATAATAAAAACTACTCAATTTACAGACTGAACAAACCTCAGCAAATTGGCTCCTTAGGTTCAGTTCTCCTTCAGTTGTCTTACCCAAGACACTATAAAGAACTGCCTTGTAGGCTTTAACTGTGAATAGTATGCTCTGATCTACTCCTGCAACTTCACAATATTTGAACTTTGTGTTTCCCAGGGCACTGCAAAAACCTTTTGCTCCTGTTACTCTTGAAATAAAAAGCAGTGTTCTTTATGAATTTTTAACATGGCACACTTTTCCTGCCAGTGCTTTCAGGCAAGTCACGTCAGTATCTGGACACTTGAATTTGAAGCTCAGAGCCTGACTGCCTCTATTTGTAAACAAGTGTGAACAGCATGAGCAGAGTAGTGTCACTTCCCAGTAAATTCAGTGTTAAGAAATTACAAATGTATGTACTATAGAACAGTTTGACAAAGCTGTATTGAAATACATTATTCATAGTAATCTTTTTCAAAACCTGACATTTTTAAAAGTTTTCCATTTTGTGCATCATAAAATTGTAATGTTGGTTTTGAAAATGGGGAAAAAACCCCAACAAAAAGCAGAATGTGTTTAGCCTTTTACTTTCAAAGAATCTTTGCCAAAGAAAAAAATTCTGTTGCTTTTTCGTCACCTTAAGTACTGCTTATTTTTTTCTGTAATTATCACAAATGAATTACAGCTGATCTTTATCTGCTGTGGCTTTCCCAGCCTGCATTTTGTGTGTGCATGTGTGTGGTCAGGGGAAACAATATGTGTCAAGACTGGCTTATAAAATCAGTTCTAAGCCTTTAACCTTCAGCAGAACACTGAATAATTGAGGGGGTCTATGGACAGTGACATTTATGGCAAAGCAGGAAAATAGATGTCTATTGATGGGGCTGTATCTCTGATCACACTTCATAGCCCCCTTTCAGTGGTGGAGTTAACATTACCTGCTTGATGTCAGGCACTGCAATGATTGCTGCCAGATGGTCCCAGGCTGATGGTCCCAGCTCTCCTGTGCCAATGATAGCTGTTTTGCTGATATGATCAACATAATTCAATCACTGTCAGTACTTATTTCTTCCCAATTTCTCCATTCTAGTCACTTGCTGACTTTTCCCTTCTGTACTTTTTACTTTTGAAAGATATTAGCACAAGGGAAAATAAAAGTGACCATTCACCAACTTCAATCTTAATAAACTTCAGGGGTTTTTTTGCTCCTTTTCATTCCCAAAGCAGTGTTTATGAATGTAGCTTGATTTGTAAGAGCTGCCCCTTGAATGCAGGGAAAGTTTATGTGCTTGAAAGTGTCATTGTGACCTAAATGGAATAGTCACTTTGTTGAGTTTTACTAACTCGGTGAATTATGTTTCTTCTGTCAGAAGACTTTATCGCACTTGTGAAAAACTAAGTGGTTGTTACAAATCTTATCTGAAACAGCCATTACAGATTTTACAGACTTCTGTTTATGTATGTTAAATATTCATTCACATCTTTTTAATTTTCAAAATATTTTCTTTCCTCACTAGGAAAATGTTACACTCTATAAAAGTAGCTTTATTGTTTTCCACTCTTTCTTTAAAATATTACAGTAAATAGATATTTATTTCCTTTTCTCTTCATTTTAATTAACAAAAAACTGCTATGAAGAGTCTGTGGAAGACAGTGTCTGAAAGAGAGGGCAGCTGAAGAAGGATGCACTTCCAATGTCCCTACCTCTGAACTGCACTGTAACCTCCATCATACATCCACTTTTCCAAGGAACAGAGCCTGGTTCTGTAGAAAAATCAGATCAGCTCTGAAGCAGGTGTACTGGTGTGGGGAAAGAGAGGTTGTCTTTGCGCCCCTGTAACAGTCCAAAACTCTGATTGTCCTCACAGTGGCACATCTCCAGACCATGCTATCTTGTGCTGGTATCACTATAGTGAAGAATTCCAATGGTACTGTCCATCATTTTATGACAGCTACTTTCATTTGATTTATACTGAACACTGACAAATTTACTCTTAACTTTAAAATAACATTTTTTGAAAATGTTATGTAAGAGACTATGTTTTTATGTAAGATCTTTTCAATGTCAACTGCTGAGAACTCCTACAAATGATAACTGTTAATTAATACTTTCCATAGCTTAATGTTCTCTATGTCCAAGAGATAAGCTACTTTGGGTGCCCTGAAACCATCTGCTCAGCTTTGCAATTCCTACTTGTTCAATTTAATAATGAAAAATGACATGAAAATGAAAGAATACTACCTTACTTCCTCCAGTAGTTTTGAACAAAAAGATTCCAGTCCATGAGCAAAATAAGATCTGTGTCATACCAAATAGCTAACAAAATCCTGTGCTAGAGGAGCCGATGGGTCCTTTTTTTCCCCATATTTTTTGTTCTGCAGAACACACATTTATTGAGTTTTAAAAACATAAATTGCACAACTGATAATCATATTAGAGATGCAGCAAACAAAATGGATAAACAGTGAAGCAGTTGTTGTATTTCCCAATGCTTTAAAATACACCGATGTATATGCAAATATACAGGCTCCTTTTTACCAGTGATATTTTACAACTTTCTGCTGCCACTCTCCAATGCTGTCAGTTGAGCTTCTGACCCTGCTGGTCTGGCTGTTCTGAGAGGAACTGAAGTGGCAGGTAGCCCACCACTATAAGATGCACATTAATTTTACACTTCTTTTTTGAGGTGTATGTGTGTTGCTGATGTCTCCTTTAGCATAATACAGTTATATCCAAAATCTTACAGTTACTGAAGATAGATACTTGGATGGGATAAACCTTTTGATATACTTCGTAAATTAATATAAATCCACAGCTCCACCTGCAACTACAAAATTAAGGTCTTTATAAATATCTGCCTTTTTACATATAGTTGTGCGTGTAACATCACACACCTATAGTATATAGCATGTATATAGGGAATATCTGTATTGGCATGTATAAACACCTATATATGGATATATAAAAATATATTTCTGTGTGCAAAGACCAGTTGTATAAAACCTGTGGATTAGGCCCCAACATCTGTAGCAGAATAGGCAGCCATATCTCCAGTAAGAAAGTCCAACATAAAATCCATTACAGGAGGCAAAATCTTCAGAAAGTGTTTTCCATATGTAGAGCGGGGAGCTGACAAGCTACGTGGTAGGGAGTACTGAAGACATGGGTTGGTTTGATTCTCATGGTTGAATCCCATGGGAAATACAGAGTTTTAGTTCTTTCAGGGAGAGAGCATGAAGGGGCCTAAATATTCTGAATCCTTGATGAGTGCTGGGTGACAAAGGATTATCAGGCACACTCAAGATGTGGAAAAGTGTGGCTACCCCATTTTATGTACCTGATATGCTCAGTGTGCTAGATATACTGATCCTTTTTCATGCGTGTAAAGGATGGGAACTGAAAAAAAGAAAGTTTTTCTTCTGTACTTGTTTTATTTTGCTAATATGAGTTTTGTGTGCACTTTTACACCTGTTTCTTGAAGAGTTGAACATGGGGAAGTGCCAAGTCCTGCACATGGAGAGGAACAACCCCAGGCACCAGCTGGAACACACTGGCTGGAAAGCAGCTTTGCATAAAAGGACCTGGGGTTCCTGGTGAACACCAAATTGAACATAAGCTGATAACATGCCCTTGCAGCCAAAAAGGCTAATGTTGCCTTGCATTAACAGAAGTGTTGCTAGCAGGTCAAGGGAGGTGATCCTTCCTTTATGTTCAGCACTGGTGAGCCAACACCTGGAGTGCTGGGTCCAGTTTTGGGCTGCAAGAGAGACAGGGACATACTGGAAGGAGTCCAGAGAAGGGCCACTAAGATGATGAAGAGGCTGGAGCATCTCACATATAAGGAGATGCTGGGAGAGCTGGGACTGTTCAGCCTAGGGAAGAGAAGACTCAGTGGGGATCTCATCAATGTATATAAATACTTGAACGGAGGGTGCAAAGAGAACGCAGCCAGGCTC
Source organism: Falco punctatus (assembly GCF_963210335.1). Taxonomy (NCBI): domain Eukaryota; kingdom Metazoa; phylum Chordata; class Aves; order Falconiformes; family Falconidae; genus Falco; species Falco punctatus. Next base: position 74,040,414 of record NC_137582.1, on the reverse strand, counting down.
CTTTCAGTGATGCCCAGTGATGGGACAAGAGGCAATGGGCAGAAACTGAAACTCAGCATGCTTCATCTGAGCACAGGTTGCCCGGAGAGGCTGTGGAGTATGCCACCTTGGAGATACTCAAAAGCCACAGAACCTGCTCTAGATGGCCCTGCCTGAGCAGGGACATTGGACCAGATGACCTCCAGAGGTCCTTTCCAACCTCAGCCACACTGTGATTCTGTGATAGTTTTGATGTCAATTTACAGATGATAATAAGCTGAAAAAAGCCCACAAATAAAACCTGGCTACAGTAAATGCTGAGAGACATGTATGTGTCTGGCAACTGTATAAAACTATAACTATAACTGATATTTCAGAACATGAAAAACATATAGTACATGTCAAATGAACATGATTCAAAATGAAAATTTTGGGTTTAACTGGTTTTTACCTCATTTTTTCTAAACTATTATTTTCCCATTTTTTTTTAAATAAACCCATTATAAGCCCAATGGTGGATTGTTTATTTTTGTTATCATATCCCTGCCATTTGCAACTTTTTTTTTTCTTTCCTCAATTTTGTGTCTGATACTTGCCGAAATAAACATGACGATGAAGAAATGGGCAAATTATTAAAGGATTTTTTTAAAAAAATACTTTTATCTGTTTTCCAGAGGATCTCCTCAGATCAAATTTATTATTTATTTTGCACATTCAGTTATCAATATGTATAAGAAAGGATGATGATACCTGCTTTTTGCAGGAGAAATCAAATTTATTTAATTGACAGAGCTTGTGCCCTAGGGGTAGTTATTGTTGTGTTCTCTGGTAGTAATTATGATTGGGATGAGTCTTTAAATGTGATGAGGGATCTTCACAACCTCTTGACTTTGCAGAATGTAGGTGTAATTTCATTGGCTGGAGAATCTAAACATTTTCGCCAGTTTTTTCATATCTTCTGTTGGCTATCACTTGACTTCCAGCAGCAGTTCAAGTCCCAGGTCTCAGTTTTTGACATCTTCAGAGTGTTGTGGCCAGGTGCATCAGAGACTGCATATTAATTCATGATTAGTCATTCAGAATAGTATAACTGACAATGCCCGGGGTGAAGCTACTGAGAGGCTGAGATAAACCTAAAACTCAATGAGCATAATGACTAAATTACGTTGTCCCTAAGACTGGTCCCTTCAGGTCAGATTTCCAGATGAGAAGTGAATTGCTAGGGCTGGGTAGCAGTATTGCGAAGGCTGCAATCTGTGCTTTATCTTTTCTAAGCATAAATGGACTGGGCACAGTGAAGCACAGTGTGTATGAGGTCTTACTTGCAAAAGACTGGATTAAGGTTGATAAAATAAATGTAAAATCCCATTTCATAGCAGTTTGCCAGCCCATCGGTGTAATGTACTGTTGATATAGAGAACTCAGTAATGACAGAAACTAGTTACTTCTCAGAATTGTATCCCATGGGGGTTTATTAAGGAATGCTATCTGAAGACCTTTGAATGGATAACACACAGTTCCCATGTGTATTGTCCATTTTCTTGTGTTACAAGGAGAGATGGCAAGTAGCTGATGCAGAAGTAGTTGCTGTTATGTATTAATTTAGAGTTCAGTAAGTCTTACTGCTTTCATATACTGGGCCAGAAGACTGCTAGAATCTTTCCACACTTAGTTTAACAGTAACAGCAGTGTCTGGAAAAAATGTAATGTATGTGTGTCAAACCTGAGTATTTAGTCACTCTCATTTTTCATCCTATAGTTAGTTTTGAATGGTATATAACTTCATTTTTCACTGCAGAAAAAGCTGCAACTCCAATTTACAGCATACACAGGTACAATCATACTTGCACTTTCCCAATCTTAAAATAGTGGCTGAAACTTGCGGTCTCAAAAGATCGATTTGATTTCATATCCTACAGCCCCAACAAAAGACATGGTTCTACAGCTGACACAATGCCTCCTGACATTGGTAGAAGTTCAAAGTTCTCAGCACTTCAAAGTACAAAAGCCTGTATAATTTTTAATATCTTGTCCTTTCCAAATTATCTTTATATTCTAATTATCTTTATATTCTAATTTATATTACTCAAAATTCTTATTGAGTAATCAGTTTTCATTTTAGAAATTGTCATTTAGAGGGATGTATGTCCACAAAAGATTGTAGATGTCAGCAGCACTACTCAGAAGATTACATAAACAGAGCTGATGAGTTTGAAGTAGATTGCAGCAATCAAAATACAAGCTCCACTGCTTGTAACCCTTATATTCAAGGTATACAGGGTTTGGAAATGGTTTTAATCTATGACACTCACAGCCTGACTTCATTCTAACATAGAAAATAGCAAATGTTGAGGAGTCACTGCATCAATAAAGAAATGGCACAGCACTGTAATCTGGATAATAGTAGGACTATGGATTTTAATAGCCTAACTTCCTCCCTTACTGAGGAAAAGGTAAACCCATCATAATAAGACTTTCCGATGTGGAGGTTAGATGCACTGTGGATAGCTGTGAGCAAAACACATCCTGTGACTTGGAAATCCAGAGGCAGTGTGAAAATTTTGCACATGCTGGAGAGACAGCAAGGACAATTAGTCTAAAAAGATTTTTCACTTTGTAAAATGTGTTACCACTTGAGAACTGGATCAGATAACTCTCTCCATCCACTTGCAGTGTTCTGTGTACCTTTTAATCATTATTGTGTATAATCTGGTAACTAGTAATTGCAGTTACAAATGGGATAATTACTTAAGTAAACACAGTAATAGGAAAAGTTTGAAGAAAAACGAGCAATACCTTGCTCAAAATGAATGAGTACATTCCCCTCCCTGCTGCCCCTGAAAAGGATGATACCTTTTGTGGTGAAAATTCAAGGTAATTAAAAGTAAAAATTAGTTGCACATCATCTTTTTTGCCCAGCATATAATCTTTGTAGGCCATGTATTGCGATTTGTACCACTTCAAGGCTCCTGTAATGGGACTAAACCATGCTCAGATTTTTGCCCCACAGTTTTGCTATCCAAATGAGAAGTATTTCTATTTAAAGAAGACTTAAAGAAAAAGTCACTATTAAGTAGCTAAGGTTCATTGTTATAGTGACTTTTTAAGCTGTTATTCATAGTTTGCTTTCTCTCATTACAAATGACAATGGAGTAATTTATTCTGAGTGTAATACCTGAGAATGTAAATACATTATCAATTAAAAACATCATATCATTCACATCTGCTGCTAATAAGATCTGCATCAAAATCTCAGCTTCATTGGACAAGGAGATTTATAGGATTTACATGAGTTAGTGTCAAACATGAACTATTGAATGAAAACTCCTAAACTCAGTGTACTCAATCAGCACAGAGTTTGTGCTTCAACAATTGCTGTACTCATGGGTTACAGCAGGAATTATTCTTTTGTCTTCTGGCTCTGAGCTACTGATTTGCCGTATCTCTCAATATATGAAACAATGGAAGCTGGAAGAGTTCACGTGGAAAATGTTTTGTTTATTCCTCTCAGCAAAGCGATTCATGTTTTGAACCCATGGCCTGCAATTTCATGAGTCAACCCTATTTAAAGAGGGCAACCCAGAACATCATACAAATAAGCAAAAGCTCTAACTCATCTCCCTGTCTCCCAGGCAAGTAAAGGGTGAGAAAAGGGAAGAGTTAAAAATCAGTGCCTGCATAGGCTCTGCCGTGAACTGCTGGGAAAGAAAGTTAGTGCCTTTGTTCAGTGCCTGCACAGAAAGGATTGTGCAAAATTATGCAAAACAACACAAAAGATTGATCCCTTGTACCTTAGTAACACTTACTCTTTTTAGGCATTTGTGGTCTGTGTGTTTTGCAGAGAGAAACTGTCAGAGACATACTCACTGATGGAGTAACTTTTGCTTGTTCTTTTTTTCAAAATGGTTTGATTGGATGTAATAGTTACAAAGCGAGAAATAAACTAGAAGTCTGTGACCAAACAGTTTCCCCATACAAATAAAATATACAGAGAAACCTCTAAAGAAGAGAGACAAAAGCAACATTCTCTGTGGTTTGAACAGTAAATCTTTAGATTACACTCTTTTCAGGTGTGTCATTTAAAGTATAAGTTTTTCTTTTCTGTTTTTATATGCATTTTATCACCATTTCAAGTGTTAGTATGAAATGAATGTAAGTAAATAACTGTTCAGATCTTTGACTGCTTTTGGAGTCAATTACTGGATAAATTGATTGGTAAAGTATTACATTTTGCTAGATCCATATAGAAACTAAAGGGTGCACAGTGCAAGCAGAAGAGTGAACTGTTACATTTAGTAAAGCATCTGACGTTCAAATTGTTTAAAGTGTAATTCTATTATCTGATCAAACTGCTGTGAACAAAAATCCAATTGTTATCTGACTTACTGAAGTTCTTCAATTATTCTTTTCCATACAATTTTTTCCCTTGAAAAGCTGACTTTATTTACATAAGTTGCATGGAACAAGAAAAACAGAAAAAGTTTTGTATTTATAAAAATGCTACCTTTATTTCTGTACTACATAATCAGAGAATCATTTAGGTTGGAAAAGACCTTTAAGATCAAGTCCAACTGTTAACCCAGGACAGCCAAGTCCATCACTAAACCATGTGCCTAGGCACCACATCTACCTGTTTCTTAAATACTTCCAGTGATGGTGATTCCACCGCCTCCCTGGCCAGCCTGTTCCAATGCTTGACCACCCTTTCAGTGAAGAATTTTTTCCTAATATCCAATCTAAACCTCACCTGGAGCAACTTGAGGCCATTTACTCTTGTCTTATCGCTTGTTAGAAGAAAAGACTGACACCCACCTGCCTACAACGTCCTTTCAGGGTAGTTGAGAGAGCAATAAGGTGTGTCCCCCCCCCCCGAGTCTCTTCCTCTCTAGGCTGAAACAACCCCAGTTCCCTCAGCTCTTTCTCATAAGACTTGTTCTCTAGACCTTTCAACAAGTTCATTGCCCTTCTTTGGATACACTCCAGCACCTCAGTGTCTTTCTTTTAGTGAGGGGCCCAAAACCGAACACAGTATTCAACGTGCTGCCTCACCAGCACCAACTACAGGGGGACAGTCACTTCCTTAGCCCTCCTGGCTGCATTGTATTATGTACAAGCCAGGAAGCTACTGGTCTTCTTGACCTGGGCACCCTGCTGGCTCATGTTCAGCTGGCTGTCAGCTAGCACTCCCAGCTCCTTTACCACCAGGCAGCTTTCCACCCACTCTTCCTGAAGCCTGTAGCATTGTGTGGAGTTGTAGTGGCCCAAGTGCAGGACTGGAACTTCTCGTTGAACTAAATAAATGTTTTCTTCTCTAGGATGAACCATTTTGACAATTCTATGAATTGTCTAAGATATCAGCTAGGAACCTCATGGAACAAATGTTCTTATTGCATGTACTTCCATGTATGGTTTAGTAATGACTGACTTGGATGCTTTGTGTTAGGCATTTTCCAACTGGTAAGGCTAGTCTGATGTCTGAACATCACCTACCAAAATTACTATGAAAACCCGCATATCATAGATGTAGAAAGTACAAAGAAATACAACACATTTCTTAGTACTGATCTCATTTCACTGGTTGAGACTTTTAAGTGGTTTAAACTTTAAAAATAAGTATAATAAAAATATCCAAAAGACACTAGAAACTGTAATGTGTGCAAAAAAAGAAAAAAATCTTATCACAACATTTGAGGTAGAGAAACTCATATTAATGTTGGTTAACAACATAGAAATGCATAGAAAACGATAATTTCCTGGCAGGATAAAGCCATGACCATAGTTATTTCATTCAAGACAGGATTTCTGACTTTATCCAATCAATGTTGGATTGAAGTTTTTTGGATTTTGTGGTTTTTTGGACCACCAAGTTGGGGAATGAATAAATAGGTCCTATTACAAATTGCAGAAAAGATAAACCATCAAAGTAGCAACAATATGACCTTTGTAATCTGACTGCATTTGACTTTTCTGTCTACTTCCATCATGCCACCCAGCCAGAGTTGTGTCATACCCCAAAGAAAGGAACAAGATGATAAATTTTGCTTGTGAAATAGTAGAGATACAAGTCAAATGTTGCATTCACATCAGAAATGTGACAAAACAGAAAAATCTACAGTTAATACAGTTTGTTGTTGCACTACTCAGATTACATATGAATAGAAAACCACAGGACTTGAAGATAACTCCATTTTAAGGCTGTGTTCTAAGTTTTCTATATCAAATCAAGATGAGCTAATGGCCTGTTTGAGAAAATTCACCTTCACTACTGCTGGATATGGCGCTATCCTTGTTCGTGATCTGTGCTGTTCAAAATCCCTTTCCACATGTCTGGGACGTGTTTCAGATGTTGCAGGTTTTTCAGACCAGGGCACTGGGAAGAACAATGCCAAGGTAACATCCTTAACAAATGCTTCTAATATGTAAGTTTAGCTTGTAGTATTTATGTCAAGATATGAGTAGTTCTAGATCATTCTATGCAAATAATAGTTATAAAAAAATCTTTTAAATTAAGTAGTATCTGAAAGAAGTGAATACATTTAGGTCAAGAGGTGGTATTTGTATATTGTTTTTCAAAATTGCATTTGTTTAGTAATGTTACTTGTATTATATAATCTTTGACTGGAAAGACAAGATTGCATTGTGAAATACTTGCTTCTGAAAAGAGTATCAATATTCATAATGTTAAATGCCTTTACTACGTACATGAGCAGCATTGCTTTATTATGTCTCAGCAGCTACTTAAACAAAATTAGTGCTTGCTACCTCTAAAGCAGGTATAGGTATGCTCTCCTCATTGCCCTGCATCTTTCAGTTCTCTCTTAACTTATTTTAATCCACCTGAATGTGTTTTTTAAATAATGATGAAGAGCAACAGCTACAATTTCAGCGTTTGCTCAGACATACAGGTTTTCAGGCGTTAGATTCTATGGGATGTTTAATAATTTTCTCTAGCTAATGTAAATATTTTCCTGTAATTTTAAACAGTTCAGTCTATCTTAGTAGGCTTTGTAAATGGAATATTTGTTTTCCTCCTTAGGTTAAGTTAGCTGGCTGCTTTCTGCTTAGTTTTGAACGCAATAGTACTAACTCATAAAATTAATTCCCATTTTGTGGGATTGTCAGAAATGAGGATTGCTCTGACCCCTGTTTGAACTCATCAGCTGAAATGAACTTGTTCAGTGAGCTGGAGAAGACAAAGCTGAGTTCCAAGAAATTAATCAACTCCATCAGCCTCCGCGATAGGCCTGAAAATGGCACACATCAGACTGACCCTGAGCAGCTCTGGATTCCCTCTGTAAATGAAAGTCATCATTCCTGGCAAGGAAGATACTAAATTATAGGCTTTTAAATTTAATTTTCAGTTTACTTGTGTTTTCGATTAGTGTGCCATGTTTCATAAAGATGGTAGTACCTTTAAGTAGTAAATGCCCTTCATCTACCAGCTCAATCCCTGTTGTAATAAAAAGGTAAATTTGAAGCAAAAACTGTTAGTAAATGAAATATGTGGTTGGTTTTTGTGTTTGTTTTTTTTTTTCTTCTTTTTTTCCTTTCTCAGTGACACCTTAAGCAACAATACCAAATTATTTTCTTCATACCAAAATCAATAACAGGCTTGGAAATAAAAAGTAGCCCAGCAGCCTGAGGCCACAGATTTTCATGACAGGCTACTAAAACTATCTTTCAGTAGCCTGAAGGTCTGCCAGCTAATCATTCACTTTCCTTTCACTATTTAGTTGTCGGATATCTCTCCGGGCTAGTAAAACTTAAAGGCTATGTGACAAATTGTCTGTAAAGAAACATTGTCCATTTTTATCTTTGTGGAACTTCAGTCTTTAGCACGTAGGCTGAAAAGTTCACATTGCTTTGGAAGAAAGACAAAAATTGTAATTCTAACAAATCTTAATTCTTTAAATGCTTTCTTATTTTATTAAATGAAAAGCATTGAAGCCATTGTGTACCTTTCCAAATCAGTAATAAAAAACCCATTTTTTTTCAGAGGGGCAAAGGTAGATACATAAGGGAAAACAAGTTTTGGATTCTTCAGTTAAGCTCTTAAAGATGAGGAAGCATGACAATTAAGGTTGAATGCCTTAGGTTTCCCCTGCCTTGTATGCATGTATGACAATATAACCTATAATTAGGTAACAATAGCAATTCCCAGCAACCATCACAAGTGACATATATCCTATCACAATACTAGGTGGAAACTGGAAGGGAATGAATGCTGTCAGCTCTCCTCAAAGTTATCTTTTCTATATGTTTTTGTTTAAATAAACTTGGTCAAAATGTACATATTTATCCCAGAAATTAAAATTTTATTTCTACCTTTTTAAAGAGTCAAACTACTCTAATGGTTCCCAAATAAATCTAGCAACTGCCTAATAATCTTAGCAGTAATTTCCCATGAACACACTTGGGAGATATTTAATAGACTAGGTTGACTAGCATCTTCTTAGTATTCCAGGCTAATCATGAGCTTCTAGACCTGTACTTGTATATTCTTTCAAGTGCATGGCTTGAGGCAAAATACACATCTTTGCTTCTTAACTATTCTTTGACATTCCTGATGTTCCCTTCATCCCTCTTTACTTCTATTTGCTCCAAACCGTGTCTCAGAAGGGTTTTCATAGATAAACCAAACGAAAGCTTTCAGATACATAAGTATCATAATCTATGCTAAACCTTTACATAATCTTAAACAGATTACATCTATATAAGTCTTCAGATCATCTTAAGTACTTCAGACCTATTAATTTGTACTCTAATAGGTGCTTAATTACACAGGTGCACAGATAAGGGGTGACTAACGTGGGGGCAAGTCAGTTAACCCTAGTTTGAAGTCCCTAAAGTGCTTTGCCACAGTGGCTATGTGTTAAGTTTTAGTGATTAACCTTCTGTGCCCCCCAAATATCCTGTTATAGTGGATAGTATGCAACAGTTTAGCTTAGTTAAAAAGACAACAAGCCTCTTCAACCTTAGTTATTACTTATTAGATTTTATATCCAAGAAACAATCTTTGAGGTGTTTCAATTCTCTGTCACTATAACTGAGAAATGGCTGGAGTCAATTCTTTATAAAGTTTTTCAAAGCAGTGAACAGGCAAGTGCACTCATATATGTCATATGTGTGTATTGTACACACAAATAAACACTAACAGAGAAGAGGTGACTTGCACTGTTTCTCCATGTTCTTTTAACTCAAGCACAGCCAGAAGAATCAAACTCTCAGTCTCAGTTCCTTTCCATTTTTACACTACCATTCTCCTTAAAAAATGGTCTTGCTGCTGGTGAAAATTATCAGACTAATGGTGTGATGATTGGTTTGTTACAGAACCAGGAAAGAAGATTGTAGGTGGTCTGCACATCTAAGGGTAGCAAATAGGACCAAAACTTATAATGTCCCTTTAAAGGGCCTTTTTGCAGGCTTCAACCCTTATGAACTGAACAGAAAATAGCACAGGCCTACATGTCAGGTGATAAGATCTAAACAGTATGGTAGTAATAGGCATGAAGTTCTTGGAAGAGCTAAAGAAACCCCTAAGTTTTCTTGTCACCAGGCAGCCTCATGCTTTTACTCACAAGCTGTGCCAGTTGGAAGGCTGATTGACAACTTGGATGTAAATATCCATGCTTGCCTAGCAGTCACTGTGGTGCTCAGACTGCTCCTGGGGCAGCCAGTCCATAAAGCTGCCTCAGCTTGGACTACAGCAACAACCCAAAAATGCACATGTGTATGTATATGAGCACAAGTATTGCTTTCACAGGCAACTCAATCTGACGTTATCTATAAAACCCATCTAATCTTTTAATAGTGGCAGTACGTACTCTCTAAAGACTAGATCATATGCCTGATAACCAGCCCTGATTGTATGCCCAAAGATGAGCCCTGTGGGTAGCCAAAGGAATCTGGCCTTGCTTACTGCACCTTAGGTGGCGCATAAAGGACAGTCCTCGTGTAACTATTTCACCTTCACTGATTCTCTGTGGTGTTACAGTTTCTGGGGTATTTCTTATGCTTTTATATGGTAAAGTAGTCTCAGTGCTCTGCAATTCTTCCCCAGGGACAAAGATAAAGGTTATTTCAGAGCATGGAGGACACTCAGAAGGTGCTGCAACCCTCAGTGCTCAACTGTGTCAGCGGGCACCCTCCCTGCAAAGTAGATGAGCTTAAAATCCCAAAGTCAATTCAAATAAAGGTGGCTGGTGTAGACTGAATGAATCAGTAATGTCTAAGTAAAAGCATTTTGAGTGTTTGGGGGAAAGTAGCCCTGTAACAGTAGTTAAATAAACACTTAATAAACTTCTTACTTCAGCAGTTTTGGGACATAATTAATAAGACATGATGGAGAAAATTATTGCTGTTTGATCTTGCCATGTTTCTGATATTAAAGTTTACCTGGCAATAAATATAGCTGGGATACCTAAAAAATTACTGTCAGTTAGCTTCCCATCCTGTCCCTCTTCTAGAGTTTACTGCTGAAGAAAGAATGAATTAGTGGTAAAAACTGTTGAACTTTATACAGTTTTATAAAGAGCAGAGTATTTAGACAAACAGCTGGAGATTTCAGTTTATGTTAACACTTGCATGTTAACTCTTACAAACCTACTCAGAGATAAATTAAAAATGGACGTGTAAGCAGGCAGATGTTTTACATGAACTGTGGATTAACCACAAAAGTGTCTGCATTGCATATATCCATCCACAGTTCCACAGTAAGGCCACAATACAAGTGCTCTAAAAAGCATCTTGATTTCTTTCCCTGGAGTATAGTCTGCAACACCTTGAAAATGAAGATATATCAGACACACATGTATGCAAATGTTCAGCTCCAGTCTCTCCTTTGTTTTGATAAATTACCTTTGTATGTTGTGCCCATCTCTCCCTATGAAAGCATCATTTGTTTTCTTCCCCTTGCTTGTGCTGGGCCTCAGTATAGGCATCCACAATGACACATGCTGGTGCAAACAAGGTGAGAATGCTAGTGCAGACTTCTTCTGCTGTATGTCAGTTATGTCGTTATTGGCACTTGATCTAGTGGTATGCATTTGTTTAATGAAGCATGGTTGCTTTAACCTTCCAGACTATGCCTCCCTGAGAAGCATCAGCTCTCTCCTAGAAATTGAGTCATGACACAGTAACATGCCAGTTATTGTTGTAATAATAACTGGCCCCTCACAGCAAAGAGTAATTTGATAATCTTCTATAACTAACTGTACATCTTAGTTACTCTTCACATGAAGTGTTAACCCATTAGTAGAATACACTAAACATTAGTTTTTTGGAAAATGCTGAAGAAATCCAGTCCTGGACTTCTAAATTTTTTTCTTGCATTTATCCATTACATAACTGGATTCACTAGAGAAATGGAGTATCAAAGTCTAATAATTATTTTAGTAATTTTCTTAATAAAGTGTGAACCTATAATAATAATATGAACAAGCTTCCTGGCTTAATGTTACTTTGCAAACACTAGCCTTAACAAATATGTGATTTACACTAGCTAGTCTGAAAAATTACATATATAACTGGAAGTTGGGACCTCAGTAGCTTGGCATTAAGTAAGTATAGAGGAACAGCCCTATACAGTTAACTGCTACTGTGAGGGTAGCTTTATTTCTATGTTAATATCAGAGGCTTACTGCAAACATTAAAATCAATAAGGGATTTAATTTAACTGAAACACAGATGTGTTTGAGGTAAAGTATTATTATCTTTCAGGAGGTTTTTTTCCTTCCCTTTCTGGAAATTTTGCTAGTCAGAAGGTGGCTACCAATTTTATAGTTAAATTTTATTCTCAGTTCTTGATTTGAAATCAGCTGTTTGTCCCCCTGAAAGAGGAATTCAGCTAAGCTTTATTTAATACTTTTTTTTTTTTGTATACTCTGGCAAATCACAAATATTCTACTTTGGCTATTGACATAAAAAAAGCTCATGAAAACAATAGATTATCTAGGAATTGCTAGTGCTATAGGGAATACGGGCTTGGAAGTAATGCAAATGTTCAGATATTTGCCTACCTTTCATTGTAATCCAGATATCAAGGACAGAAAGATTACAAAATGTAAAAATGTAAAAAAATGGTTGTCTACTTCTTTGCCCACCTTTTTGAGTTAGATGCATTTTCTAATCAGGTTTTTAAACAAAGGCTTTGTGATACATGAATTCTACTGCTTGTGGTTGTGATGAAAGCTCAGAGTTACAAAAACTTCAAAGGCAATGATTCAGTTTGAATTCCTCAGATTTGAACATTGGTGATAACCTTTGTCTAAAACACCAGACTGGAACACTTGTATTGTTAAACACTTGTGCTGCACTGACCTTTCTCAGGATTGTTTGCAGTTGGATATTTCAACACCATACCTGCAACTGTATTGACTAGAATATTTTGCCTGTCAGGATTAAGTTAATGTTGTTATCTTTGGCTGTAATGGATTTTGAGCCTGCTGATGCCTGCCTGCAAATGCAACTGTAAATTACTTTACAGTAAGACATGATGATTTGCTAAGTCTCTTGATAGGTTCTTTAGTCAGATTTAGTGTAAAATATAAGGTGAAAAAGTTTTTGTGCACTGACATTCTGCATTGCAGTTGATGTTTTTAGAACCTTACCCCTAATATATATGAGAAATTGCACTAACTTCCTGGAAATTTTAGTACTCTTCAGAGGATGAATGAAGTAGGAAAAAAGTAAAGAAGAAATAAATGGTTATGTGACTTCAGTGTTTCCATCCTATTTTTCAAATTCTAGGAACTTCTAGGATTCATGTAAAAATATTTCTATTCTTGTAATTTACCCCAATTACACAGATAATTGGCACTTTCTTTTCAAGCACTTACTGCAATACCTACCTGTGATCTCACGCTTCCTCATGGTTCCTTTTCCAAATCATGGGCAAGACAAGAAAGCAGGTTGTTACAGGGAAGCTTACACCTTGGCTGTCCTAAGGATGATCTGTATGTACCAGATGTACCAGATGTACTAACCGCCTTCTGGCCAACCATGAATGCAAACCTCTTGTACAAATTCCTGTAATTTGCATCTCACTTAGTGTAATACTCTTTTTCTGCTTTTGACAAATGCAGTCCTACCTTGTTTATGTTTGTTCAGGGTAATTCTGTAAAAATTACTTTATTAGGCAAATATTAACTTAGAATTCTGGTGCCTTTCAGCAGTCGCCCTTTGCCTGCCACACCAAGCATCAAGCTCCTTCCTAGTTTCCAACTGAGTGGCTATTGGAACTTATCTACATCTTATTATCATGCCAGTGGTAATGGGAGTTGAACCAAAATGGGCACTGGATACAGTGACCAGCATCTTCCTAGAGGTCTGGGAGGACAGATTTGTCCTCAGCAGGGTGACACTTTGGGAAACACTGGGAGAGGAAAAAGGAGCAATACTCTGTAACCTCCCTCCGAAAAATCACACCCTTGAACATCAGAATATATTCAAGCTGAAAGGCAAATTTGACCTTGTTGGGAAAAAAAATAATGCATTAAAATAAATGTCTGAGAAATAAAAAAACCATCTTAGCTTAGCATGAAAAGCTAAAACTTAGAAATTTCATGAAATAAAAGTGCAAATTAATTCAAGATTACAGAAAAATTTCATTTCTACTTCTTTTGTTTAGACTTAAAACTTCAGTATGTTATCTCATATGTACAATTACATATTATACACAATTACACTGCAGTTTATATTAAGCTATTAATGCCAAGTTTCCTGAATGAAAACATTATTCTAAAGAAATTTTGGATTTTGTTTGGGGAAAATATAGTTGCTATCTTTTATGTAAAATTGTTAGTTTATGATCAATCTTTTTTACATGGAAGGCATTACACTAGAATGCTTTGGACTGGGTTCACAATTTCTTTGCCAATGATAACCATTTTAATCTTGGGCATAGGACTGGAAAGTGTGTTCCCATCAGAGCAGCTGTGGTACCAATCAGCTGAACAGAATCCAGTTTTTGTTCTGCTTCCAGTTCTATGGACCACAGCTATTGGATTCAGCTCATCTGCATCTCAACACCTGCATTATAGATATTAAATCTGGCTAGTTTTCCAGGCTTTCTGTATAACAGGTACCATTCAAGATGATTGGTGTTCTCTACTGAATGTGACTGGAGTCTAATAATTAGGAGTGATGTAGAAGTCTAAGGTGAATGCTGCATGGTATGAGCAAATCATGTACCAATGACATTACCTTTTCTTTGATTCTGTAAATCATTGGTTCCAAAAGGCAGTAGAAGTTTAGGAGATTTCTATGTTTTGTAAAACCAAAGAAATACACTTTCATGGTAACAGACGACTATGGTGGAATCTGAATCAGAAATGGACATGGGCTTCAGGACAAATTCAGGGACTTCAACCCACAGCCTAGAGAATTTGCTATCTCTTTTCATATCCTGCCACAGCTAGGGAAGTATGAAGAGTGAAAACCACCAAAGATCTTATTTCTACCCAATGTGTAACTCACAAACGTATTCACAGATATTTTATTTTTTTTAAGAAACAAGCAATTATATCATCAGATGGTTTACAACAGCAACAACAACAAAAAAACCCCATGAAAAATACACCAGTACTTCTATATGCAAAAGTATTGTATAAAAAGCTGATACTGTATATATCTGTATAATAATTATCCTCCCAAGCTTTACACTCTATTTGGAAAAAAAAAGGATGAAAAACACAGAGAGGAAGAAGAAAGAACTGAAGCTCTAAATTCAGAAAGAAAGAAACAATAAGGTAACAGAAGAACTGTGTTTCAGCTGAGTGCACATTAGTTGTGACTTATAACACTTTGTCTTGTCAGGGTTTCATAAGCATCACGGAGGAGGTAAGGTAATTCACATATTGCCAGAAAAGGAGCAGCACATTCTTGAGTTTTAGGGTCATCTATTGAAGCCTAAATACTCATAACTAGGTGTTTAAGGAAAGGTGCCTTGATCCATTCTTATAATCTACAAATATTGAAGTGCCTGAGCTGGAATACCATGGGACAGAGTTTGCATGTAATGAAAGCTGCGGCTGCTATTTCCCTAGTTCCACCTGATACTTACAAGAGAGTCCATCAGGTTTCAGTCGATGAAGCCTTTACAGTGGCTTTGCTTGGTGGAAGACTGCAGGATGTGCTAATAAAGACTTGCATGTTATGGCCTACAAATATCTTTCGCATTGACCAGAAACCCAAAGATTTCCAATGCAAAAAAAATTTAAGGACATTTTTGAAAACACCTTTGTCTGACTATAGTATATAGTAAAATAAATATGCATTAAAAATTAAAGGATTTTTCAGAAAACTTACTAAAGGATTTTGAAGACAGATTTAGCACAGTATTCAGCATACATGCAAGGTACTGTATGTTACTGAATGAAAAAAACCAAAGCAAATGGAAACTGGGCAGAAAGTGTATACAGACCTCCTTGTGATTACGAATTTTCATTCCAGCTGGCTGCACATCTTGCAACAAGAGTTGATTGTATTGTAATATTTTTAGAAACAGTATAACCACGGCTCTTCCTCCCTACCTGTAGAGCTGGCTCTTAGTCTCCATCTACTGCTGAACTTGTTTCACTGTTACTCACACCATTGTTAAAGTGCATGCTAAAAATTGTAGATTATTTCTGTTCACTGCACAATACATTGTTTTACCATGGATAATGTTTTATTTATAACCAAAATAAATTGTCAGGGTTAAAAAACACAGTGCATTTTGTTCTAGGCAACACATTGCTTTTATCACACAAATAATTTATTGGTTCTGCTCCCAGACGAGTTCTGTGTGACCTTTCCAGGTATACTGAATATTGGTGCATAATTTGTCTTGTTGGAAAAATATATTTATTTTAGCCATTAATATATGCTTTCATAACCTTTGTGTTGAGCAGCAAGTTTGTTGTTTTAATTCTGAGACATATTGTTATAGAGCAATGTATGGAAAACAAAATTTCCTATTTTAATCACTTTGTATTCTGAGGAAGAGAGACAGATTAGAATCTGAACCTATCATATAATCTCTGCTAATGGATTGGAGCCAAAACTAGAACAGCCCTATTTCCTGGTTACAGGGCAAGCACAACCTCATTCCAGTTCAAAAACAACCTCTAAGAATTGTCAGCCCAAAATGGCAGACACGTCTTCAGAACAGGTCTCTGCATTTTAGTGGCACTGCATGTATGTCCAGATAATTTTCAAACATAGCTTCAGAACATTATGGTTTTATGCAACCAGATTAGTCACCACATCAGCCAATCTTTAGGAGAATATTTGCTTTGCAAGTTCTATGAAAGAAGGGTCTGCAGGACTCTATGTAGTAATAAAGCTACACCAAGCTATTTTTATAATTTTAAAATAGAATGTATGTTTTAGCAACATAAAACCACTGGAAGTTCATCCCACAAGTTAAAACTCATGAGTTAGAGGTTACTAAAAAACCCTTTCGTTTAGTCTTAAATGCTAGGGGAAATTGGTCTTGTTTAAAAAAAAAAAAAAAGCAGAAGGAATGCCAAAACTACATTTTCCTTAGTCTCAGTTTACAATGAATGACACACTTTCCAAATTAAAATAGATGACCAAGGACTAAAACCAAGCTAGAGTAGAGAAACCATTTAGATCAATGAAATAGATTTTCACTATAATGCACATAAAGTTTCATGCAGATGTTCGGTTTGAAATGCTGACTTTAGACATTGTTAAATATATGTCAAATAACTCATTTTGAAGTAACGAGTTCAAATTTTGTCTTCAGAATATTCTGAAATTTGCATGATAAAAAGTGATTCATTATAATAACTGCAGAAAGACAGTGTGCCAGCCTGCGGCTTACACTTCTGCAAGAAATGAATCTCTGAAAATAATGTTGCATCTGTGTATTTTTTAACTAAACATCAATCATTTAGTATCTGGTGTTTAATTTTTGTAGTTTTCAAGTACTTCTATAGACTGCTCAAAATCTGTCCATTCAAGCAGTATTGCTGAACATATTTTTTACTAGTTTGTTGATTTTTTTAAGGAGAGGGAGAAAAATATTCTGAAATCAAAAGAAAAATATTCTGAAAGCAGAAGAATGCTCAGAGTTGGAAGATTAGCAATGGTTTACAAACATTTCCCACTTCAACAGCTGCTCCAGGAGTTTAACATCACTGTGTTTTGGTGATTTCAGTACACCTTTTGTTTAGACAGCTGCCTGAATACATGTTCATATCATACAGAAGAGAAAACCCTCCCATGAAATGCGGCACCTGTAATAAAACCAAGACTATAAGTTGCAATAGGCCTGCCTCTGCAATTCTTACCTGTACTGTAATTGATTTGGATAGTTTCTGGCATTTGCTGTGTGAGATTTGAAAAATGAGCAATGTTAACATCTATATGTACTCATGTTCAGTTTTATCAGCTTATGATGTAGATAGTAGGAAAAATAATGTCATCAAATTTTTTTATAATTATGATTTTCTTGAAGAAAAAAATGAGGCGTTTCCACCCCAAAAAACAACAAAAGATATGAAAGTATTATGAGAAAGATCTTAGTGCCAGTATTTCTTCTGCTCTCTCTCTGGCCCATTTATTTAATATTTATTATTTAACAGTAATATTAAATTATTTATGTGAAGTGGAATAGCATCAACAAGAGAAGCTGGGGAGAAAAAAAAAGACTGACTTTGTAGAGCCATGGTTATTATACTTACCCATGATGTGGAAGATGGAAGTGTGAGTTTATATTCCAAAACAGGGAAAGCAAGACTTGAAGCTGGTGTATTCCTATCATGTTACTATCAGAAGATTAAGATACTCCATGGCAGACTCTCTCGAATTGTTTTCCTTTCTAATTTTTCAGGGGACAGTAGTACAATCCACTGCTGCAATTTTAAAAAATAAAAATATCATGTCAATGTAGATAATTAAGATAATTCCCTTTGGCCTGGAACATCAAATTAGGTGTCTCAATAAGCAGTTGTAGGCTTCTCAGTGAGGTGCTACAGGGCACTTTTGATATATACATTCCCTGTCCAATCAATGGAGAATTTTAGCTGCTTTCAAAGGGCTGTAGGGAAAGCCTACGGAATGTACTAGGAGATGACTTGAGTTAATATGCAGAAAACACAGAGATGTCTTCGAATATCTGCTCTTTTGTAGAACAGGTACCTCAGTTCCAGATGGAAATTTCTGTTATTTTCAGCTTGCCAGTGCCTGGACTGTTAGAAA
This sequence comes from Falco punctatus, assembly GCF_963210335.1. Taxonomy (NCBI): domain Eukaryota; kingdom Metazoa; phylum Chordata; class Aves; order Falconiformes; family Falconidae; genus Falco; species Falco punctatus. The sequence goes on along the minus strand of NC_137582.1, from coordinate 74,022,228 downwards.
GAAAAATGTTAAAGGGGGGACAAAGCTTGGCACACACCTTCTGTCCAGTTCCTTCTCTGGACTATAAAGGTACAAAATCCATACCACAAACTTTCTGGTAGCATAGTCTGGCCTGGGAAAGTGGGACAAGGAGGGAGAACAAGAAGCTGCCACTCCCAATTAGTGCTGAGATACTCAGAGAAAGAACTCTGAAATCTGAACTCGTTTCTAGGAAAGTTTGTGCCTTAGATTAAGGTCATTCAGCTTTGGCAGCTGTAGTGTCTGCAAACACACTGGCCAACCCCATCCCCATTCCCACCATAGGGTCCTTTTCAAGGAAACAACCATTTGCCTTTTCACATCACCAGAAGCAGAAACCTATCCCCTCCTGTACTTGCTGGCATGGATGGCTGGTGTGGAGAAGGGAGGGACTAGGAGGAGACAGGTGAATAGCTGCATCCGTTCCATGCAGTCCAGCTGCTGGTCTATTTGGGAGGGTGGAACAGGGAAAAGAAGACAAGCAGAACTGGAAGAAACCCAGTGCTGATACTTCAGGATGCAAAGCTCAGTCCAGGCCCTTCTTCCTGCTGGGGTAGTTGCAGGAGGGTTGGAAGAGGGAAGACCAGTCTGCTGAAAGCCTATCAAGCTAAAGAAACTTGTCAGTCATTCTGGAAGTGCTGGCTGCTGGAATAACCATCCCTGTTTCCAGAAAGATGCAGCAGAGTGGATAGGAGGTTCTTGTAGGCTAGACTGGGCCTCTGGTGAAGTGTGCTGTGTTAGGCAAGCAGGGACAAGAGCCCAAGCCCTGCCCTCTAGCAGAGGGCTGCGCAGCCTTCGCAATATCCATTCATCTCTAGAAATCAGGACGTTCAGTACTCTTCTGATCTCACATCAGCCTCTTAGTGCTTCATGGTCATGACATACCCTGACCTGAAATTATTCATGCTTTAAGTGTGGATATGCATGTGTGTCTTCAGTATTGTTTGTTCAGCGATAGGTTCTCTTTTTCCATCCAATACACAGTTAAGAAGACCCACTTTTTTCCAGCTGCATCCAACATGCCCTACATTTGTTTGAAAATTAGATTTACCTCATTCCTTTCTTTAATTTATGACTGTCATCCATGATTCTCTGTTCCCCATTGCCCCTTCTGATAACTGGAAAAGTCTTGTGTGTAATTTTTTCCTGAAGACTTTAAAACAAACTTATAAACTTAAATGATGTAAATTTTTTAATATTTCAAAGCTAAAACCTATAGAAATAGCTATCTATTACAAAAGAACTTTGATGATTTGTCTTATTTTATTCTGTGTGGTTAATAATATATATTTTTTCAAAATAAAATGTCACTGTTATTTTCCAATTTTTCTAAGTAGTTTGGATTTAACCTTCACCATGAATAATTCTCAGATTATTATCTCTCAGTGCCCCCCTTCAAAAATCAGTTTTATTGAGTCTTTTTCTTGCTTGAGGTTAGGTGGGCCTTGAAAAGAGTGTATCAAATCAGACCAGTTTTATCATACCATTGCATTTAAGAAATTCAGTGCGGCTGCTTTGAATCACCCCTAGAAGACACTTTCCTCTCTGCATTGACTACAGGTCATGTAGGTCCCTAAATTTCAGAAATCTGAATTGTAACCTCAGTTAAATGTCTAAAGTAAGCTAAAGTTGCTTAGCATACATATGCCTTAATTGACAAATGATTTGAAGTTGGCCTTTCACTTGTAGGAACAGGCCCAGTCAAGATGAGGATATATATTTGTGTGAATCTGACCGCAGAATGAGGACATGCTCTAATTATAATGTTCATATAGCTTCTATTCTTCTAAAAAATTCCAGGCCCCAATCTTGGAAAAAGATTTATTCGTTGTGAGGTACTCTTGGCCTTGAAGAGTTTTATTGACTTCACTGGGCCTACGAGTATGTATTGGTGCCAAGCACTGCAGCTGCAATAATTAATTAAGATTGAGATGTGTAGGAGTGGGGAAAGGTGTAGTCTTTCTAAATCTTTTAATCCAGACCTGCCTTGCTGTCATGTGAAGATCTAAAGCTTTATAATGTATGAGCACCACGATCTTAATGACCATCATTTTGATGGTTAGCATATTATGCACCCTATGGTAAGTGTGCCTGAATGACATGATAATTCATTATCAAAAAAGCTTACAGCTCCATTCCTTATTCCCAGTTTAAGTATGTATACTGTGATGGCTTGGATGTGGATATATGCACCTTGTGCAAAATTCTTGATTATTTCCATAGTCATTATTTGAAGAAGTGGGGATTCTTGTGGATCTCTAACATTCTTGGGCTAGGAAGGTGTTAGGACCTAAAATACTCTTAAGGAGAACCACCTCAAAACCTATCTCTACCTTCCACTCACTGTTTTTCATTTTTTTTTCCTACAGCTGTTTTTCTTGTATCTCATTTATTTCAACCTCTTCCATAGTCCATTGTCAACATCCTTTCATACCATTGTCCTACTCTTGGACCAGCAGTGCTGGAAATAGCGACTGTGTAATAAAAGTTTGCTCCCCCTTGTGGGAAAAAGGGAATGGGAAGCAGCAACAAGCAGACATGACTGAGAAGCAGGTAGGGAGAAAATGATATTGGGTGTTTGCTGTTAGCAAGGTGGAAAATAGCACAGATTTGCAACTGTTTTTATAGAACCCACCTTAATGACTAAGAACACAACATTTCCAACACTCTGGAACACATGTGTAGTGAAATTCCATGGCCAAGGAATCACTCAATCTTGCTGATACATCTGCCTTGTTAGTAATAAATCTCCAGGAGTCATTATCTAAATCTTCTCACAGCTACATTCCCTGTGGTTAAAGTTCCTTTACTTCTCACAGGCTTGGCCAGAACAAGCCTGATCAGGACATGGGCAAGAAAATTTTGAGAGAGATTCAGGATACTTAAAGATGTCTCCTCTTGTAAAACAGTACCGAAGCCATGTCAGCTGGAGTGGTAGAAAAGCATATATTGCTGCTGGAGAGGACAGTTTGTCACGTTGCATGCCAAATTGGTTTGTTATTAAATCTTAGTCTTTATATGCTTGCAGCATGAGGAACATAAAATCTGTGTTCCCATCGTGCTAGGCAAGTGCAGAACAGTTTCACTGCTCTTACCCTGAATGGCTTGCAAACTGAGCTAAAGACAAACATTAACAGATTAATATAGCAACACATACAAGTAAGAGGAATGATAGGACAATAAAAGCAATGGCAATTTCAAAATTATTTCATAATTTCAGTGCATCACCTATTTAATCACCTTTTTTTAAAAAAAATATTTTCTTGGCTCTGTTTGACTATGATGGACTGTACAAATGGTATTCAGACAGATTCTTCTGTGTAACATCTAAATCTTTTTGGCATTCCTTCTGAATGAAAGGCATTACAGAAGCACAATATTATTAAGAAGAATTTTTACCTTACTGCATACATTACTCCTATTACAGCATCTGGAAAGAGGAGATCTGCCAGGTAGTTTAGCAAGTGTAAATTACAGTTGACAAGGGTAATTGATACTCCTGGGCCGTCTTTTCTCTGTGGTCAGCTGGGAGTTTTGGGGCTACACAAGTTTTTATACATTCTTCAGCTAAACTGAAAATCCAAATGTAGAATGCTGCACTAAGAACAGTCTGTGGTTTTGAGGAAATTCCTGAAAGAAAGAAAATCCCAAAGTCAGGAGATAGGTTATGCTGTCCTATAGCTGTATTGTATCTGTACCTCACGGCGTTTTTGTTTTAAGTAAGGTATAATAAGCACTGTGCCTGAGAATTATAAACAGTATTGTATATATAAAGCGTAGCAACATTTCAAGGCCCTCTTATCAGAGAAGAGGAAAGCAAGGTGAAATAGCATTTAAGAAGACCTGGTGTACTCTAAATCTTACCTCGCTGAAAGAATTTTCCTGGAGTGCTTGTGAATGCATGATGATGTCATACATAGGAACTCCAGAGTTTTGTCTATAAAAATGGTCTTGCAGACTTGTGCCTAGGGCTACTTTGCATATTTTATTAGATGGTCATGGTAAATATGTTCTGAGGGCAGGACTCAGGCCTCCAGTCATACATGAAAAAGGAAACTTGCAACCCTGAACAAGGTGCCCAGCCTCTGCAAAACCATAGAGGTTAATAGGGACAACAGTGTTAAATGTTGTTTTTAACTAGGTTTTAAGGATCGTTTTTCTCAGGTACCTGACCTCCATTCACTGAGTGGGAAGCTTTGGTACTATGCTAATGGGTTTCGATTCTTATCGCAGAGACCTGTTTATAAATCCTCAGGTCTTTTATACTTTATGCCTGGTGTTGTTCAGAACTCTAATCATTCCTTTTGGTATGTGAAAAATAAGGAAATTTTGAGTTTCTTGTTTATATATATATATATAACGTATAATGTATTTTCTTATGCTTTGAAAGACAATACAGGAAAATAATTTCCTTTATAACTTATGCACCAGGGCATCAATTGAAGAGTTTGCAAGTCTTCTAAAAAGAATCAATGACATCTGCAAGTAAGGCAAAAATTAAGATGATTGCTTGAGTCTTGGGTTTGTGCAACATTTTTAATGCTCACAGAAAATCCTCTTAGCTGACTTTCAAAACTAGTACATTTTTTAAGACTCTTTGCACCTTCTCCTAATAATTTGAGCTAGAAGTATTTTAGCACTTATTTTAAGTTCTTGCTTGGTCATACATGAAGCAGTGATAACATTTCATTGAGAAACAGGCCCACTGAATATAAAGAAAGTTGCAAAATTAAAAAGGCATGTTCTGCTCTTCCTTCTCTTGGGAGAAATCTGCCAAGGCTTTGATCTTAGCCATGTTGCCCTGTTACTTGACATAACATCAGTATTTTCTATTGCATTTCTAAGCATTTATAGAAGAGCATAAATAATGATTTTTTAAGAGCCTTTGTCAGTTTTAATATACATAGCACGTTTAAAAAATCTAATCCAATTAGCTGATCCAGAAATTGCTTCTCTGATATCCAGAGCTGTTTCTCTGGCTAAATCTGGATAAATCAACCAAAAAATATTCTCAATACCATCTTTCAGTTAGTTTATTTTCATCCTATCCTGATGTCAGCTAGAGTACAGGAAATTTGTGAAGTTATATTAAACCTATCGTTGAAAAAATGTAAAATACAAGACACATTTGCTACTTCAGATGTCTTTTTACATTGTGAAATATGGCACAGTGATCCAGTTTCATTGCGGCAAAGACACAAAGCATAGCAGCAAGGTCTTTATTTGAAAGGAACCCCCACAATGTGAGGTTCAGGCAGATATTGGGGGAAAGTCAACATGACTGGTCATTGTTTTCCTGGACACTATTTCATGATCCTCTAGAACATGTGTTTGATGCACCTGAGATGTAGAAGTGTGTATCAGTTGACTTTATGCCTCTACTACACAAAACATTGTCCCTATGACCTTTTCTGAATATGGCAAATTATAAGTCAGAGCTCTTCTGGACCCTTCCTGAGCCAGCCTCTGGAACATCAGAAATACAACCACCTTGAAAACTGTTGACTAAACAATCTTCTCCTCATTTAAATTGCTGACTAAACAAAATCTCTGCTTTTCAAGCAGAGCACATAGAGCCCTGCTTTAATTAATTTCAAATCCCATGTTTTGATAAATATCCTGAAACTCTTGGAGTATTTTATTTCAAAGTTTTGGCGACCCAGCAGCCTGCTTTTCACATTCTGGAGGAACTGGGAAAATGGTTTCCTTTCTTCTCTGATTATTGCTAAGTCCCAGCTTTGTCTTCTGGGACAGCTTGAGAGGGGTAAAATAGTTCACAGAAAGATTTGCTATCCAGCTGGATGATCCTGGTTTCAGTTGTGTGTACGATACCTACTTGTAACAGCTTTATTAATACCTGATAATGAACCTCTGTGTCAGCCTATCACTACATACAAAGCTAGAGTGGAAGCACATCAGGAATCTGTTGCAGAAACATTTCCATTATTAATTTCTTAAAAGACTTCCCTCTCTTAGGAGTTACACCTGAATAAATGCTAAAAATGACAATGCCATCAATACAATGTCCTAAGCAAATATCTACCTCAAATCCCACCCTGTTCTTCTACAGAAGATTGACACCCACAGAAAGGGGCAAATTTTGGGCCTGAATAGTGAAAAGAGAGGGGTGAGGTTGTTTTTGTTTTGATTTTTTTTTTCTTTTTCGCTTTTTTAGAAGGCAGGCTAGAGCTATCCAAATCTAGCAAGATGGTCAGGAAACCTCATGAAAACTGCACACCAAGCATATACTTCTTCTTTTCAGCTGTAACACTGCTCCTGAACAGTCAGAGATGCTAGTCCAAATTAGTGTTGACAATTAATTTAGTTCTGGGATGTGATGTTTGGTGTGGTTTTACGTCTCATTGTCTCTTTCCTCTATCATGTGATAAATAGTGTCTGTTTTCAGGGAAAGGAGAACCTGTGTGTGACATGAGCAGTGCAGATACAGAAGCTGACTAAAGGGTTGTGAACAATACATCCACTTGTTAAAAATAATTTGAGAATATTTGCCATATCGGGCATAGAAATCTCTTCCTACATTGTGCTTTTTGTATAGATGAAAATTAAAGCGGTAATTTTTTCCAATGAAGAGTAAAAGGAGCAGTCTCCCTGCATATAATGCATTTAAATGCCAATTCTCTGCTGCTTTTCACCAACATAACATTGCTAAGTTGTCTTTTAATCACTCTATTTGATATTTGATAAGTAGCAGTAAAATGTTTATATTGCGAATTGTACAGTAAACCTTCAGTTTAGGAGCAAATTAATAGTCTGGAACCGTGAGAATCTGACTATATCTGAATATTGATGATCTCACTTTCCGAGTCTCTCTGGGATTGAGGGTGCGAGGTGTTGATCATTGCTTCTCACTGATAAGCAAAATATTTCCAGAGCGTGAAGAATTCTGTGGTGTGTGAGAAGGATAAACCATAATCTGCATCAACACACTAACTTCTCCTCTGCCATTTGCATTGAAAATCAGGTAGAAGTTATGCTAAGCTCTCTATTATAGCCTCATGTATGTGAAAGGTCTTCCCCTTCATTTGAATAAGGCCTCTTCTGCATGTGAAAAAAAGCACATTTAAAAGGAATGTTCCTTTAATTAGGGTGGCATTTAGAAGCAGAATCCTTAAATGTTCAGTTTTTGTGATGCTAAATTGTGGAGTATTTTCAAATATGTTGTAGCAGTCATTTTCATTAACCATTTTTATTTTTATTTATTTCTAAAAGGAAATGACATGCTTTAGAATGTGAAGTGGAGTAGATTAATATGACTAGCTAGATTAAGGAAAATTTAAATCAGAGTGTTTGATGAAATGTAGGAAAACGTTTAAATATAGGATTAGACTTACAATATAGAAAGCAGTCAAGGAGATCAAAAGGACTCTGTTCAGAAAGTCCTATTAAAAAGAGAGGAAAAAAAATCTATTGAGTGAATTCTTATAGCTAAATGATTAAAGTGTTTTTAATATATTACATTCATTCTGACTTTAAAATAAAAATAAACAGTACAGAGTGTGCATGAAGTAGAGATTGTATTCAGTTTTTTATAAAGATGAAGTGACTACGCCTATATGAAACTGTCATAAAACATATATCTGAGACTATGGAATTTAACTTAAAAGGGGTTCCCTGGAGAATAATTTTAAATCTGGCATGCAGCTTTATGGAGACAGAAGTTAACTGATTGGCATCTGTATGAATATGGATTTCTTTAAATCCATATTTGATTTTCTACCCCTTAAAGAAATCAAATGTAACCTAACAGCTACATATTAATCAAACCTTTGGAAGAACACGCTTAATCCTCTAGGGAGTCAATAGAAATGCCTCTAACTTTGGTATCATACAACTAACCAAGATCATTGGAGTGACTTCCATAGCTGTCAGTGTCTTCTGTATCTCAGCAATCTAGGTTTCTGTTGTTTTGTGTTGTTTCTAATTAATGTTAGACTGGGTTCTTGAATCATGGTTAACTCAGTGTCGACAGGACCCTGCCTGCTTTTTATCCCCCATTGGAAAACTTTACAACAAATGCACTGAATCATTTGGATTAGAACATACTGTTCACATCAAATTGAAGGTCTTTTCCTATTTTTTAGCAATCTGAGACTTTAGTAGGTTTTTGTTATATAGAATAGAAAAATAGTGACCACATAAATATTGTACAGCTGAATGTGCAGTGTAAATAACCTGTAAAATACACTTCCCATTCTACTGATCTACTTTGGTTTTTTATGCTTTAAAAAGCAAAAATAAAAAGGCTTTAATGTAGTGTAAGCCCCTCAATGCTCGACTGAACCACAGAATTCTTTCTGAATTGATTTCCCTAGTCCTTCATTTATTCAAATAAATATCATTACAGCAGTGATGAATTTCAATCAACATGCATACAAATTTGTATTTCAAAGTCCTACTTTAATTTGGCATGATTATTTACTAGTAGATGTGGCCTTCTTACTTCTCCTAGTTTCCTCTATCTCCAGGAGTGCTTGCTACAATTAAACAAGAAAAAGGGGTAGTTTTATTATAGTCCCCATTCCCATCAGTCCTTCCCAATGACATTGACAGACACCCTTTCCAGATACCATCTACAGCAAAACACAATAAAACTGTTGATAGATTGGATACTGGTGTATTCAATGACCAGCTTTTCCAGTTGCATATTAGAAGTAACTCTGCTGACAGGCCAAAGAGATGATAATTTGTTCCAATTAGTTAGCAGTAAATGGGATATATTAATCCCTTAGTTCAATAACTACAAAATATGGGATAGAATAATTTCCCAAATACATACATATTTTGAAAATATTCTTGATGTAAATGGGTGGTTCCAGGTTTCCATTTTTTTTTTTGTAATTAATTTGAAGCAGGATTAATTTATTGTTTCTTTTTGCTATAGCATCACAAAGGAATGGTCAGTTTATTAGTTCATTAGTGCTACTGACAGTATTTTGGGCTGCATTCAGAATCTGGGATGTCTTATAATCAGAGCTGGAGAGCCTTGTGTCAGTAAAATTTCCAGTTCCTAAACCAGTTTTAGTTCCACAGATAGGAGTGAATGGTGAGAATATCTATATATAGAGCTGTCAGTACTTTAATTTCTGTGCCCTTTGGTACTGCTGTGAGCACAGCTTGGCAATGCAGCTACAATCTAACAGCTGGCAGTTGCTGCTATGCAGCAGAATGGAAGATGTGCTACCTGCAAGGTAAACAGAAGCAGCAGCATAAGAAGGTTGGAAGGAGGGAAAAGTCCTGGAGGCCCAGTGGTTAAAAGGAGCATAATGAGGAGTTCAAGACTGGAAGAAAAAAAGGTGGAAAAAATCTAGCATCAGCTTCTCAAAAACATAGTTTGAAATAATGGAAGACATTATAAATAATAATAGTGAGTTGGGGAGCAGGGGCAACCCCAGTAGAGAAGACTGTGCACTTAGCAAACCTGAAACAATAGGTAGCCACAGAAATCTCTGAAGAAGCCACCAGGCTTTTGGTTTTCAGTAAGCAAACATGATCCATCTCTATCTTACCAGCTATCCCTTTCTGGTAGAAGCCCAAACGCTGGCTCACTATTTACTTCTCATGCTTTACTACTAACTTTGTCACTTTCTTTTGCATGTATACAGAACTTTTGCTTTACTATTTCCATCCTGGCAGTTGGGAATAGACCTATGCTTCAGGGTTTTGTTCATTCCCTCCTGCAATGAGACAAAGTGTAAAAATTAGCATTGATATTGAATGTATTCAGCGTCTAATTACAGTCAGACAGATTTGATCTGAACATGGCATACTAACGCTCTAATGACCTCAAGTAGTCTTGTTGGAAACTTCCTAGCTTTTCATATTGACAAGCATTCTTAAAAAAGCGTGTTTAATCAATCTTTTTTTTTTTTTCTTTGCTCTGAAACACCATCGGGGAAAGGTGTTTGTATCATGATGTACAGTAAATATTTTAGTAAAAGTAAAGAAGATAGTAATTAATAAAACTAGAAATGGGAAAGAAGCTACTAGGTACCCAGGTATCAGGCCTGGGACAGAATGCTTTCATACAGGCATTAATAACTTAGCACAACAGATAGGGTACTGATGAAATTACAAGTTAATACAAAGCAAATATCATCTAAGAAGAATCTAAAGACAGCAAACAGCAGAAATGGTGTAACAATTGAAATTTGAACTATTGATTTTTTTCGTACAATTATTCAATATATCAGACAAGTTATTTCTGGACATGATATATGATTCCAATTATCTATTTTGAAGATGAATTCCACCAATGAATGACTACAGAGGACTACTACAGTAATCAGGAAAATGGGAAGGACAACAGATAAAGAGTTAAAGGAACAGGGTTGCTTGTCTTAGCAAAATAAAGGTTTAGAGAATATAAAATGGATTGCTGCTGTCCATAGATGTACCAGGAGAAGGATGGAAGAGCAGAGGACAGACTGTAGAAAAGTTCATAGAATCACAGAATGATGAATTACATAAGCTCAAACACAGTTTTGGTCAAAGAACTTGAGGGCCATGAACAAGATTAGGACATTGACAAGATTAGGAAATAAGAGGAAGTAATTTAATTACTATAGAGTAACCAATGGGAGACAACTGGGCTTGATGACCTAAAAGTCCTTTCATGCCTCCTTCCTTTCCTAAAAGGCGTTATTTTCCAGTGAAAATCAGCATGTGCTGAAGCTACTGTTATTATTGTTAATTATTAATTGTTAATTAATTAAACATTCTGGCCCTTATCACACAACAGCGGGATTTTGTGAGCTTATGTACATAAACTTAGCAGTAGAATCCACAAGCAAGTACCTGTTGTCAGTGTGTGAGATCTGTGTGCCATGAGAGCTCATTTGTACACAGTAAAAAAAGCATGTGCAGCTGAATCACACAATAGATGACTTCCACGTGGATCTTCACAGTCTGCAAGGTAACTTTGTCTACTTTCATCTCACAGTGTGTTAACATTGCTGACATGGCAAACTACTCCTCACTAGAAAAGATGCATTAAAATCACACCTGTTGTACATTACGAAAAAGTTTTCCATGTAAATGTGTCCTGAAGTTATGAGGAATCTCACTATAGACTGTGAAAATGAAGGGAGCTACATCCCAGGAAAGAGCTCTTATCACAAGCAAAAGGTCTCCACTAAGGAAATCATGCTGGCATACCCAGCACATTAAGACCTGACTTCCTAAACATTGCCTTCCCTTTACAGAGAAGTCCTAGGTATGAAACTTCAATGCTCGTGTTCAACAAGTAAAGCTTAAAAATTTATAGCCTGATTCACTTTTCTATTAGATCAGCATGAAACAGGGGTCACAACATGGTATAGCCCTTCTAATTCAAACTGTAGATATGGTATGCAGTTAATGAGCTTTCAGAAAAATTGGATAAAATCTTACACTGAATCTTAAAACTATGAAGATGATTCATAAAAGTTGATCAAAACCTTTTTCATTGTCCCACTGCAAAAGTTGCAGGGTCATTCTACAAAGCTATTGGTGAACAGACATAGAAAGAATGACACACTGAATTTAGCACAGCTCTGACTAAATTCAAGAGCCTTGTTTGAATTACAACACTTCTGAGTTGTAATAATAACACATGGAAAACTCTCTCCCCTATCCACCACACTTAGCCCAGCAGGGTGGAGCATGCAGGTAAGAAAGAAATTCTTCAAAGGAAACATTGGTTCTCAGGAGGTGTATATGTTAGCTGAGTTCATGTACAAATCCTGAACTCTACCTGCCTATAAAGTAAACAAAAACATGTTAATTTTAAACAAAACTACATTTATCCATATCCCCCCAAGTGTAAATATGTGTTAAAACACCTCTAAAAATAGAGTTCAAAGACAAAAGCCTTTCCTATGGGAATCAACGAGAGAGAATTTCTTTTCATCTCAGTAAAACCTCAATTCAAAAGGAAGGCTTCAGCCTTTGGGGAAATACCTAAAAACAATGTTAAGATGTTTCAAAAACTATTTTCTACAGTTTTGAAACAAGCTCACCTGAGTCTAAATTTCTGAGGTATGACAGATCTTGTTAAGTAATTTTAAAAACAAAACCAGAAGCAGCAATACATACAACAAAAAATGTCTGGTTCCTTTCTATGCATAAAAGGAAATAGATGCCTTCAGCCTTGTTTCACTCCAAAAAATAAAGTTCTGTTTGAGAAGAAACCACACTTTTCAAGGCATTTCCCAAAGCTGGTATGAAAAGCTTCAGCATACCTCCTGCACTCTTGGAAAAGTTCCTCCATGAAGTCAAATCTCCTTCCCTGCCTCTAGATGAAGAACTGCAAGTAATACAATGAACACAGTCATTGTACTCTGAGATCGCCGACATCCTTGCTGCTAGGAACACTTTAAATTACATGTTTAGCTGGCATTAGAGTTAAATCTTTATGAGGCAGACATGCTCAGAGCTAGTACCAGGCCTATGTGTGTGTCCTGTGTACAGACTGGCTGTTCAAGATTCTAGAAAACACATTAACTGAGGAAGAATTGTCATTGATAAGTATGAGCTACAGCAAATGTTGCCTATGTATCCTCTGTTCGTTAGCTCCCAAGATCATAACTTCATGAGAGAAATTTTTGTCATAACTAAATAAGTTCATTTCCATATATGAATACTTTCTAGACAGTCCCAAACAATTCTGCATCATGCATACCTGTAGGTCACCATTGCAAGGTCCTTAGCACTTTGCTGAAACCTAAGGTTAGGTTCTTCAACCCATTTTATCACTGATTTTTAAAGTAAATAGGATGCTTCCTACTTTTACAGTAGACTTTGTCACCTGTAACTGCAGACTGGTTTTTTGTTTTACCAGGCACTGAGTAAACACGGAACAAATGCATGATCCCTGTTTTGAACAGCTTCCAAGCTAAGTATCTATAAGAGCTGTACTTCAGTTTGAACATACAACCTCACAGGAAAAAAAACCCAAAAAAGAACCAATGCTATATTTTTGGACTTGCACAAGATCTGTGTCATCATTTTCCAGATCATTTCTGTTTATTTGTTTACCTCTAACAATATTTCTTTATCATCTTCTTTCAGATACTAAGTTTCTGAGAAACCAATTAATAAAGACTTGGGTTAATATGCTACAAGGGTTTATAGCGTGTGGCGCTGGTCCTTATGAGCGACATATTTGACTCATGAGAAATATTGTAATTGCAATTTAGACTCAAAACCTAGCTACTTCTGGCTTGATATTCTTGAGAAGAAGAAGATGAAAGACTTGTCTGTATGTGTGTGGGTTTATGGAAGAACGTCTGGTTTCCAGGTAGCTACTCCTTTTTCAGAGTAAGTGTAATCCATATAAAAAAAACCTGGATGCTTTTGTCTCATACACAAATTTAATGCTTCTAGCTCTTTTTGATTAGATGGTGCACTTGCTTGCACTCATGCTTCTAAAATCCATGAGTGAATGTCATAATATTCATATAGGCTTTTACTAAATTACTTTTTAAAGTTAAAGGGGGGGGGGGGGGGGGGGAGCAAAATTGCACACTGAAATTGTGGAAGGTGAAAAAGGAGAAAATATGTATTCTCCTTAAATGCCTTTGATTAAAATGTAGATTATTTTCTTTTGAAGAAGAGATGAATTTGATTCTGATTTTAAGCCTCCTGAAGTGTCCATATGTGTATCTCAACTGTAAGATATGAAAATGAAATACAGGACAGAAGATCTAAACCAGAAAAGAATCTTAGAGCAAGACAATAATATTTAAAGAAGGTATATATTGCAGTATTCTTAAAGAGAATATTTCATTTTCTATGAAAACAATTCATTGTATTTTTTCAAAACCTCAACCTTTAAAATGGCTGAAGTTTATTTAATAATTTAAACTCTTTGTGTTTGATATAGGTAGAGAGAATTTTTTTCTTGACAGAAATATGCTTAAAGTGTAAAGGAGAAAATTGTCAGGACCTATGAAGCACATAGTAGATTTTAACTGTATATGGAAGGAATTAAATGTATATGTATATGGAAAAGAAGTGGAAAGGAAAATAAATGGTCCTGTAAAGAGGATAACAGATGGTTCCATTTGATCAGAAAGCTGGCTAGGGTTTCTTTGCAATCACTTTTTGATAATTTCTAAGAATTATTTCCTTAGTTTATGTAGCTTGTGGATACTAATTGTCTGATTTTATACATCACTTACTGAACATTTGACTTAATGAAATGGTAAGACAAAACATCTGTTGACTACCTTTGATATTTATAAATAACTAGACATAACATAAATGAAGATGCTAAATTAGAAGAAAAGAAAAATGCAGTAAGAAGGCAATGCCACTTGTTAAATTTACTCTTTTCCACTTCCCTGGGTGATATATCACAGAAAGGTTGTCTGAGCTGTCATTGTGGCATCACTAAGAGGATGTACACAACATCTTCCATTCAAATTACCTTTCAAATCAATCACCCTCATCAGGCTGCTATCTTCATCTGATGGCTGTAGGACAAATGTTTTGGCTTATAGGTAGGAAATGTTAGCATTTGAAAGAGCTCCGAGAAAGAAGGTTCAATGGTTAACTTTGATAAATTGTGTTTAAAAAGACAGCAAATAATATACTTTTTAAAATACTTCACGTAATGGGCTTGCAATTTCTGAAATAAAAAGGCTGCTATACATTCCCGTCTTTGCCTCCATCCCCGCCCCCCCCCCCCCCCCTCCAAGTGCAGGATGTGTCCCTGAAAAACCTAGGATGAATACTCACTGGGTTTTCCCAAACATGTATTATTCAAAAATGCACTAACATGACACACCCATGTATTGCTAGTAGAACTGTCTTCTGAATCTTAAATTACTTGGTTTATCTGAAAGACTGAATTTTCCCACTAGTGTGTGTGTGTTTGTGTGTATAGAAAAGCATGAAGGAAATAGCTGGGACAGCATGAAGGTTTGTGTTATGTTCCAGCCAGATTAAACTATAAATCAGAAGCCTGGGTATTTTAATAACACATTAAATAGTCCCTATGCCCTTAGTACTGCATAATTGTGAGTTAAATAACAGCTTCAAGTATTTTCTGTGGTATTTTCATTTTTTATACAGTAGCTTTTTAAATATGATAAATGATACTTAGCTTCAAATGCATTGTAAATACTGCATGCATGTTACCAATACACATTTTAGAATTTTCTAATCTTGCTTTAGCACATATGGTATTATCAATTACTTACACTATTTTAATAAATGTAACATTTCTTTAAAATTACATACAATTTATACTGGATGCCACTAGCCCCTAGTCTACTTTGGCACATACTTATTTATTTCAGCTACAATTTATAACTTTGTGAAATACACTTTGTGTAATTGAAAATAATGACACAAAAATCATCTACTCTTATAAACTGGTAGTATGATATACTATCCTGATAGCTTAGTGTACTATATGAAGTCAGTCTGCAGAGCCATGCCTTTGAAATATGATTTAAAACAGAATTTATAATGTCACAGAATTACATAAAACTGTGTGAAATTGTGCAGATAATCATTTAAATCTCCCTACATGAAAAGATAATTGCTCCAGAAATTAACTGTACCTGGGGTTCATTCATTTGGTCATGGCTAGTTTCTTATATAGTGATGATTTGATATTACAGCTAATTAAGATCAGGTCAGAGTTGCTGAAGGTCAGACATTAATGCACAGGATCATTGAAATGATAATTATAAACAGATTAGGAAGCTACGGTCTTTTATAAGGGGTTATTAGATAATTACTGTGAGAGTGTACGGCTTACTGTAATAATGGATTATCGACTACTTACAGCGTTTTAAGGGTGAGAGTATATTACTTCCTCAAGGACTAAGAGGAATAATGTTGTTGGAACTCAGGGCTCTGTAAATAAAATAGCACCAATTGCTTTTCAATTTTCTTCTAGAGAATATGTTCCCTTATTGGAATAAACTATATCATTTTATATCAATGAGACTTTAAATAAGGAAAGTACTTTACAGCTTTTTTCCCCTTTTTGAGAAAAAAGAAGAAAATGTACTTTAAAAATAAAGATTTTATCCTGTTTTAAACATATAAGTAAGGCTGCCAGAAGCTTTAACAAAGCAAAGGAATGGGAACAATAAACATTTTACAATGACTCAGGGAATAGGAAAAGATTAACCTGAAACTTATGAATGTAACAATTGCACAATTCCTTCCCTCATTGCTGTGACTTTTATTCAAACGTGCCCTTTCACAAATAAAAAAAAATATTAAATAATAAAATAATTATTGTATAGCTGTAGCACACCTTGTTCTACTACTGGTTGAACTCCATTTCACTTGGAATTTTGTGCATCAGAGCATGACCTATAAATCAGTAAGGAGGAAGAGGGCTTGAAAGAGCTTCTGGAAAGATAGCATCATTTAAATACTGCAGAAGACACTCACAGATAGGTTCCAAATGTGGCAAGTGTAAAGGAAAAAGAAAGTAATTTGTGCCACCTATGGTGACAGTGACGGTATGATCAAAAAATCAAAACAAGCATGAGGGATACCTGGGTTGTCTTCTTTGAAAATAAGACTGTTTTTATTATGTAGTCCTTCTATGCAGAACAAAAGATAACCTTTGTAGAGAAAGTACTTTATTCTCTTGGGCAAAAATTGTCATATATAATAACAGTGTTGAGTTGTAGATGGAAAAGGATGTATTTAGCCCAATCTTTTCTACAAAGGAAAGAACAAGACACATGAATGTGTGACTTGCAAAATGTGTCCTACACCTGATTGTAGTGAAGACTGGAAAGGCTACAAGGAGGCTGAGTGGCACTGGCAGCAGGGGAAGCAGACCACTTATGCCTGAAGACTCCTGAAAAAATTTTGGCACCTACAGCGGAATAAAACCAGCACAAAACAGGAACAGAAGGGCTGTTTTCCTGGCCCACAACTATGAGGAGATCTCCACCATCTGATTCTTCCCAGATCTTTTGATGGCAATGGTAATAGGATGACTGTTATTTCCCACTATGCCTTAGGATATGCTGCAATACTGGGTCAGTATTTCAGCATAGGAGACAGGAAAGTCCCCTCTCTGAATATTGGAAAGAAGTAAGCTGGGAGGGGCTTTGAGTCATCGCTTTTTCACCTTTCCTAGGAGACAAAGACATTCTAAATCAGTCTTATGGAGGCCAGAATCAAACACTCCTGGCTGTTCTAAAACCTTTAAAATATATCAGCCTTTCTTGCATGTGAACTGATCTCTGACATCCACTCCTCTTACAGCCTCAAGTTCAGGCATGAAGCTGAAATAAACCCATCATCTGCCCAGTTTTACTACTAAGATAATGTAAATTTCATTCAGTACATACAGGAAAGTGTTAGTACACGTTTAACATTTAGTGTAACTTTGTTATACAGGCCTGATCTACCCTGCTAACACATACATATATCAAAAATACTCAAGATGCTTCAGTTTTCATTTGCATATGTCTGAGGTCAGCCTGTCCTCTACTTTTTCAATCCATAGATGTAAATCTTGCAGCACTGCCATATAAACCCAAGGGTTAGCCAAATCTATTGGGCCACATCCTCAATCTTCTACTGAGCATCTTGGGGCTGCTTGGAGCAACGGATAAAGTCTCAGGAATGTAATACAGGTATAGCAGCACCTCTCCTCGATCAGGGGGCACACATCACTTTGCCCACCCCATCCCCCACCCCCACCCCACCCCCCGATCTCTTCATGTAAGGGAATATCTGGCACACCAGTAAAATTTTAACAGGGTAATTCTGAAAAGTGAAGAAGTTCTGCATTACCTCTGTGCAGAAGTTTTGCATGTCTACATGTGAGAGAATGTGGCATATTAAGGCCCCAAGGATAACATCCCATGCTCTTTTTTGCACAAAAATCTTATGCTTCTGTTACTGAACAATGAATACTGATGTCCCACTGCCTTTGAATGTTGCTGCACAATGTTTTACAGGTTTTCCTACTACATATTATGTCTGCTTCTCATCTGAAATTTATTTTAAGCTTACACTAAATTTGTTGAATTGTTGAAAGTGGCAACATGCTAATTTTTTTCCCCTAGTTACCACTGCTGAAATACTTTACAACTTACAGACTGTTATTTGCCTACTGCATATCAATTGATTATAGGTGTTGAATTATGATGGATAGCCATGTGATAGCAGCAAAATTCCATGCTATTTTAAATTATTTTTTTGGATGTAATTCTATAGCTAGATTTAAACAGCTCCAATGAAAAATTCTGACTTTTCTTTAAAGGAATGAATCAGAACAAAGGAGATATCTGATCTTTATCATGTTGTTTTTTTCAGGGATTATTCCAAACATGTTTTAAAACAAAAGCACTTTACCTTAAAGGAGGAATCTAATTATAGCAGATATGTTAGATGAAGCTTTCTGTGTGTTTGTGAGTCACAGAGGTTTAATTGAAGACATTTGTTTGTTGCTATTCAATCACTGAGACTACACTTTGTACAATGAAGGTGTTGAAAGAAGATTTACACAATCATAATGTTATACCATCTCTTTGTTCAGCTTTTGTAGAAGAAAATTACACACATCTCAACAGTTCTTGCAAGATTAAATCTACAGTTTAAATTTGCTATTTGAACTTTGTATTCAAAACAGCATTCCACAATTAGTGAGCCATGCTGTGTGGCCTGGGGTTAAACTAAATGAGAGACAGGAGAGACAGGGTGAGGGGTGCCTAGGACCAGTGTTTTCAGGTAGGGTGTGTAAATAATGGCGCTTTGATATCGGAGTTCTCAGCCTACACAGGGTTCATTCACATGTGTCCATTTTTGACAGTAGTGCAGGTCAGAAAAAATTCTTTTCCATGGGTGAAAAGTGGCAGCACTAGGAACAGCATTACTCCTGTCAAAGAAGAGAAAATCCTGGGTGTTTGGATATTTGCTGTATTTCTTGCCTTGCATGAATGATAGAAAGATGGCCATGGAGAGACAAAAAAACTCTCTTTGAAGCTAAAGAAAAAAAAGCCGAATATTCACCACAACTTGCAGGCCCTAAAATACTATTGACGACACTTAAAAATACATCTAAGCACACAGTCTAAGCATGCTTGTGTTTGTGATTATGTGTATGGGTGTATACACATACGTAAAAAAAAATATCTATATATACAATGTGTGTATATATATTTTTGTGTACATGTGTATGTATAAATACATATACACACATATATAATGTTTTCCTGAGTATTAGGCTCTGCCAGAGCAAGTGATAACAGGCAATTTCTCTATGCCCACAGCATCACCAGGAAGTAATTTCAAAGCAATAAGTTTGCCCACTCCCTTTTTTGCTGGTTTAAAGCACAGGTTGAAAAGGTTTGCATTTTCTCCTTTGGACCCAACAGGATACTTACACCCACTAGCTACAGTACTACAGCAAATACCGTTGACACTTCAAAGCATTCAAAACACATGAGTAAGACCCTCAAGAAATAAGATTTCAAATGAATCTCCTTTTGGAATTTTTCTTTGATTTCTGCTGGGGTTTTTTTGGGTGGTTTTTTATTGAGGGTTTTTTTTTTTTTTTTTTAGCTACTTGCTTTGTGGCTTTTGCACAAATACTTCCACTGCCATGATGCTGTCAAGATTTTTTTATGTTCTTGAAAATGAAATTCATAATGTACTCTGTTGGAAATTTAAGTATGGATGAATGAGTAGAGACTGAGATCTAGGACAGGAATGGGAGGACAGAAGTAAAAGGGGACAAGAAACAAGATATAGGGAGAGGAAGAAGAGCTGAAATAGGCTGAGAATGTAAGATAGAAGAGAAAAAAAATTTGGAAGTACAGAACAACCTACTAAAGTTAGGCAAACATATAACTAGACTTGTAATTATTATTTGGGGATCTACACTTTTATACAGTCACTAAGCATCACTGTTAAATCAAGCCAAATGTACCTCTCTACATACCACCAACTACTCATCTATTCTTTCTCTGGCAAAAGAAGAACCAGCCCACTAGCATACTGTACCTTTGCTCAAGAGATCATTTGGATTTCTAATGACTTTTTAGTTTTTTCCTCCAATGGAAAAATGTTATCTTCTCAAAACTGCCACCATTTATTTGCAAGCATGAATTTAAATGGAATGAATTTTAGAACATATCAAAAATATTCACATTCAAAATGCAAATGAAAAAACCAAGTTTTTTTTTTCCCAAATTGTTACTGTTAGGAAATCTACATTAATTCACCATTAAAAATCATTAAGGATTTCTAAGTTGATGCAAAAATGAAACATTAAAAGTGTTTTAGTTCATGCCATCTCAGTTATTTTTTGGCAGTTAGGGATTTCAGTTTTCAAGATACATGTAGGATAGGAAACCTTTGTATCTCAGACATTCTCAGAGGACAGAGAAATTTCTTCTGGTTAACCCTCAAAGTATTAAGTCAGCAAAGTGTCCAGAGAAAAGCAAATCTGTAACCACAGTCCAAAAGGGGAGATAAATTTTTGATTAAGTCCTGATTGTACCAGGGTATTATGAGATGAAGTTACTAGTAGGACCTCTGTCGAAACTGTAGAGGAGGTAATGTGTGAAAGCTGTGATTCATGAAGATGCATATTCTACTTTAAGGGGAAAAACACCAATATTCCCCTTCTCTTATCCAACCTCTCTTTTCTATGGGAAGAAGGAAATGAAGTTCCTATTAGATTCCCTGCATCTTTATTTTTAGTAAATTAAATAAAAGAACCAAACAATGACCTTCAGATTTTTTACTTTACTATTTTGTCCTTATTAATCTTCTAGCCTATTCTTCAGCAGGAGTGAGAAATGCAAAAACATTGGTAAATTATTGTACTATTAACTCTGTGGCTAAAAAACAGATTTATTTGCATTCTCCACAAACTGTTGTAAGGATTTTCAGACTCCAGTTCATGCTTTGGTATCTCTCTGCTATAAAGCTGAGGCACAGGCAAGAGATTTACAAATATTCAAGCCTCAGTGCTGTTCAAGGTTTACATCTAAGAAGAGTGTATACCATCATTTTCTCCTATCTCAGGAAACTGAGACATTGTAGAATTACCTTTTTAGAGTGATTTAATTTTCTTTTATTTCCCTGTGCTGTAACTATTTTTGGCAGTTACTGATTATCATTGTGCTGGGATAGAGTTAATTTTCTTCATAGTAGCTGGTATGGGGCTATGTTTCGGGTTTGGGCTGGAAACAGTGTTGATAACAAAGGGATTTTTTCGTTATTGCTGAGCCATGCTTGCACAGTCAAGGCCTGTTCTGCTCCTTGCCCACCCACCGGCAAGCAGGCTGAGGGGGCACAAGAAGCTGGGAGGGGACACAGCTGGGACAGCTGACCCCAGCTGACCAAAGGGATTTTCCATACCACATGGTGTCATGCTCAGCATATAAAGCTGGGGCAAAAAGAAGGAAGATGAGGAGGGACACGTTCAGAGTGATGGCGTTTGTCTTCCCTGTAACTGTTAAGTGTGATGGAGCCCTGCTTTCCTGGAGGTGACTGAACATCTGCCTGCCAGTGGGAAGTAGTGAATAAATTCCTTGTTTTGGTTTTGCTTCTCTTGTGCATGCGGCTTTTTCTTTACTTATTAAACTGTCTTTATCTCAACCCATGAGTTTTCTCACTTTTACTCGTCTAATACTCTCCCCCTTCCCACCAGGGTGGAGTGAGCAAGTGGCTGTGTGGTGATCAGTTGCTGACTGGGTTAAACCATGGTAATCATCCATTTAGGTCTAGCTACCCCTGATAATTCCTGCTTTGTTTTCCACAGCATAATGCACCCAACAGAACAGTAAGAGAAATCCTTTCACAATAAATATGTGCTGAGCAGGCATCTGTGACTGTCAGAAAAGTCTGACGCTGCCATGTGGAAGATTTCTTCCACCTGCTGATCAGCAAACAGGGATAAAATTTATTTTCTGATGGGTCAGAGCAAAAAATACTAGACGTAAGAGGATCTAAAGTGATAGACGCTCTTTCCTCTGTCACCTGAAATGTAATCCAGCTTGGCATCCCTTACAGTGCAGTAGGGTAACCCAGACACATGCACAAGTTGAGTAAAGAATCACCTTATGTTAGGCAGGAAAAGACATTTAGGACAGACGGGCTATGGAAACACTTGAGTAGCTTGACTCAAAAGTATTTATATGTGTGTATAGGAGGCTCTGTTAATATGGGACTGATGGCTTTGTATCCCATTGTGACAGTAGGCTTGTGCAGTGTATCTTTTCTTTAAAAATCAAGTAAGACAGTCTTGTCTTCTGAAAACAATCACAAGCTGGGAAACATAAATTCAGAGAAATCAGGTACAAAATGTTAGTTATTCAGGTGGCAAAAAAGGACAAAACCTATTTGTTTAGTGACTATGGCATGCTCATCAAGTAGATGGGTTATGTAATTGAATTTCTGTCCTGAGCTGAGAGATGCTAACCTAGGATCCTAACCTAGGTGCCTAACTACTACAGATTTGTATTTGTAGAATTATTAACTGCTTGTGACTCCTTTATAACTCCTGCAGAACAAAGGCTTGGTAAGACAGATATATAAGGAACTTTGGTGCTGATTTTTAATTTTATTAGAATCCTAAAAAACATTTATTCTTTCTTATATGCATACTAAGGAATTTTAAGAGTTCTACAGATGATTAGATCTTTTTTTGCTTTTCTCCAAACTCCACTGACTTTCATGCAGAGAAAAACTTTATACATTGAATGAACTGTTTGAAGTAAATTTATGGTGAATGAAAAAATGGAGAGAAGCCCAGTTTGTCATTTGGTTATTTTTTTTAGTTATTAGACCTAGAATGACTTCCATAAAGTGGCTTACCTTAGTTTTTCAGATACATGATTTTTTTTTTTTTAATAAGAATTTTCCAAAAAAAGAAAGACTATCCTGCTCTCATTTAAAGTAAATGTTCTCTTTGTTTGTTTCTGTCTAACCTCACAGTTCAGTAGCAAACTATAAAAACTGTAAAGTATTGTGATAAATTTCACATTTTTTAATTTTCAAAGGCCACAAAACTATATTTGGGGACAGTCATCACACACAAACGTTCAGTTTCCCTGAAACAGAATTAATTCTTGGCAAGCTATTCACTAGTGTATATACATTTTTACTCCTTTCTTTAAACTGTTGTAAAAAGGTGTTGTATTTCCACCCCTTGATTTTCATTCATTACCAAACTGAATTCCAAATATGTTTATAAGTAAATTCTACACCTATCCAGAAATGCCTTGATATTTTGATGGAAATAAGAGACTGATTCCGTCATTGTCTTGACTAAGTTGGTGCTCACTGCTCAGTGTAACAAATCTTAAGGTTAACTTCAACAGAAGTCAATCAATACATCTTTATTATTCTGTGTATGTGTGTAAAACATCAAAGACTAACTGACAAGAGACAGCTAACATTTCATTTCTAGGACAAGAACCTGTGAAACCTTACTGTATGGATAATAGTTGAATTTTAAATAATTTTAATCTCTTTTCATATTTCAGTGTCTGAAGAGTTCAAAAAGTTGAAGTACATATATGAAGCAAAACAGAAAATAGTGTGAATGCAGGAAAATGCACCAAAAATATCCAAGTAAATTTATAGAGCTATTATAACCATCTTTCACTGAGACTATCTTCACTGTATTAGCTGCCTTTTGTGAGCATGTGCTTCTAGGTAATTTTTACATTATTCAGGCTGGTTGTTTTTCTTATTTGATGAAATGTACATTTCAGAAACATGTCTAGTTGGTTCAGAGGAAGAAGTCAGTCTTAAATGCTTTCAATTCCTGTAGTATATTGTAAATATATGTACAGTTGAAAGAACAGCTTTCCAAATGCATGAAATGATGCTGACAAATTTTGGCACTTCAAATGGGAAGTAAATGAAAAATCTCATGTAGTAAAATATGCACCAAATGTCTATTTTAATTCGGTATGTTATTAGCATGATTTCATATGACAGTTACTCTATAAATAAGTTGATTTAATAGGAGCTTTATTACATGATTAAAATGTAAATGTTTTTTTTCAATTATATTTAAATATTTACAGGGAATTGTTATCTTGTGTTTTCCTTAATTCTTTTTCAAACTGTACTTAAACATTCAAAATAACATTGTTCAACTGTTTACTATAAAAAAACTAAAATTAATGTGAAAATAATTGATACAAGAAAAAAGATGCTCTTTAAAGATTGAAGATGTTGCAGACACAGTGTCAGCTCTTTTGGTTACCTGTTTCTACAAAGATTTCTGACATCATTCTTTAATATTTATATTATATAACATCTATAGTCAAATTAATTTGACACTTTAACAGGACGAAGCAACTGTCCTAGTGCTATATAGAACAGAACTGTTTAACTGAAGACCTCCACCCATTGCATTTGAAATCGGTGGGCACTTCTTCCTTTCAGAGTGACAAAAACTGCAAGGGAATGCATACTTGTATTCTGAGAACTAGAGCTGCTACTTTTTTATAGAATCATAAAGGTGGCAATGGCTATCTAATTTAGATTAAAAGTTACTAACATTTGCTGTGTGACTTAAGTCAGCAAGTCTCAAGATATTTAGCTATGAGATGCCTGAATCTCTTCATTTTAATAACTGGTTATTTAAAAATACTTTATACTCTGAAAAAAACCACCCTTTCAGAACTTGTGTGTAATTATTATCACTTGAAAATCAAAACTGGTTATTAGAAAGATCTTTCACAGAATTTTACCATTTTAGTGTCACTCTCTGTTTTGTGTTAAAAAGATGCACCCTTCAGAAATCCAGTTGCAGTTATTTGAATGTGTTATTCATGTCTCTTCAGCCATCAGCTTCTGGTCCTTCCCCTGAAGGAGCTTTCTGGTGTTGCACAGCTCCTTAAGAGCAAACTTCAGCTTTCCAGGCAGTTTACCCTTTCACCTGAATGCCACTTTTGCTGTATTCCTTAATTAATTAGTTAGTCCTGAGTAGCTTCTCTACCCTTTCGGCACAATTCCTTAATGGCTGTCAGAGGGCCATGTATACAAACCCCACTTCTCTGAACAAACAGAACAGTTGCTCTGGTGCTACTCTGCTTTTGCTACTACAGTACTTCTCACAGCTGCTAACTAGATGGAAGTGGCTGCCTAACCCACAACAGTTTGGAGATCTGGTAGCTAATGTCTCAAACGAGCAACTCATAGCTTGGTGGGTTTGAATCAGCTCCTGCTGCACTGTGCCCATCCACTGAATGCATTGTTAGGAAAGGTCAGAAATTTGTAACGTTACCTGGCCATAGAAAATACCATTTTTTCTGTGGAGCTTTCTAATAGCAAGTCCACTGCAGGACTGAGACTGCAGAAAATATACTCAACAGTGAACAAACACAACATACCAGTAATATGCAGTCAAGTCTAGATCTCCATTTTGGTTTGCTTTGGTGAGCTTCAGTTGATCAGTAGCTTCTAACTAAGGTATAATCCTTCTGTTAGTCATAACGTATGCAAAGTTAGATGCCAAGGCAAAAACCAAACTGTTTTTGAAGGAAATTACAGTTAAACTATCTTGCTTCACTGTATGTAGTACTGCTGCCACCTTCTTTTGTATTCCAGTTGTCAAATATCTTAATTCTTGTGTTCCATCACATTTACATGGACGGTACCACCAGAATACCAATGCTACACTTCCAAACTCAATACCCCTCAGTTAGGTCTCCTCTCTGTGATGTGTTCTTGTAGCAGATGGATGATGGTGGAAATCTGTTTCTTACAGTTACCTAAAATCTTCAGCCTCACTTTAAATGTATAGTACATAACATTAGAGAAATTTTTCTTCATTATCTTCCTACTAATTTTATACATATATATACCCCCCAATCCAGCGTTTGCACACCTCTCAAATTAGGTGCCATAAAATACATTGTGCTTGTCTTCCAAATGGTGCAAGAAATACACAAATTGATATATTCCAAAAAGTCTCAGACTCATGACTAGCATCTGTTTCAGACAAGGGAGGCTCACTAGCTACCCAGAACTAAGCATGACCCAAACTGCCCATGATCATCATCTCTGTCACTGGTGCTTGTGGAGAGAGGTGGGGGGGAAGGGAAAAAATCACCAAAGATGAGGAAAGTAGGATTGCTTAAATTAATTTTCAGTCTGTATTTGGAAGCAGTAGCTGCCCATTAATTAAGGAAGCATTTTACTAAGTAGTTTTCTGTCTAAGCTAAGTAAAATCATAAGTTTAAGAGAAACTGTCGTGGATTAACTTTGGCTAATAACCAAATTCCCATCTAGATGCTCTCTCACTCCCACCCCAGTGGGATGGGACAGGGAGAAAATAAAAACATGAGTGAGAAAGCTCATGGGTCGGGGTAAAGATGAGGATATTGTTTATCAGTTACTCTAATGAGCAAACCAGACGTCTCTGGGAAAACGGATGTGTTGACAAATAAAATAAATATTTTCTGGCAGTGGTAAACAAAAATACTAACATTAAACCAACATCTTTCCTTCCCCTTTTCTCAGTCTCAACTTCACACCTTTGTCCAGACTCTACCCTCCCCACCCCTGCCCCAAGCTGTGCAAGAGGGATAGAGGGTTGGGGTTATAGTCAGTTCATAATGGTTTCTTTCTCCACTCTTACTTCATCACACTTTTCCTTGGCTCCAGCATGTGTTGTCCACAGACCACAGCTCCTGTCAAGGATATCCACCTGTTCCAGTGCAGGTCCTCCACAGCCTGAAATGAATAATTTAGTGCCATGGAGCATCTCCTCTTCCTCTTCCGCCTTCTCTGACCTTGATTTTCCCTCTGCTGCTTCTCACGCTGTTTGTTCCCCCACCTCTGCCCATCAAGCACTTTTTGTCCTTTCTTAAATACACTTTTCCAGAGGTGTCATCAGTTTGGCGGATGGGCTCAGCTGTGTCCTGTGGTGGGCCTGTTGAAGCCAGCTAGAACTGTCCGGAACCAGCTGTGTCCATCATGGGGCAGCCCTGACCTCTCCTCACAGAAGCTGTCCCTGCAGCCCCCACTGCCAGAGCCTGGGCATTTACACCTGGTACAGAAAGACATTCCTAAAAATGTACACCATATGAGAAATACTGAAGAATGGGCATCTGGTCTGATGTGGAAGAGTAGTCTTGCAATGGTGTAGGTTCCAGAGATTAGATTGCGTTTGTGTAAATATGTCAAAAATAATTAGAAATGAAGCAATTATAGTTTGCCAATCACCAGAAGTCCACCTAGTTTAGTGTGAATCACTTGAAAATTTTACATTGCTCTGACATTGTGACATGACAGAGAAGAATGACCTATGGAAGAAAGGACACTGGGTACCAGCTGGCAAAGGACAGGGCACTGAGTCTGTTCTGTGGTAAACATCACAACCAGAGCAGATTCTCTCAATTGAAAAAAATATAGTGCCAGCAAGGTATGCCCAGAGAGTAGCATCATTGGCAGTAAGGAATTTTTTTCAGAAGGCCTGCCAGCAGAAAATGAATGCATTAATTTTTGAGTAAATGGATCCCTAAACTCTGATCATTAGACGAGAAGAAGCTTTCACAAAATCTACCAGTGTCAGAGGAATGGAAATAATTGAGAAACAATTTTAAAAGAGCCGCAAAGAGTGTTCTAGGCAACTATAAGTTTAGAAGAAGGAGTAACAAAAGTGGCAAAGTTTCAGAACTTGTGATACTGAATGACAGTGGTAAAATGATAAAATAAATACTTATAAATGATTAGTAAATTACATGAGGAAATATAAGTCTAACTGTACAAGCAGTGAGGGAACTGAAATTATTAGTGCTGAAGAAAGACATCTTAGAGTTATTGTAAATAGTGCTTAAAACCACCAGCTTAATGTTTGGTTCATCTGACAAATAGATGTGAAGGATTATTAGAAACAGAAGAGAAAACACAGGAAACCACAGTGTAAATCTAGCAATCTCACTTTTTGAAATGTTGCATCCAGACCTATTTCTAGTTCTAGGCACCATATCACACGGCAAAAGGAAACTGTCAATGCTTTATGGCAGGAAGGATGATTCTGTGAATGCTGGATACCACAGCTTTTGAAGGAATTTTGGGTGAGGTACACTGAGTCATCTACAAAAGAGCCTTGTACAATATAAGCTGGATTTTTTGGGGTGTTTTATTTACCTTTTGTTAACAAATCTGCATCTAAGCTTCTAAATAAATCTTGCTTAATGCATGTCTCTCCTCTTTTTCAGCATTAAGCCAATTCATTATTGTGAAAACAAGATTAATTGGGATAATTTGACAAATTGAGGCACATTATGCCTTTAGAGATCTTAAATCAAAATAAAATGGCTTGTGGAATCACTCTTGAAGGACCTCAAGACTTCTGCAACAATGAGGAACGCATTAGGAAAAAAGGATGAAAGCCTTTGCTTACACACAGAGTGACAAGAGAAATATGTAGATAACATGGAAATGCTCATTTGCTTATACTAGCAACCAGAAAACATTCAGAACTGATAGTGAATATTTTGCTGTATTACAGTTGTCAGCGAGTTTTCAACAGTGACTTTAAAGGAACCATGATAGGCAGTTTCCTTCTTCTAATCCTCAGGTAAGACACTGTTCCCACTACTGTAAGGATACAGATGACATCTGAGATATTTCACTGGAAAATCTGAATGGTGTAGAAGGTATTGATAGTTTGGTCTTCAAGCTGGGGCAGAGGAAAATGTCTGTAACTGTGAGCACCTTTGCAGGGAGTAAAATAGGTAGTCTGAATGTAGACAACAAATCTTCACGTAACAACAAAAAAAATACTTGTGGAAATTCATGGCAAGATGAGCAGAGAGACCACCATAAAGGCATTCCTACCCAACGAGGAAGATGATCGAAGCTTCAGTGGAGCACTAAACAATATAGAGAAACATGTGACTAATTAGTGCTAATTATTTGTCTAAACCAGCACCTGATCATGATGCTATGCAAAGCTGTCCACTGAAATGGGTACGAAAGTATTAAGAATTACCTAGGTGAAGATTAAGTAGCCTTATTTGTGAGATGCTATGGTAATAAACATAACACTAAGTTGCTTACAAATATCTTTAATGAAGATGTTGACACAACTATTGTAAAATTAAGGAATGAAAGCTACAGACCATAAGTTCCCATGTCAAGTATATAACTAACACTGCAGAGCCATTCATTAAAGGAGAAAAGGAGACTTTGGCCTAAATACAGATGCAGAAAAAGCTTATAAGCTTATAGAAAAAGCATGGTCTTAGTTGACATCAACCATACACAGATTAACGTCGTCATTTGGAACCTGCCAACCCATCTCAAAAGCACAGATGTTGGATATGCATGCTGAACACAAACCTTGGGAAGCTGAGATGCTTGCATACATGCTCTCTTGGGCACCTGGTAAGTGAACTTTGGTATGAAGCTTAATCTAGAGCTGCTTTGTGTATGTCAGTCTAATCAATAATAAAAAACCATCATTTACCTATGGATTATGATTGTCAGAACTGCGGAGAATAGGAAGTCATAGAAAATAATTAAAGCTACTGGCACTAAGGTAGCTGAAAGCCATGTTCCTAGCTGCTTCTACTACACTAGCAAGAGGAAGATTTTTACACTAATCTGTATTTAGTGCAAAGAGATTAAGATAGTGATTCCTGTGTTTGGAATGATGTTATAGGTCATTAAAAATTGTTACCTTGTTTAGAAAAAAAAATATGCATGAAGTGCACTTAAAAGTTGGAAAACCTAAAAGGGCCAAATGTGTGTACTTCACATTAGACTCAAATGAGTCTGTGACATCAAAAATGTTAACGTTTTTGACATGTTATGGTAATATGGGTCAAACCTAGCAAAAGAACACCTTTGCTGATGCACAGGAAAATCTGACTCCCTTCAAAAAAGTAGGAAAAAAAGAAGGTCTATGCTCTCTCACTGGGTTATTTTCACTTCTGTAAACTAATGCCAAGCGAGGCGTGTGCTGTAGTATTGGTGCTGGGCAGTAGAGGGCACTGCTTATTTGTTCTGAAGTGAAGGGGAAAAGACACTCCTGAACTCGTGTAGCTTGGTGGTGAGCCCTGCCCCTGGGGCCATGCTGGGCTGTTGCAATCCTTTCTCTGTGCAGTCCTTTAAATTACGAGAAGTTGATGCACACTTCCATTGGGCAGGACAAATTGGTGATAAAAAAGAAATCCCTCTATATCCCACATCACTACGTATTGTTTCTGCAGCTCCAAGGCATGCCTACAATCCCTTATAGTACTTGGATCAGTGTTGGAAAACAACGAACTTGTAATTTGCCACACAGCTTTTTGAGGAATGAGTGTGCTGCTTTTACATTGTCTCGGAGCAGAAACCAGCATGTAACCTCTACTCACTCTTGCAGGTGTTAAATAGTTTCATTCACGTTCATTTTTTCCCCCCTTGTCTAAAGTACTTGCCTTAGCTGAAAGCTTCAAGTTTTGTCAACACAGACCTTGTTCTGAGAAACTGTTGTAAAAAAGCTGATTCTCCCACACAACTTTGGAAGTAAAATGGTCATAGAACATGGCACAAGAGATGTTTAAAAATGCATAGATGTAGTGCTTAGGGATATTGTTTAGTGATGGACTCGGCAGTCCTGGGTTAATGGTTGGACTTGATCTCAAAGGTGTTTTCCAACTTAAATGATTCTATAATTCTATGATATAACATGATTACAGTAACACCATGCATTAGGGATCACTTATTGCTTGAATCAGACCTACTGTAACTGTTGTGACTTGGCTGGAATTAGAAAAGCTTGGGGTTTAGAGCAGTGGCCAAGGAAACTGGCAAGGATTCCTCTTTTGTAAAGCTATAAGGTTGAGAAGCTCTTAACATAAAAACTGTGCTGTAGATGAGAATCTACACAAACCCTGGAAATTATTATGATCCTACCAGAGAAATGCAATCTTTAGGGAAAAGATAGACATTATTTTCTGGCATTATCATAGATCCCAATCTAAAATATGTGATGTTTCCAGGACAGTGGGTTCTGTTTTGAACATGAGCAGTCATAAATGCTCTATAAAATGCACTGTTAATGTTTTTGCTACACTGGTGAAAAAAACCCCAAAACAGTATCTCCAAATCCCACATGTGCTCACCAAATCAGGCTACTGAAGTAATATGTCATAGAGTCACTTTATTTGCTATATCTATCCTGTACAGCCATATCAAATGCATGCCTGCATTTAATTCTGTCTAAAGATTATAGATTTCTGTGTGGTTTTGTGTGAGAACAAAGACCATATAGAATAAGTAGTCTAATAAATGTAAAAAACGCTGTGTATATATGTATTTTGCAACCCCTATTTTTGAAGACTGATGTCCATGATTCTCTGCAGGCAGCCTGGACTCCAGAATTGCCTGGATGAGATTACTGTGCTTGGAAAGGTTGCTGGAGGTCATGAGAAGCATACAGATGCATCAGTTCAACTAAGCTAAAACACAAAGTTGTCCAAATGCCTCTGCAGAGAAACAGGCATACCTTTCTTGAAGGGGAAGGAGGAGCAGAGAACAGTGTTTCAAACAAAAGTAGAACCTGGTCCAAATGAATTCTTTGCAATTTCATTAATTTAATGAATACTTGTGAGGATTCACAAACAATTTAATTGTATTTAATGTCCTGACCGGAAATGATACTCCGGTTACACTGATCTGGAACTGCTACAAGCACCTCTTCATCAACCCACATGCCCATCCTGATCTGCTGTCAGCTGGTTCCTAAGAAGGAAAAAAAATATCTTTGAACATAGTCAGCCAAGTTCTTACATTATTTGGTTCTGTGTTAACTATACCTGTGATGACTGGATGCTCAGAGTGACTAGGAATATTTTACCAATCATCATAACCATTCTGAAAGGATCACTATGTTTGTTTTCCAGAGAAAGTATTTTTGAAAAAAAAGTATTGAAAGTAGAATAAGCACAAGAAAGTGCTTATTTGCATTTTGGCTACACAAAAATGGAGATCCTGCTGTGGAAGGCAGATTCAAAACTTCCATAGATAACTTGGTGACAGTGTGGAAAAAACAGCACTCAGAAGGGTGGGGATTTGCATTATCACAGAGCTGCTGATGTTCCTTCTGCTCTCATATGACTAGAGTTATATTCCAAGAACAATGTCTATAAGACAGAAGATCAGTTTTGGTGCTTGTTCTTCATTAGGCACTTCACCAGAAGACTGAAATGCAAGGGCAATTATTACAGTAGTAGAATTTTAAATTTAAAGGTGATCGCCTAACTTGCCTAAATTATCAGAAAACAGGTGAAGCCCTGACAGTCATATACTTAAAAGTACTGAAAAACTTTGTAGAAGGTTCACTCTTCCATATATCATATGACAGAACAGCTATGAACTAGATATGTGGTGTGATATACTCATTTGCTGTGCTGAAGAGAAGAGAAAATATCATGCAGCCTAAAGAAATCTTACATCAAAATTCTGACTCAAAGGTAGGCATTGGTTGCCATAATAGAATATTTAGATTCAAGGAACTCTAATCTCTTGTGTTACTTGTAGCCATTTGAGATGCACAATACCATGAAGTGATATAACCTGCTCTTTCCCACATCACATCTCACAACTTGTAGTTGTGAGTAGTGTCAATCCATTTGACAGTGTAGCTAGCACTTGAGTGTCCTGAAGTAACCATTATAATAAATGATTTCAGAAGAGGCCAGAAGTAGCTTTTATATATATCTGTGCTGATTTACAGTTTTCAAAGAGAAGGCACACACCATATTATCTCTATACTATCTTCAAGATAACTGAAAAATGGAATATGTCAGTATACCTTTGAAATAGTTTACAGATGACTCATCTGAAACAAAAACCTTTACTATAGACTTTCCTTCATTTGGCATCTTCTGGGTTACTGTTTTGAGCAAAGATCTAGTAAAACTCTACTAGACCTTTGCTCAAAACAATTCAGAAGATGCCAAATGAATTTCTATATGGGAAGAGATGTGCTAAATGTTGTCAGGCTATGGATGCCTAAGGCTAGAACATGAGTCCAGATGGCTGAAGTTCAACAGATGCCACAGAACTACAGAACTTGCATAAATATGTGATATCAAGTGTGGGAAATCAGAGTGACGTTTGTCCGTGCAAGTATGAAAGCCTGAATATTTTCTAAAAAGAGGAGAATCGAAGTTCCTGGACTTTTACAGTTGTGTTAAAACAAACAAACAAACAAAAAAAGGCCCATGTTCTATGTCTCTATCCCATCTGCCAGATAGCTATGGAATGTTTCTTGCAGGCACTTGAAAGATGTTTCAGAATATCTATTGTAAAATATTAAATATAGTCTTCGTAATCTCTGATCTAGTGGGTTTCTAAAGATTGATGTCAGAATAAGAAACATACCAAAAAGGCTACATAACCATATTCAGCTCTCAAAATACAATACAGCACTGCTGAAACATACAGTTTCACGGTAATATTTTCTTCAGTAGATAATGAATGAAAATAAGCACTCTTGTACCGTAAGAAAAGCAATGCCAAAGATTTGGGACATCCAGTTCTATCAGGTGGCAGTGTGTGAAATAAAAAGCTAAATATTATGTATGCCACTACCTCCCTGAAATAGATGCTGCATATTTGTAATGAGAAACAATGGTCACATGCAATGGTGGTATCCTGAGAGATTGGTCCTGTGGTCATATCAAGTGCTCAATGCACCCAGACACATTTGGCAGGGAAGCAGCCAGCACTTCATCCAAATTCCATGAGGGAAAACTTACAAGAGGTTCTGAGAGCCTGAGGCAGAAAGCCAGAGCAGGTGGAAATAGCTGAGCCATAGGATGCATCACAACCAGAGCTAACGGATGCCTGACAGCAGCAGCACTGGTGTCTGAAGGTGCCTTAGAGTAACTGAGTATCATGGTGTGGGTAATAGTTCGCTTCTTTTTAGCTAAGCAAAACACAATTTCAGATACTTTTAACCAAACAACCACCTCTATTAACATAATGGTAAAATTATTTAGAAAGTTTATGTTTGAGAGGCTTTAGTGGGATGGCTAGCAGTGAGTAGTCAGATGCTGATTAACTTAAGCATCTGGCCCTGCTGGAAAATTCCTAGGCTCTGATTATTGCACCTTGCTCATCACAAAACTCTAATTTAGGACCATCACTAGAATATTTTTCAATGTACTAGGTCTATACCTTGATTAAAATGAGATCACTGACTCCTTTTTATCTTTGTGATATGCTCTTACTTTCTGTTTCTTGTGAAGTTTGTGGTTTCACATCTCAAAAATCTATCATTTTCACTTCTGACAATCTTCTACAAGAACGTCTTCAGCTTCTCTAAAACTTCCTCTGACCCTTTGAGACCCTGCTTTTTTCTTCTTTTGTTTTCAGCCACCAAAAGGAAGAAATTATTTGCCTTTATTGTCTATTGATAATTCTAAACTAAATATTCTAAATATTAAATGCATAATAGATGATGAAAAAATCTTGCTATCAAAGGCAATTTGATCAAAAAAATCTTGCTATACAGGCAGGATATCTGAAATAGAGTTTTCAAAGTCTTTATAAAACAGAGAGAAAATGCACATATATTGATGCACATATATTTAATCTTCTCTCTAGAAAACAAGTTTCATCAGTGATGTTGGATTTGTACTTTAGGCAGTAGCCACTACATTTGGAATCAATGACTACATATCCTGACTTTTGCCATTACTTATAATAAAACAAATATGTATGGATTTTTTTTTTTACAGTGAACATTTTACAGGACATGAGTTCAACATATGTGCGGCTCCAGACTGCATGAGTATAATCCAAGCGTAAAACAGCACATTATCTCTGAAGTCTCATGTGTCCTTACTTTAAACTTTCCAGTTGGCTCTTGAAAAGCCTTGCTAAAAAAGAACTTTTGTATACAAATAATTGGAAGAAAAATGAGGATTCTTTGTTCTTACCTTGCCATAATTTTAAAATAATTTAAAAAATACAGGAAATTATGAGGGCAGAACAAAACACAGTAGAACCTCTGTTTTGCTAAAAATGAAGACCCTTTGAAGTTAATAAAAAAAGAATCACAGTTGTGGAGAAGTAGGCCCTCTAGCTGACAAAAAATAATGTCCAACTAGAATTTTTTAGAATTCAATTATTTAAATGAAAAAAAAATGTCAGGCTGTCATTAGAAAGTTAGAAGAGATTATTCCTTCTTCGGTCCCCATCTTTCCCTTTTTTGTGTGTCAACCCCCCCGCCCCATGCCCCCCCCCCCCCAGGTTTTCAGAAATTAGTTGGGTATAGTAAAGTTATATATTTGTAAGTCATGAATGTTTACATTGTACATGGCTAACTGTTCTGCTTAGGTTCTGTAATTATTTTTTCCAAGGCTCTTTCCTCACTTTTCTGCTGTGTTTTAATATTAATTGAAGCAAGTTATGAAAATATCATCTGAATATGTATGGAAAGTCAAAAAACAGCTAAGAGTGGGACAGTCAAGAAAGTTGCATAGAAAAGAGCCAACATCCTTTATTTTTCTTGATGGAACATTTTTGTGATTCTATGATGCTTTCACTACCTCTGAATATCTGAAGAATTCAGAATTTTGTCAGATGTCAAGTCTGCCCACTTCGTACTAAGGAAAGCAGACAACTGCTTGAAAAAAACATAAGCCATGAATAACAAGTGATCTTGTAGAGAATGAAAGTGTAATAATTTCTCCCTAAATGTGATAGTTTAAATAACTTCCATAAAACACTTCTGTGCAACTGTTTCTATCATTAAGCAGACATAAATATGTGTGTACTTAAAACTGAGCTATCTAAAGTGGCAGTTATTAAAAAGACAGAGCCAGACTTTTCTCAGGCATGCAGAGCAAAAGAGGCAACAGTCACAAGCTGAAGCAAGG
Organism: Falco punctatus; assembly: GCF_963210335.1. Lineage (NCBI taxonomy): Eukaryota > Metazoa > Chordata > Aves > Falconiformes > Falconidae > Falco > Falco punctatus. The sequence goes on along the minus strand of NC_137582.1, from coordinate 73,986,361 downwards.
AAAATACTGGCTACATATGAGGAAAAGAAAATTCACAGTAAAGGTAGTTAGGCAGTGGAAATGGAGATTTTTGAAACCTGACTTAAAAAGGCCATGAGCAACATGATGTAACTGAAGTTAACCTTCCCAGATGATCTCCTGAGGTCTCTTCCAACCTTTTCTATGACATATATGCATATGCATTCATACATAAATATACATATATATATGTATTCTATAAAATATCTATTACAATATTTTTTCTGCTGAAAATCCCAATAAGGAAAAGAAAAGGTAGCATCATCTGCCCAAAGTCTTTCAAAATGCTAACTTGAGAACAGTCTAAGGAATATAGATATCCAGCCAAGAAATCAAATGCATGAAGAACCTATTGAGACATTTCAGATGCATATCTACATCAAGGAACAAAAACATCCTTTTTATTGTTTTCTCTTAGTAAATGCTATTTATTAAGGAATCACATGGAAAAAAAATAAAAATCAGATTTTGTGTTTATAGAAAAAGATAAATGGATTTGGACAAGGTAGGGCCTAGAAAGGCAGTCTGTCTTACCTCATAGCAAAACTGAAATTAAGTGATCTATCTTCTCCTTTTTGATCACAGGCAGTAAACCATATTTAGATGAATTATTCTAGAGTGTAAATGCATTTTGTCAATTCAGAAAACTTTTAATCTGCAGTTTATTACTAAAAAATTGATACCCTTTCCTATTTAATCCATCCCTCCCAAATTAAAAAAAAAAATATCTTAGAAATATTTTTAGATTTCAACAAGTTAGAATCTTGAACTTTTGTCATAAAACCATCCTTTACAGTTCAGAAGATCAAAGTTCTGTAATTCACGCTGTGAACCTTTTTCTTATTTTTAATTGATCAAAAATTTTTGCATCAGTTTTTTGAGAAGTGCTCTTGCTGAATCTCACGTTTCTGCTACTGGGAGTGTAGCATTACTGCAATAAAGCGTTAAAGAAAGCTTTCTGACTGGATGAAAGAATGTCTTTCATTGAAATTGCCTTATTGAAACTTACACTCCCACAATCTTACTCCTAGAAGGAATAAATATACCATAATTCAAAAATATAAAAAAGATTAATTTATAAGCACTTAAGACTGACACTTAGACCAAAGTTCCTATGTAGTCTTACAAACATGCTGATAGTATATAATTCTGTACCTCTTAGAAGAGTAATGCCTCATTACCTGAGTCATACCCTGGGTGAAGACCATGAATTATGCTAGATTCAGGCAACACAGAGGTGGAAAGAGGAAAATATTTAGTAATATAAATCACAACTGAGGCCATCTGTCCTGCAATTGTCAAGGCAGTAGACTGCCTCAGGCTCCTCCTGGGCTCTTCATCACTACCAGCTACCTGAATAGTAACAGCTGCTGCACTTTCTTTCATGTGTGGATAGTGAGGAGGCAGTATTCCAGCTTGTCAGATGCTAGTGTGCCCACAGTGAGCCATATATTTTTTATCTTTTGAGTCAGGGTATTACAGTAACACATTTCACACGGGAATACATTCCTATATATAGAAAAATTTCCAATGTTTTAACATTTAAATACAGCCACTTCAACAAGCCACTTTCTTTCTTTGATTAAATGCTGACTGTTCCTCAGTTATCAAATCAAATTTTGGGTCTTAGTTCTTGGTCTTCAAAGCTCTCAAGAGAGTGGATAAATTTAGCAATATAAATATTATATTCATAATAAAGCTGGAAGGTTACATGAAGAGATCATCTAATCTATCCTTCCTGCCAGAAGGCATAATCAACAAGGCCAGTATCACCTCAAGTATATATTGGTCCAAGCTATTTTTAAATATCTCCAAAGAAAGAGCTTCCCAGACTCCCCAGACAATCTGTTCCAATGCTTTGCTAACTTTGATTACTATAAAAAAATTTTGGATTAGTAACCTAAATCTTCCCGTTGCAATTGAAACCCATTATTTCCTGTCCTATCCAACCTGAATGTGGAAAACAGATTTTTCCTTTTCTCCCTGCAGCAGCCTTTTGCATGGTTGGAGACTTTCATGCCTTGCTATCTTAAATCTCTTCTTTAGCTTAAATGACCCTCACTCATCAACTCTTTCCATATAAGCCTTCTCATCAGTTTCAGTGCTGTCTTTCTTTTCAGTTGGTTCGAAACTGAAGACAGTGGTGCAACTAAAGCTTTAGTTTAACCTCTGAATAGAGCAATTAAAAAGGATGAAATAATCAAAACCACAGACAAATGATTAGGCGTATGATTTAGCCCTGCTGAGTTTCAGGTGATGTGTAGGTATCCATAGAAAATACTAGAGAGAGAATTGTTACAGAAACTGAGAACTGGGCCAAGAGATCTGAGACTCGATTCTGAAACCTACAAACATGGCCAACTTCATTCATCAAATATTTTTGCACATCCTGTCAATGGAGCTAGACAAAAGAGGCATTTGGCTATATTCCTAAGAACAACATGGCCTAATTCCCATGGAGACCTGTAAGAAGTACATGGCTGTCTGTCCAGAGCACTGTGTGGACTCAGTGTTCCCTCCCTCCCTTAAAAATCATCCTGAGAAGTTAATGTTTACTGTGAGCTTCTTCAGGTTTCCTGTTTTACTGGAGACCAAAGGTGATGGTGATAATTTAAAATATAGTAGTCTATCTTTCTGTAAGATCTGACAGGTCAGACCTATTTATTATTATTATTTCTTTGAAGGAAGACTAATCAATGACAAAAAAAAACCCTCCCCTTTAATAAGCTCCCTTTTTTTATAGAGAAAGCTGAATCTGTTAGCTATATGTTAAATATACCATCCATTGGCTTTATTCCTCTACATACATCTGGATAATCTAGAAGATTTTCTGTAAGCAAGTAAATAAACCCAAATATGCACTTTAATTGTGAAGATTGTAGAGAAGTCTTCCAGATGTGAATGGAGCTGTAGCTGAAACAGCAGTGACCATTCAAATCTTAAGCCCACTTCTAACAGTGACTCAGGTGTATGAACTTTCTTATCCCCTATTAATAATGACACTTCATTGCCACCATTATCTATTTAATCAATTTACCTAAAAGCAAAGGCAATGGAGAAAACATGAAGAAGCAGGAACTGGGAACTGTTTCAGAGAAGAAGGGAAAGGGAGGAAACAGAGCAAGAGGAAGGTAATATGGAAGAAGAGGAAGTAAGTGGTAGAAATAACAGTTTCTATAAAAAGTCTTTGAAAATCTAATTGTAGTAAGTGTATCAAACACCTGTTTATATAGACTCAAAAATTAGGGACCTAAACCAGAAGGAAATCTGTTTGTATTACAATAAATTACACAGTAGTCACTGACATTTTGAAGAAATCTTGTTTAAAAATGCAGTGTCATATTGTAACGCTGAGCATTTCAGAGAAGCAATATTAAAGAAAAAGAATTATTTGCTAGAATAAGCAATCATATGAGGGGTAAATCTAGTTCATTGATTAATTCTTAGAGTTTTGGCAGTGTTACTGAAAATGCTTGGGAATGATCTCTGTCTTTTAACAACTTCCCCAATTCTATATCCTCACAAAGATTTCCATCTGAGAAGGTAAGACCAGGCCAAGCAGTGTATTTCTACCTAGACAGTTGTAAATCTTCCAGGATGTTCTCCATTCCTCCACCTCCATTCCTGCATGAAGTTGCATAGACCATCTCCCTGCGTGCCCCTCCCCATGCCCCCCCCCCCCCCCCCCGTGGTTTGTGGAATTTGTAGTAGCATAACAGTTGTCCACAGATCAATTGAATAATATATGAAAAAAATAATGTTTATTTTGTTTGACTTGTATTTGTAATTGGTAATCTTATTTGATGCCTCTTCACTTGTCTAAGCAACAACTTCTTTACCCACCCTTCTTGTTTCTCTCATTATTTCATAGGCCATGATCCTGTACTTCATCAGTTAACTCTGTGGATTCTTTACATGTAATTTCTTCATTTGGATTAAAGAATCCAAATCTTTTGAGTCACTCCTCATATAAAGCTTTCTGTACGTCTTTATTATCCTCCCCTGTAGCTTTGCAATATTACTGCATATTTCTGAGGTGAGTGGGCTAGAAACATAAACTATGTTCAAGTTCTTGAGTAGTCTACATAATAAAAATATTTTCTGTTTTGTCTTCTATTCCTTTCATTATAACTCTTAACATTTTTTGGTTTTCTATGTACCTCTGTATTGGCCTGAGGTTTTCAGAAAACTACTTGCAGGAGGAAATCCAGTATTTTCTGAGTGGTAACATATTGTTTAGATCCCATTGGTGTATATGAATATTTAGTATTATTTTCCCATGGACATTACATTTATCAACATTGATATTGTCTATTATTTTATCCAAGTCACTCAGTATCATGACATTGTCCAGCAATGTTGTGACCTAATTATCTTCTTCCTTAGACAATTTATGCATGTTATAAAATGGAGATCCCAGGACATTAGGGGTAACCTTGTCCAGTGCTATTATCCACCACTTTTTAACTCCTTGATTTGTATCTTTTAATTATTAGTCTGTGAGAACATAGTTTCATTATAAATCTTTACTGAGGAATCATGTCAAAAACTTCCTGGCAAGCAATGTCAGATGACTATTTTTACTTGGTTAGTGATTCTTTGAATAAACTCCAAAAATATATTTACAAGTGGCAAATTATGTTTCCACTTCATGTTCACGGCTACTCATAGACTTATCAAGTCTGTTTTGTATTATAGTTTTTACCATTTTCTCCAGTAAGGAGATATGGCTTTCTAGTCTGAAGTTCCACAGTTCAGTCTATGAACTGAAACGTTATTTGCCACTACCCATGCTACCAAGGACATTTAATGTTTTAACTGAATCACTGCAGTGCATCCTTTTCATATTTTAGTCCCTTTGAAACTCCTAGGTGAGTACCATCTGGTCCCTGCAATTTGCCACAACTCATGTTATTGATTTGTTCTTCATAAAAATGCAAGAAGGAGTGCACTGCATCAGACCAAAGGTCTATCTACCTCAGTATCATTCTTGGCCAACACCAGATGTCTAGGGAAGATTATAAGAAGGAAAGATGTTATGATAGTTCCTCTAAATTTTTTCCTGGCCTTCAACTATTTGTGGTTCAGAGACTGCTGTAGATCAAATTTTCTGTTTATTTTGAAACTCAAGGAATTTTTCTTCTGCTATAGTCTTTTCAGCTATACTAGTTGAAGAGAAGGCTGGACTTACTTTTCACATCTGCAAGACGCCATGGCGAAGAGTACCATGCAATAGCAGTATACTGTGCACAAAGAACAAGATACTTTTTTTTTATTATTATTTCATGCTTTTTCTTCTTGCAAGGAAACTTATTTCCTTTTCAGCATCTTCATTAAGTTTATAGTCACTCATTAAGTTCACAGACTTCCATCTTATCCTTCCTTGATTATCACTTTTCCAAGCTGAAGCATTGGTAGCTTTTTAGTTGTTCCTTGCATGGAATTCTTTCCATATGCTTATGTACTCTTACTGACTGTCTGTCTCTGAACTTTGTGCTGGGTTGTTTTTGTGGTCTGCAAGCAACCTCCAAACTACCTGTGAGTACTCTACCTTTTCAAATGCTCCTTCTAGTTTTTTTTAATATACTGTCACTTCAGATAATTTCCCAGTTTGAAATTAAGTCCCACCTCCCCTTACCTCTGCTCCCACCTGTGGGTAAATGTGTCATGACAGTCTACCAGCTATGGCAGACTAGTGTTTTGGTAGTAAAAATTTGAATGTTACCCCAGTCAGTGCTGGGAGTAAGGCAAGCACAAGCTGTCTTCTCTTGGATTTGCTAACTAGCTGCTCCAAAGAGGTGCTTTCAGTATCTCTGGATGAGATACTGGAGTATTATCTCTGTCATGTCGTAACCTGATATTTAGCCAGACTGTCTATGACTAAAGTCTGCTATCATTCTTGAGTTTTATTTGCCTGCAGCCTTTCTGGTTTACCTTTCTGTGTCCCTAGTCACTGCAACTATCATGATTTGGAGAGGAATGAGGAAATCATTAACATAACCCTAGTATTACCCACTTTCTTTTTATTTAGTCATAGGTCTGAACACTACTGATTGATAGTTACCTTATGCCCTTTCTCATTTGACCCTGCTTATACTACAATGTCTTCAGTATGGCCAAATGCTTGAATAACTTGTACCTTGTAATTATAGCCTTATTACTTATTTTCCTTACATCATGTTTCTAATGTGGTTCTTAAGGCAATATCTTCATTTAAAAACAGGCATTCTAGTAGAATGGTCTTACTTTTGGGAATCATCTATGCCTTTGGCCCCAGTGAAGTGACTTTGCAAAGCTCTGTTGAGCTAGATTGAAAACTAGATTCACTACAGCCTGGGTAAGTATCATATAAGGTGGTATTATGCTTCTGGGAATACATTTTTCATCTGTCCTCCCCTACCTTTTAGATGCTTTTTCTTGCTCTCTTTGATTTGCCGACTGTGAGAGGAGCAAATAACACTGATCAGGAACTGACTCCCTGAGAAATAGATTGTGTTGAATTACTTATTCAGTCAGTGTCTCTTCTACTTTACTTACTGGAATTTCTGGGAAAACACCTCAAATAAGAAAGCTTTTCTGCTTATATCCAGAAGATACTGAGTTTCTCCAGTTGCTCTCTACATTCAGTCTCTGTGTCCTCTTTTCCTCCAGCAGAGGTCAAGATTTTGTTGACCATTCATTTGGTCAAGCTGAGAAAGAAGGGGAAGAGAAAGTTTAGTCATCAGTCCAAACCAAGGTTGGGGATAGTCCATAGTAATCCATAAGAGCTGTCATGGAAAATTATGCAGACTCCAACATAGATAAAAAAAGACTAACTGAATAAGTGAAGTTCTTATTTGATAACTGTATGAAAACAAGACATTCATATTGGATCCCTTCACTTTGAAAGATCAAAAAATGAATGAGAAAAAAATTTTCAGGATAGAGAAACAAACAGGACAGGCAGTGCCTGAAAACTGGTGTGAAAAAGCTAACTTAAATGATTTAGAAAAAGAAAGAATGAAGATGTATACTGACTAGTGAAATTGGTAATGAAGATGGATTGTTTGGTGCTCTTAATTTAGTCTCATAATATGAGAACAAGAAGACACTCAATTACTCTGAGTGTTAGCAAATTTAAAAGTGATAAAGGGAAATAATTCTTTATGCTGTGAATAGTAAGTCTTTGGAACCCAAATGCTCTAACATTCAGTTACCTGAGCAATTTAGATTGATTTGAACTGGGCCTTACTGAATGAGAATAAGCATAGCTTTGGTTGCTGTTTTGAAATTGAGGAGCATAGTGAAATAGCTTCACTATTATCTAGCACGTCTTTTGGAACATTAGACTGCATTTGCAATTTGATTTCAAGATCATGTTATGTCTAGGAAAGCATTCTATAATGGACCAAAGTGTTGGACTTTTACAAAAAGTTCTGACAGCTTTTGGTGTTATATGGTCTCTCAAAGAGCAGCTATGACATGCTGCTTAAGTCCTCACCTACAGTGACATGCTCTTGTGCTACCCAGAGAACTGGAGCCAGCATACCACTCTTCTTGTGGGGGCTGTAGTAAAATCCCTTGGGCAATTGAATTGATTGCTACAACCAAGTCTTAGAGAAACACTATCACTTGTTTAAGGCAAAGAGAATTAATCTTTTTTGTCTTGTTGGCATTATGCTTGATGACGTCACTCCTCATATTGAGGAATTATAACTGAATTCTTGTTCACTGGTTAGTTGTTTATCCGCGTGGTGTAAGCGTCTATGAGGAGTGTGCTTGGCAGAACAAGGTACAAGCAGATTAAAGTGAAGAAACTGAGGTGAATATCTATAGCTGCTGAGGGCAAACTTCAGACATTAAGGCTTTCAGGTAAGTTTACACTGTTGGAGTGATGATCAGGTATTCTCAGGATTAGCTTCAACAGTCTGTTTTGGCCATTGACATAGTACAACAGACATTACAGTCCTGCTGTTAATGAGAAATGCCCTCGCTAGGGCAGGCCAGCAGTCCATCTAGCACAGTATTATGTCAAGGGCAGGTCAGAGGGTGCTATTTAAGCAGAGTGTATAAGCCTGGCCTGCTTGCAAGCCATTGCACACATACTCCCCCAACTTCTACAGCTACAGTATCAGGAACACTGCAAGTTAGATCTTAATGTGTTTTTATTATCCACCTGTAAGCCTGTTCATGAATTTTTCTGGTCCTTTTTTCTTCATGTTTATCTGCTACTACAGTCTCCTGAGGTAGCAAGTTCCAGATATTCTCCAACCACTGGTAAAACATGTGGTTTGTTTTAAATCCATCTTGGACTAGCTTGGTGTCACCTTATTTGCTGCCACAGCATTCCTGTACAGCTGAGTATTGTGAAACAACAGCTCTGCGTTTGTGCTTATCTGCTCCTTTGAATTCATAACCCCTGGTCATATCCATTCCTTAGCCTTCTCTCCAGAAAGAACACTAACCTGTATTTATGAAGTAGCTACTCAATCTCCTTGATCATTTTGGTTTTCCTTCTCTGTATGCATACTCTATATTCACTACAGTCTTCTGAGCTGCAGAGACAAGGGAGGCACATATAGAGGAATGAAGCTGGGTTAATTATCATTGATAATATACAGCTGTGCGCTGGCTTCAGGGGCAGTGGTTTGGCTGATGTAGATAAGGTGCAGGTGTGGCTGGTTAAGTTAAGACATTGGGCAGCCAAGGAAGAGAGAGGAAGAAGCAGAGAGAAGAGAGAGAACGCACGCCCGGAACGAGGAGAAGGCAAGAGAGGGACTGTATGAAGAGTATGCTGGTATGAGATGGTAAAAGACCTTGTTGCAGCTCGATAGTTTGGAGAGTGCTGTGACAGGCACAGGCTGCTAACATGTGGCCATTGCCACAGAAATAGACTTAATCCTATGACTTCTGCAGTTGTAACTGCCAGTTCAGAGCACATCCTAGTTCACCACTCACAAGAGGTCAGCAGCCTCAGAGCACAAGCCCATCGATTATCCTCCTACTCAGACTCTAAAATGCCTTATGCAGGGCTTGTCCTTTGCTGCCAGTCACACCTCCACTTTAAAGACCCCTGTGACTTTTTTTTGTTTCCACCACTGACCATTTGGTTCTGCTACAATGAAGGTGCATCCAAGTCTTTCTAATATAGCCTCTTTGCTATACATGGAGATTATGCGTCTCTGCCTGCCCTTCACACCATGCAGCGTTTCAGAGAATGCTACCATGCAGGTTAGGGACTTTAGTCCTCTTTGTAGTAGTCTGAATTTAGCTTTCAGTTTCCCTCCTACACTGTCCTGCTGTGACTGGACCAACAAGAACCAAACTTCTCCCCTGTGTTCTTAAGCAGCTTAAGTATTTTAATCAATTTAATTTAAAATGTAGTAAAATGGCCTCAGAGTTGGAAGATTTCCTTTGTTTTTGGGAAAGCTGGTGACAGACACTGTTACAGTCATGCACTTCTACATGAATGTGGTGGGAGGGGTTCTGTGGTGGGTGGTAGAGGATTTTGATGTTAAGGAATATGTCGGCTGAGATTGCCTGCAGAATGTGGTTAGCTGAAGGGGAACTATGAATATAAATACTTAATAAACATTTCATATGCACTGTGTTCTTCCTTACTTTCTGAGGAAATATTGTTCAAATGGCCTGCAATATGAATGACAGAAGTGGTGGGAACAGATCTTCAACTCATCTGTTGAGACAGGCTCAAAGGCCCTGTAGCATTCCCACTGTAGCATAGGATGTTTTAATGTTCATCTCCTTTGCAGTTATGCTTCATAGCATTTATCCAACTCTGTTTCCACGGTCACAGTTTCATGGCAGTTCGCTAAGGAATTTCTTTAGCGCCTCTCTTACTTGCAGAGTCACAGATCTCTCCATTAGCATCACTGGACAAGTTTTTGCTCTGCTTGCCCCTTCTGCTACCTACTGCTTTGCACTACTGGGGCCAGCACTCAGGTTGTTATTACAAATTAATATTTTTTTTTTCCCAAGCTGCACACTTTTGCATGCATTGACATAATTAACATACACAAATCATAATTAGCATGTTGGGATGACCTCTTGGGCGGATATCTTCTCAGCTTTGAACAAGCACGAAATATGCATAGCCAGTTTTGCAGATCCTGCCATGCATTGGATCCTGATACTCCTGTGTGCACCCTGAGGTGCCCAGAACTGTCAGTGCCCTTTGCTCAGGGTATTAATTGGCCAGCCAATAGCATAACAGCCAATCAAACAGATTAAGTAACAAAGGCAGCATTGTATATTTACTCTGATTATCTTACTTTTGCCTAATGAAGCTGCTTTAAGGTTTCTCTCCTGGCAAGCATCCAAAATGCTTTTATCTGCCTGCATGCAGTGGGCTGTCAAGCTGAGAGAAAAAGCCTCCTTTGTGTGCACAGTCTGCCTTTCTTTTAGAGGAGTTGCTGCAGAGAAAAGGGTGGATATCTTTGTGGGTGCCTTGACTTTCATATGTTGAAGGAGGCCTGTAAGGGGGTCTTTTTCATAAATGTTCTAATTTTTTTAAACTTTGATCCTAATGAATGGAATGTGTGTTGAGAGTGCATCAGGCATACAGTTTCATCACCATGTGGCTCCTCTATTTGGGTTAATTTCTGTGTCACTAGTGATATTACTGGGCCCATTCGTTATTTGCTTATGTATCCTAGATCTGCATCTGCTGGATATCTTTCCCTGTCCCCATTCCTCTCAAAAAGAATAGAGGGATTTTAATGCAATTGTTACAGAAAAAAATTTGTGAAGAGGAAAGAAAAAAATCAAGAAATTAACCTGAAGTGGACTTTGAATTCTACATTGCCTTAATTTCCAGTACAATATCCAACACAGGAACACAACTCTGTAAGGAAAATGGGGAGAAGAACTGGGGAGAAGGAGAAGAGCAACCACACGTCTATGTTCTCAGGGTAAAAAGTTTGGCTAGTTTGTGTGCTTATTTTTCAACTTTTAATCCCACTTAAAGCCAGCTCTTGATTAAAAGAATTTTTTTTTTCTTAAAGAGTAATTTAAAACACTTTAAACAAAACTCTCCTTGCATAGGTCTCTATATTACAAATGAGAAGATTATATATTGGGGATTTTTTTTCCCCAATTATAACTCAAAAGATATCTTTACACTCTTGTTTGCACATGATCCTAGTTTTCTTTTAAGAAATTCTTTGCATAGTCAAGTGATACCAACTGTGGTAATTATAGGCCATGTAAATAAAATTGTGCTGGAATGAGTCCATTCTGGCTTCAGCCAGGTATGCCATTTTCAGTGCTGTATGTTAGAGCACTTCAGTAAAGGCCAGATTGGATTTTGAAAAATACTGAATTTTCCATTGTTTTTTTCACTTGTGTTTACAAAAAATTTAAAAACAGGGCTTCCTGGTTTCCATAGAAATACAGCCTTTTAGGAGAAAAGGTAAACCGGTGGTAGATATTTATTAAGTGAAACTTGTGTCATAAAGTCATCCTGATAATCTAGTAGCTGGGGTTTGACTCAGTCATCGTTGCCTCTATCAAATAAACCAGAACCTTTTCTCCCAGGTGTTAAGCACATCTCTGAGTTGCATAAAACTGTTCAAGATTTCAGCAATTTTCTTCTTGTTTGGAAGCTAACTTCCCCACCAAACTGAAACTCATCAGATTTATTTAAGACTGTTTCCTAAACAGATGTCAGGGTACTGCCCAGGTACCTCTGCTCATTGCCAGCAAGGATGGGGCTGCCTGCAGCTATGCTGGCGCTGAGCTGTCCCTGAGCCACAGCAGCCAGATCCTAGGAGGGATGTGCTAGGGGCCCCAGCAGGAAATCCTTTAAAAGAAATGCACTAACTTGGAGAAAATGCAGGGTGTTAAAAGAACAGAGATCAAATTGGTGGGAGGTGGTGGTGACTTGTTCTCTGCTTTTCCATATTCAAGATCATTCTGTGTTTTTTACAGTCAGGACGCCTGAATTTACAGATTTTTTGTGAGTGATTTGGGAAGAGCCCAGTATGAGACATACTTCAGGGAAGCTGACATGGGGAGCAGCATGGAGCTAGGTTAATCTCTGTCAGCCACCTCATAAAAGCAACTACTTGTTTTTCCAGCAGCAGAGCAGAGTGAGATGCATCTGGGAACCTGAATGAGGAGATTGAGGAGAAAGAGAGCACAGTGATTACAACTGTTCCTGTGCTGAAGTCACCATTTACCTCTTAATCCAGCTAGGATATGAGGGTGACTAAGTTGAAGAAGAAGGAAGTGAGGTGGTAGTGGGTACACTGGAAAGTTTACCTTTCCCTTTGGAGAGCCCTAATCAATGCTAAATGTAATCTGCTTAATTTACAAACTCACATTTTTTCCCTATTTAGTCCTTTTGATTTAATTTCTCTTGTGCTGCCATGTATTTTTATTCTAAGCAAGAACTTCTTATGTGTCTGTCTTGGTAGTGCTTACTGCTACTACTAGTAGTTAATATAATATTATTATTCATTTATTATTACAGGTACAATGTTTTTTCTTATTATATAACTTGACACTAACCATTCAAAACCAGATGAATACAGAATCTGTTTTATCTAACAACAATAAAAGGTAATTTTTTCATTAATATGCTGAACAGCTTTCATTTTTACTACAATAATTACTTACCTAGCCTTCCAAAGTTATAATTTTTAGGAACCATAGTGTCACACAGTGTTAGATTACTGTTCTGGTTGGTTTTTATAAAACAGATAATGAGTACTCTTCCTTTGAGTATTCACTGTAAAGTAATTGTAATTATCATGTGGTTTTAAGAAATGTTCAGCCACCATAAACAACATATTTCAGTTTATGAAAGACGTACCATATATGTCAATTTGTGTTCAGTGTGTGCCTATTCCAAGATACCAAAGAAGCTGAAGTAGGTTTGTAATGGATGTCATTGTTTGCTTTAGGTAAAACAAATACATTTTTTTGATCCTGTGTGTATGAACAGAAAATACTGTGTGACAAATCCATAGATAAAAGATATATGCAGCTGTTCCTCAGTATCTCAAGCATGGTGCAGTGCAAATAACTAATCAATTTTCTTTTAGGTCAGTAACAAGTCATGTATTAATGAGTAAAACCTGTTTCACAGTTACGTGCCATATGAAAATTTATCCTTTGAAAACATAACGTGGTTGCTGGACAACATGCAACCCTTCTGTAGCAGTGTTCTATTTCTAGTATCATGTTAAGCTATTGATAACCAGCCCAAACACTTAAATATCTTAGGTCATTAAATCAACACAACCTTTCACAGAAACTGTTACTTTTTCAATTATAATCCAGAATTCAGAAGATTTCCTTGCACATCTTATGCAATAATAAAAAGAGGAAAAGAACAACAGAAAAACAAACCATGTTCCCCTAAATTATGAGTATAATTTACTTCTTATTTCAGCATACCTGTTACTGGGAGATAACTGTTAAGTGCTGCATCAGAACGGAACATTCCCCACATTGAAGCTGAGGTATATTACTACTCAATATATTCAATCTAGTTAGAAAAGATTGACATTTTTCGTATTTTGACTCACTTTCAATATTACAGTGTCTTTACCTGGTTATGTGTTAAGCATGAATTTTCATTTTAGGAGGGCTTATTTCACAATTAAATTGTTTTAGGAGTTTGTACCTGTCCTGCATGGATCTTTCAAAAGTAAGAAAGCTTTTTTTATTGTCTACATAAAAATGATAATACATCTTTTCTCCTGTGTAGAGTCAACATAACTATTTTTAATCACAATAAATCATCATCTCTGTATATGTATGGGTATGTGGGTGTGATTTGCTAGAGATTTGCTAGAGAAAAATGTGAAGGGTATTTGAGACTGTCTATGTTATGTCTACAATAGCAAGTAGTACAGAGGAGTAGAAGAAAGATCTGTAGTATGAAACACTTGGTGTTGATACTTACACAACACACATTTTAATGGAGGGATAAGCTCTAAGCTGCCGACTGCAGCCCATTTGCAGCTGGTATGCATTGGCTATACTTGTTTATTTTCACCTAAAAGGATTTCAGTTCATGTGCTCCATGGCAGCTCCATGATGCAAATCAAAGTACAGTAAATAGGGAAAATTGGCAATTCAAAATTGCTCTCTTGATACAGATTAAAACACAAATGCAGGCATATGCTCTGTGTCTCAAAAGCCATAACCAAAAAGAAAGGAATAGGCTTTGAAAAGGCAACAATATGACCTAAGAAATGACAGGTCTGAAGGAAAAGTTACAGATATCTGTGTACAGAACCAATGGAAGAAAATAAATGCTGAAACTGGATCAGAAGCTACAAGTGATAGAAAAAAAGCAGCGAATAGACATCTGTTGATACTAGAGCTAACGGAAATTATATCTTCTTCAGAATATTAAAGGAAAAATGGTATTAAAAAGCAACATTCACTGGTTTCTAGGTGAAGAAGGTCTGTCAATCAAAATACTGAAAAAGCACAAATATTCACCAAAGAAATCTGTGTAGGGGCAAAGGCAACATGGATGTAACGCACTTCATTCCAAAAACATCTAAGGAAAATATTAAAAATCAGGCTATATACAAGCTTGTACAAGTAGAAGGACCAGAGGATTTGAGAAAAGACACAGTGTACAGAACCATCTGCTGCTGAAACAGTGGATTTACAAACTGAAATTCTCACGAGTTGCATAAGACAAGAGCCCCTTTTCTTCCTCCCACATATTTTTCATTGCAGTTACATGTGTAGCAGCATGATATATGAGGGCAAGAATAATAAAAAAAGCAGAAAGCAAAGCAACTCTGCACAGATGTCTTCTTACTGCCCCTCCCCCTGATTACTCCTACAAGTTCTGCTTAGATATTACAGTATCTATGAATTCATTGGTGAGAGTCTGTGCCATCTAATGAAGAAAACTGACTCACTAAGGAAGACCTTTTTTCTTGCTATTTGAATGGGAAATTCCCTCATAGCACAACATTTGTTGCCATGTAAACATAATGCAATAAATAATACAGCTAATGTAGTCCACTTTGTATTTCTTGGGTAATATGTTTACTGTAATTCACTTGAATACATATACATCTGTACTAATAGTTTTTTACTAGGTGCTATGCTTGACTCGGTAGGTGTTTGATTTAGTAGATTAAATGTCTGATTCAGCAGGTAATTCACATGTTTCAACAAGTTGTATAGCTGACTCAATCAGTGAAGTATCTGGCAGTGTTTATTTTTTCCAAAGGTTAGTTTATCCATTTTAGGATGAACTGTTCAGTTCTCCGTATGGCACATTAATTTAAGTGCAAGTTAAACATTTTACTGGGAATGTATACTAAAAAGTGTTCATTTAAATGTATTTTTATAGCCCTTCTGAATTTTTAAGCAGAAGAACATTCCATTGTGAAGAGTTTTGTTTCTCAACATTATCCTTCTATTAGTATTAGTTTTGGTTCAGTTATCATCCCGAAACCTCGAAAACAAAAAAAATGTGGGTTTTTTTTTGAAATATTTTGTATCAAAAGGATGACAAAAAAATACAAGGAAAATAAGGGACAGATTTAGGTTTCAGAACATGATGGTTCAAATTTCACAAATGAACATCTATTTTTTTCCTTGTTTGTTTTTAATTCTTTTGTGTCTTACAGGATACATGGTAGAAATTTATTTGAAAGAAACCTTAAAAATAAAGCAGACACAGGAGATTTAGCATGGAAAAATATCTAGAAGGAAGAGTAAAAGGAGAAATGAAAGGGTAATGTGGTTAATGTTTGAATAGCTGGCGCAAGTGGTGAAAGAACACATTACAACATATTTATAAATATGGTTTGGTGATAGGTGACTAAGTTCACAGCAACTGTATCAATGAATGGGAAATACAGAGAAGAACCATAGCATTTCATATTGACTTGTGTGACAGCTAACAAACAGCAGATCTATTAGGAAGTACCCACAAACATCCAAGGAAGAGAGGTCACTGCACTGTCCATCATACTACCATCTAGTGGTTCCTATTAAGATTACGGCTATGGACAAAAGTAAATGGAAACTTGGCTAGTGGAATGGATGGCTAGTTGTGAATCTTTTCTGAACTTTTAACAATAAATTTATCTGGATTTTATTTGTTAAAATCATGAACTTGGGCAAGAAGTATTTGATGAGTAGGACCCTAAATATGCAGACCAAACTCCACCATAGTTAGATACATATCTCTAACACTCATCAGGTGCTCAGGCTTCTGTATTTGTTTTTGCTTTTGTACATTAGACTGATGATGGCAAGGCATAAACCTGTAATGAAAATCATAGGGTTTTATTTTGTTTGACTTCTTAGAGATTTCACTGAAACTTGCTATTTCATGCAACTTTGGTATCCCATGGTGGCAAATATTTATTTGCAATCCTTCATTGCAGGTGGATAAACTTGCTTTATTTTGTTATTTTTGATTTATTTTGATTTTTTAAATGTATGTAATGTTTTATAGGCACAAATGAAAGATGCGAAGTTCTGGAAAATGCCAGGCACAGCATAGGAAGTTACAATGTAATAACTAGATAAGGGAAGAATCTATGTTGAACTATTGCACATGCGTTACAAATTTATAGCCCTCCAAGCTTATCTTAGCTTATTCTAACTTTGCATTTTGTAGTCATTGTACTGAGTACTGGCTGTACTGACTATGTTTGTATTTACATCTGTACAAATTGATAGAATAACTATGTGATTTTTGCATCTCCACCCTTAATTTTTGTAAAATTTAAAAATTAGAACGTACTAGATGTGATTTCATTATTGAAATTGATTTTGAGTGTTTCTTGCAGTATACTTCAGAAATAAGTGTTAAATAACTGTAAATATGATGTTGATGTGCTACGCTTTTGAACTATACTGGAATGGGCTGAATTTTACCCATGCCTTCTTAATGTATGACTAAAGGTATTAGAGGTAAAGAAAGCATGAATATCAATCTGTTTCTGTACTCAAAATGACCCCTAGTTTTATTAGTAATGGAATCTAAGTGACATCATCTCTTGACAGTCATGATCTTTAACCCAGTTTGATCTAAACCAGACTCCTTTGGAATGATATCATTAAGGTAAATCCCTGAAAGGAGAGCAAACCATTTTACTATAAACCATTTAAGGGTATTAAGTTACTGGGAATGATTTCACTAATTTTTTTTTCTTATAAAGGACAAACAATTTCAAATTTGAATGTTAATATCGAGACACAACTGAACTTCCACATTTTTTGCAGTTGAATTAAGCTCAAGCTTCTGAAATACATTATAAGTCCTCATGTCTTTAAAACACAGTTCAGAAGTCATAGCTGATTTTTTTAAGTAAACATTGCAGTACAAAATATATATTTATACCTTATTCTATTAAATAACATTGCACTGAAATAAGAAAAATATTGTAATTCTTTTATGCAAGGAATCTTATCCTTTCCACTCTATACACTCCCAGCCCACCCCATCTGTCCCATGAATTCATGGTTCTTTTCAAGAACTGACCATGCTGGGATTGCTTTCATTTTCTGTCAGCTATTGACTGAGACTTTTAATGAATTAACCAAGCTGTCTACTGTAGGATATGTCATGCAGGATTTTTTAAAAAATAAAATATTGATACTAAATGAAGAATAATAAAGTTTTGATGCAAAGGTAAGTGTATATCGTCCAAATTATCCACTTAGGGAAGGAAAGTTGTAAGCAAAAGATGTGTGTTTTGACTCTGTGCCTGATGCAAATTTTTATAGTTCAGTTTTTCCATTTTAGTAAGCCTCTAAATCACCAAATGGGAATAAAAATTGCAACTAAAACTCTCCCAATAACAAAAATATACAAATATAGGTTGAAGAGCTTTGCTGTTACCAAGAGGAACGTTATCTTTTAGTCAATTGATTAATTTTGTTAATGTTTTTCCCTAAAAGCAAATTGTGTACAGACAGTGTTATAGTGGTATTATCTTGACCGTAATCCTGATATTTTTGGTAGCATTACTTTTGTTTTATCTACCAGCCAGGTGTTTCCAATAGTTTTGACTGTAAGATAACACAATAGCTGATGATTAATGTAGCCATCGTAAAGAATATAAACAATCCCAGAAACAGAACTCAAAGTTCAAATATGGATGCTAACAGTAATTGCTTTTAACAAGTGCAAGGAAGAAGTGAGAGGAAATCTGGTATTGAATTTTGTGTTGCCAAAGAGAGACTGGCCAGCGATAACAGAAGCATCAGAAACACAGAGTGCAGAGAGGTAGCACTTTGCACAGGAAGTATCATGAAACAGCCCATGTCAGCCCAGTAGTAATTGGGCCTTTGAAGTTTCAAATGTGAGAAGAGATGAACATTCATCTTTAAAGTGTGCTGAGTCTCAGGGATTACTTTTGGTTAAAGTAGGAATGTGCAGTTATTTGAAACCTGACCCTGAGGTCTCTAAAAAGTTTGGCTTAGGTTGTGCTAGAACCGACCTTGTAAATTTAGACAGCTGCTAGACTACTGCTAGGAGCAAATTATTACAGCAATTGTGATTTTCATGACTAGCATAAAAGCAAAGGGCACCTATTTAAGACCTGTGAGGTCAACTTTCACATTTACTACATTGCAGTGAAGTAAGTGGTGAAATCTCACGAGAATAAGGTACCATGAAGAACTCAGAGATTCTGCGTAAAGCTAGAGGAAAAAGGAAAAAAAAACCCCACATAAGTATAGGAGGACAGATCTTTCAAGACATGACTTATTCTGGTGTAAAAAATATTACTTAAGATGTTTTATTTAAAAAAAAATCTCATTTACAAACAGGTATTTAGAGAGGATGTGCCAAATATTTAAAAACATGACAAACCTTGACATTTTACAGATCTTTTATTTGCTTGTTTTTCTTGTTACTACAATAAGAAATAGTTCAGTTACACAGTGAATCTTTTAGAAGAGCAAAATGGGTTTATCAAAATTCAGTTGCTTTTCTTTGAGTTTATTATAGCTGAAGACTGGATATAAGCCTAAGGTCCAACTCTAGATAAAATTTTTTGGCCACTTTCTATGCTGTGTCTTGTCTGTTGGCTGTCATCTGGATCGCCTGCCAGGGATTGAAACCACATATGCAAATTCATTATTTGAACTTTGGAACAGTTGCGATTTGATCTATTTTAAAAGTTGTTTGGATGATCTGAATTCAGTGCTTTTATTCACATGAAGATATAAATTAGTTTTTATGAGAGATTTTAGAATTTCCCATGTAAGCAAGTTTAATTTTTTTCTCTTGACATTTGATAACAAAAACAAAAGTAATAATGATTATTGTTATGATTTTTACCCTGTTCACATCTCTACTTAACATCTGAATGTGTGCTCTCCTCAGCACGCTTAATCTCTGATGGACCCAGAATTTAAACACTGATGTACACTCACCTTTCGTTATTCAGCTTACTGGCACATGACAATTCACCTGCCTATCTGGCTTATTTTCATTTTTGTGACTCAGATGTTCCTCAGCAAAGAACCTGACTCCTAGAGTTCCCTCTAAAGAAAAATACAAAAATTGGTTTTGTATGTCTGTATACTGAGATGCGATGGTTTCACTGAAACATGGGGAATCCAAAAAAAGGTGGTACTTTCCAGAATGCTGAAAGCTAATTTTGATATGAATAGCATTGTAATTTGGAGTTCTAACTCATGAGCTTCATTGTGCTGGATACTATACTTATAAAGTGCAGAGCTTAAAAACCAGGTACAAAAACAATGAGCAAATGAGATTTTAAAGAAACAGTGAAAGTTGTTGGTTATGGAATTCAGATGTCAAATTATTGGGATGTTTTTTGTGAATATCACATTTAAGAAATGCTTTTAAGAGGGACATACTGACAGAGGAATTGTAGAGATTAAAAAAAGAACTTGAAAAAAGTCATGGAGGATAGCTATAAGAGGACAGGAGTTTTCTAAAAAGTTTGGAGTTGACAGGTAACTGAGAGAACAAGGAGGAGGGTGGATACTAGTTCTAAGGTCTGTCTAGGAAGATGCCACTAGGCATTTAAATGACAGTGGTTTTGATTTATTGCAATGTACAGGAACTTGTTTGAGAGGATCTAGGATGGAGATGCATTTTAATTTGAGTACAGTATAGAACATTATTTAGTTCAAAGGTGCAAGACAGATGACTAGGTAGACAAACAGATCAAAAGCATTTTTTTGTGAGATGGAAGACAGTAAGCTATCCATGTATTACAAGGAGAATGAGCCACAGGAGAGTTAGAAGTGTAGAAAAAATAACAACTCAAGAAGGATCAACAAATGGACTGGATTCATTGGTGAGAATGTAGGATGGGTTTGGTCTTGGGTTTTGCCAGTCATTATTTAAAATAAATTGGTGAGTTCCTTTTGTGCTGAAACAGTTTTGAGGAATAAGCCAAATGTCAGAAATGATGACGTGGACAAGGAACACAAGTTTCACTAGGAAGAGAAGCAGATCTTTTTAGCCTGGACATAGATCTGCTCACAAGATAAATGCCAGAACTGAAGAAGAACATTAATTTAGATATTTCTTAAGAGATATTCACTAATGGTAAGAGTACCATCAGAGTAAGAGTGCAAGAATGACCCATGGCTGGCAGCTGTAGAGCAGACATTGCAATACAAGAAATGGGCAGGCAAATAAAGGACAGAAGTGAGGAACTTTAAAGATCACTATTTAATGATGACTATAGGTTCTTCTTTGCCTATGTACAGGCTTAGCAGTCATCTCTTCACCATTTAGGTCCATTAATACAGACAGAAATGGTTTTGTATGTTTTATATGTGACTGTTAGCCCCTGTAGCTAAGTAGAGCTAAGTAACTCCTTTGGTTATGTTTTCTAGAACTGAAAGTGTTACTGTATGTCTATTCTTAATCCTTTTAGGGTTTTCAACAATCTTTTAAAGTGTGGGTACAGAAATAAGGTCTTCGAGAAGGTGTTTCTTTAGTCTGTATTTGGTCTAAGTTCACATCACTACATATTAACATTTTCTTGGTGCATCAAGGAGCTAAATTAAATCTGGATAGTCTAGTATCTTCTAAAATTTGAAAACCCTGTTTTGCTATCTTTACTGTTGGTAAGGTAGAGTTTTAATTTTTGTGGGTTTCACATGTTTTAGGGAATATACTGAAGAAAGTTTATTGAGTTCAGAAAACTTTGGATGAATTAGTTCACTGACTGTGTTACCAAAGGATTTTGGATGAGTACAGATATCCATTTAGAAATCTCACTTTTCAATAGAAGATAGTAGGTCCAAGAAGCATGTATTCAGGATGCTATGGTATAATTTTGCTATTGATTTCTGTGCTGTTTGCTGACTCTTTTTCTGTTTAAACATTATTAAATTTCTTTGTGAGGCTTATCCCTCCCTTCTACTGATGAAGTTATCATTCTAGTATTTCCTAAGTGTTTTATATTTATAAGTGACATTAAGTAATGTGTATTCTACTGTTCCTGACTGGCACTTCACATGTAGCCCTTTCACTCTCATCTCAGAAGTGTAACACATTGTTCACTATATTTTGGTTGTCAGTGCAGATGAAAGTCATTCCTAGCAAAATCTGCCATGGAGCTGGCAGTCGGAGAACAGCTGACATCAAGCACAAGTCCTTATCTGTTAAGGCATGGTACTGATTTAAAAACTTTAAGGTATTGCATGCCATCCACCTCTGGTGGATACACAATAGACATGCCAGTTGGATTTCTACTTGACATTGAACACTAGTGCTGATGAATATAGTGGAATATTCCTGAAAGTGAATGTGTTTTATTTGTGTTATTTGCTCTTCTGTTTATAGAAGTCCATGCATATTGCATATATTTCTTTACAAAACTTTCTAAAATATTGGGCCACTTATTAGCTAAAATACTGAATGTAGAATATATAAAGACTTAAAAAAATATTAAGTTCATCTCAACATTGTGAACATCAAGTTCTTACGGTTTTGTAAAAGGTATAGATTGAACTCTGTTGTTGTATTTCACTTGGATAGCGTAGAACAGAATCCAAGCTCACTTTGGATATTCTGCAGTTTAGGACCCACAGATGGTTTCATTCATGTGGATCTAGTTTCATTGTCTTTGTCAAATGTGCTAATCCTGATGATCAGGCCAAAAATGCAAGGCTGGTTTAGACAGACACTATCAATAATACTTTATGGTATAGAACGTTACTTTAAATTGCATCCAGTGTTAGATCAGATGTGCTTAGTAGGGTGAAAGTTCTTAAAAATGAAGTGTTTTACTTTTGATTGTGGCTTGCACTGATCTAAAGTGGACATACTGATCAAACTAGGGATGTAAGTGGAAGATTGTAGAAGAATTTGTAATATGAAAGTTAAAAAAAAAGTCACTTAGCATTGTTCTCAAATTCAGGAATAATAGACATAATCTTTTAGATATGCAGAACATTAAGGAATTTTTATGTTTACTAGCAACTTGTTTTTCAAAAAACTTGAAGACTAATGCCTAAACAGAACCTTCATTAACTATGGAAGATGCCCTCTATACCTGCACTCAGTGAATTATACTATTTTTGTAGTACTTCCATGTATAGCCTTAGTGTTAGTGGCAGTGAAAAGACAGGAAGAGTCAGGTGTAGAAATAAAGATTCTGAGGAGATGATGTAGAAAGCTTGTCACCTCTGGATTGAAATAGCGTTCGGACAGATAGCAAGAGCCGTCACTTCTTGTCTATTCAAGTGTTTGGTGGGATGTGTCTTGTAAGGTGGAAAGTTATTTTCTCCTGTTGAATGGATGCTAGAGGCTGGGTCAGAAAAGCAATGAGAAAATACTGCTAAAGCTTGGATAAACCCATGCAAATTAGTCACTTTGTCTTGAAGAGTAGGGTGAGGCTAGCAGGGAGAGGAATTTCTGTGCCTTCTCACTTCTGACAACTAGCTCCAGAATAAGATCCCAAATACTTTTGAACTGTCCCAGTGTGACTTTTCCACCTGAGTAATCACTATGCTGTCAAATAACACTCGCATTAGTTTTTTACTCTTAATTTTAGTAAAGTCAGGGTCTAGTTACAATTTATGCATCTTCTCAACATTGAATAATGTGTGTGTGTAAGTATATTGACTAAACTGCCTTCAGTAGACAGTAGCTGATGTTTCCCACAGAGAATACAGAAATGAAAACATCATGACTAAACTGTAACTATACAGCAAGACCACAGTGTCACTTGTCTATTGTTTCTTTCATCACTCATTGCTTACTAATGTATTTTTCCAACTTTTACCCTTGATTGACTGAACTGATCTTGATTCACTTTAGGAAGAGGATGGAAATTGCAAATGCTCAGGAACAGGCAGGAAGAACACCCATATCAAAATACTTGCAGTGAGTGCATGAAGCATATGAGATCTCTCAGAATGGTTCAGTATAACACTATAAGATGGTTTCTGTAATGATAATATGGCTGGTAAGGTAAAAAGTCACTTTGGGAAAACTAATGTGCATTAATGTATCACTGAAGCATTTTGCAAGTCTTCAGATATCCAGGGACAGTTTGAAATAATCTTGATTATCATATATTTTGCACAGTTGTAACTTGTGTTATGTGTTTTCCTACATGTTGAGAAATACCTTTGTTGTTTTGCCAGGTAACCTATATATGACCCCCTCCCCCATCAATTATTAACACTGTGCTAATTTAAAGAAATATTATGCGTTACAGTTTTGCTATTTATACAACACCTGAAAGTGTGTTTACATTGCTCCATTTCAAAAGAAACTCACTGCTCTATGAAATACTTGAGGCTGACTCAAGTCCACTCAGAGCTCACATCATTAAATAAATATCAAAGCAAACAACTGAGTTTTGTGTTTGATTGGGTAACTTCAAGGAATGAATATGCCAGGATACTGTAGTCCTGCCATAGCTTTACCATGATTGCTTACATGCTTATGAAATAAAAAGTCTATTAGTACAAAGTAAATGTTAAAAATGCAAACCAATATTTATCTCAATCATTAGCCAAGCTGTTTCTTTCCCAAACTAAACATGTTTACAATTGTATCTGCCTGCTGTCACTGATAAAGCTCATAGTACATTTGCTAAAAGTGCCTCAAAAGTTTTCTATGGATATTGATTTTACAACCTCATGCATACAGACCAGCCATAATATAAGCTACCTGTAAAAAAATGTGTCAGTAATTGCATTCTAGGAATCTGACTACTACTAATCTTTTTAAAAGGCATGTTTGCATGTATTTATTGAAAGAAAAAATTGTGTTGAATTTCCATCACAAACAATAAATGGCGACCCAATGGCCTAATTTTTAAACTGCAAATAGCTTCCTACCTAATCTTATTTGATTTTGCTGCCATATAGAACGTTAGTACAGATCTGGGGGTATTAAACTGATATTGCTGTATACTGACCCACAAATACGTACAGAAGTTTGGGACAAATCTACTGTGTTATGTTCCATGGCTAAGGATATCTCCTGAAATTTGGAATGCATAAATTTGTTCCAAAATGACTTTTTTTTTTTTCTTTGAATAGTGTTGTTGCCCTTTAATGCCTAGTTTTGCTTTGCTAATTAGAAATGCTCCTGATTGCACCCCTTTTGGTGTTTTACAATGTCTATTGAGAAGCTGAGGAAAATACTCTTATGGTCCATTTAAATTGTTAAGAAGAATGTGAAAGTTACCATAGAAAGGATGGAAAATATACTGTTTCATAAAGCAAAGAGATCTGAAACAGGAAAACTGAGTAAAAGGGGAGAACTGGAAGCCTCAGGAGTGTCAGGGGTTTTTTTCCTGACTTTGCTGGAAGCTGCTTTGACAAGTTCAGATGTTGATTACGACCTTGGTCAGAACTGTCAAGCCACCTTTATTTTTTTTACTTTATAAGCATGTACTTAACTCAAAGTCCTAAAAAAAAAAAAAAAGTGTTTTGTATAGTATGAATAAAAATCACTTACCTTCTCAAAATTCTGTTTACATACTGTTCCTGTTACTATAAACTTTCTAGTTCAGTTTATTGCTATGAGCACTACCTTTAGCAGTCCTGTAGAATGGTTGAATATATTAGTTTGATTGTTCTGAATCTGATTTTTTTGCTAACAAGAAAGTACTCTGAAAGTGTAGGAAATAGGGAAAACTGCTATGATTTAGACAGCTTTATAAGTCAATTGCAACTATTCTAACAGCAGCTGCTGAGAAACTTCTTTGAATTCTTTTGATATGATATCCTGACATTAGAAAATCTGTCATTGTGATATATCTTGAAGTGTGGAGTAAAATATAGTACAGGCTGCTTGCATGGTATGAAAAGTTTCAGTTTTATGACTATACTGTTATTTGGCCTTTCATCTGCAGTGCAGATCAACATTTCTGAATTTATTACATACATCTGTCTGAACTCTTGCTGCTCAGTGGGGAAAAACAGCAGTTGAACATAGGAAACTGGAACTCCAGTTCTAGCAGGTTTTATTCTAAGTAATCAGAAAATATTGTAATATTTAAGACAGATGAGCTAAAATAAAATGAAGCCAAATGAACAAACAAACAAACAAACCAACCACACATGTCTTCTTTTCCATAATATTCAGCAAAGGCCTTTTTTCTTCTCCCCTGGAAACATTTTGGTTCTTGGCTCCATGATCTTATTTTTAATGCTTTCCCATCGCTATCTTTTCTTTTTTAACTGTTCTTGAAAAGGTACCAAGATTAAGGAAAGCATAAATTAGGTACAGTCAAAAGTAGAATTTTCTGTTTT
Organism: Falco punctatus; assembly: GCF_963210335.1. Taxonomy (NCBI): domain Eukaryota; kingdom Metazoa; phylum Chordata; class Aves; order Falconiformes; family Falconidae; genus Falco; species Falco punctatus. Next base: position 73,960,636 of record NC_137582.1, on the reverse strand, counting down.
GATTTATGATCCAAACCTCTTTGTGTTTTTGTGAGGTTGGTTAAAATACCCTAGATAGCTTATCATCTACATAGATAAAACAGGCAGCGGTGTAAAGGATAAGGATGCCACATAGAAACAAAACCAAAAAGTTGTTAATTCGTCAACTTAATAAAAATATTGGATGAGAATAAGAAGGCAGAGGCGCAGCAGGAGGACAAATGGGTAGATAAACCAGAGTCAATGAACTACAAGGAGTGAAAATGTGCATCTTCTAGAGCAGAGCCTACTGAAACACTTGTATTAAGACATACCTTTGCACCTAGATCTTTTCCTTCTGCCATTCTACTGGCTTCTACTCTTAATGGAAAGCAGAGTGTTTGTGTTCTTGGTAAAATACCACCACTCAGAAATGACTGTCTTCCATAGTCTGTATAAATGGGGAAGAGCACAAGAGACACAGCGTAACATAAATCTCTAAGAAGGCAGGCAGTTTGGATGACAGGGACATTTGCTCCAGGTTGCCTCTGTTTAGTCCATCATGAACAATATTTCTCAAAGCTAGATTTTTTCCTATTGAAGAAAATGGTTGTGCACCTATCTCTCTCTCCACACAGATATGATGCCAATCATCCAATATGAGAGGCTTCATATAACACATTTCTTCAAAGGTTCCTTTGTAGTCCTCTTTTTGAGGGTTTTCCTTTTCATTCCTTACATCTGGTCTCTAACAACCCACTTCTTTATTAATCTTTGTATCACTTGCTGTGTATTCAGTCACATAACTGAAATGGTTCTTATATCTCTCCTTCTTCTTTTATTGAATGTTCTGGTTTTGACAACAGTATAGCAAATTAATGTTTTCTCTTTTCTTCCAGATCATCCTTGTCTTCTTTATCCATCGTGATAGATGAATCTACTATGCCTGCCTTCTAGGTCCAGATTTCTCTTCCCTCTCCTTGTATGATCTCTCTCTTCCTCACATACAACATACAGATTATATCCAGATAATGAATCTTACTTATTTCTGAACAGTAACGTTGCTGCTGCTGCCTGAGCTTTCCTGGAGAGTGCTTTCTTGCCTAAATTCTGATCTGTTTTTTTCAGGTTTAAATGATCATTCCTGTCTGAAATGTTATTACCATACTTACGTCCCTCTTCTGGTACTCACGATTTGCAAAGCCCACCTGTCATGTCTTTCCACATCAAATTCAGACGTCACCATGGTCAAGACTCTGTAATTTAATTCTATCTTCTCTTTCCAATGTTCATCTAAGCACCAATATAAGATCACTCACTCATTCTTTATTATCCATTTCAAACAATGAAAAACCATTTCCACCTTTAAGTTTCCCATTATCTCCACCTCTTTCACATTCTGTAACAAAATATATGAAAAATTATAAAAATGACATTTAGTGTATTAGATGGGGATTTCTACAACGTAAAACATGGAATAGTTATATATTCATTACATGCAGAAATACTGTGACTTAAATATTTGCAAACATAAGATATTAGGCTGTATGTGAAATCCCACTGGTGGTATGTCTAAGTACATTTTACCTTTTTTATGTACATATTTTCTATGAATCCTAGCTGACTATTTTATAAACATGCTTTGATTTCCCTCTAAAATAGATCAAAATCAAGGTTTTTCTTTCTTCAGAGATATAAAGCTAGTCTAAAACTTTCAGAAACTGCTACCTGCATCTTCATTTTGAATGTGAATGCTTCTTCGTTTTTGCATGCATCATCTTTTCCATTACTTTCTCTGGGATTAGCTAATAATCTAATGCAGAAGTTGTCCAGCTTTGTTTAAGTAACGTTTTTGCAGTCAGTTTACAAGCCACAGTGCCCTCAGCCTGTGAACAGGACTCAAGAATACTAAGTGCTGAACACACATGAATATAATCCCAGGAGCCCAAATATGTCCCCACTAGGAAAGGGTGATCCGCTTTTGCAGTTTGAATAGTGATTCCTGAATTTGTGTCGTGCTTAACTTCCTGCAGTTATTTTTAAAAGAACAGATAAAATATACCCTTGTCTTATCACTTTATTGCACTTTTCTATTTGTTGATGGAAGGAGATCCAGATGAATTTATATGGACATCATTAGACTTGAACAGGGTTAATCTACTTAGGCTCAGGTGAGTTCATTTTAGTCTTGATTCACTTCATTGCACATCTATAACGGTTATTAACAAGCTTAAGGACCTTTGGGAGCTTATGGATAACAATGCAGCACCATGGAAGGTGGGAAATCATTATCCTCATAAGGCTGGTGTAATAATTTGCAGTCACACACAGTTTCTGTACTAATCCTTGGGGTTGGGATAGGTCACCAGGTCTGTAAACCTTTCATCAACTTTATACATTTTTTGCTCTTGCTCTTTAATTAATGAATATATAGTTACATAAATGTAGATGTAAAGAGTTTAATGTATAAGTTTTTTTCATGCATCACTGGCAAATTTTACTGCCTGTATATGTATATTAATTTTAAATTACAAGGCTTATGATGATTTTTTTTAATGTTATCATCTTTATTCACTGTCTATAACTAATGCATAATATTTAAGAATGGGAAAAAGCTCCACTGCCAATCTTAAAAATAATTACAAGTTTGGATCGTATTTCTTACCATATTTTTTTAGTTCAAATTTTTTAATGTATTTAGGTAATAACAGGTGTCAGAATAATTCTATATAACAGATGCTCACTTTGCAAAATTATTTTAAAATGTAACTTCTAATGCTGAAAATAAATCTCTGTATTAATTTTATAAAAAAAATGTATTATTTAATATTCAAAACTTACCTATTTAGTACCATGTTTTTCCAGTTTTTTCAAAGAGTGGGTCATGGTAAGAGGATATTATATACTTCCTAAGAGAGCAAAGTTTCTGTAAGGTTGGAATTCTAAGAGTGAATTTTAATCTCTGTATCTGTCATGCAAAGAGAAAAAACCCCCAGCTTTGTGCACTTTCATGATCTTACATTTTGTAATGATAAGCACTTTTTTTTTTTTTCCAGATTTATATTCTCCTCCTCTAAATAAGCATGTGCAATTCGTTTTAGTCTGAGCAGGAGTTGCATGAAACGTGAATTAGTAAAATAATCAGCTCAGTTGGTGTTTTATAGTCACCGACTTCTGGAACACAGAGAAGTTGTAAGAGCCACACATTTCTACTATTTTTGTCCTTTTGGAAAATTTTAACACATTGAACCCATTACTCAAGCTGGAATGACATGCTATAGGGGAGATAGCATTAAGACTGTATTCAAAGCACCCAAAACGTTGAGAACGGAACTATTCAGAGCTACTTAGGAAGCTCAGGCGCACAGCCCACTCAATTTCAGAAGAAATTAACATGGTCCACTCATTTCTTCTGCACTCAGAGAGTGGAGAGGTCAGAACAGTTGCACTTCCCATCTTTTATCATGTAGTCTAGTAGTTAGAAATTTGTCAGGGAAGACCTGAATCAATGTTCTACTCTGCCTAGATGGTCCAAACCCACTGTTTCATATTGTACATCTCTGGAAAGTGTCTTTGAGCTTTTTTTAGGATACATGTTAATTAGGGAAGATGGAGACAGATGTGTTACTCTGCCTTTGAGTTTGTGTCTTAAAGTAACAAAGAACTCAAGGGTCAGAAAGAATATGCAAGAGAGGAGAATCACTCAGCAGTAATTAGAAGATGCAGGAAGAAGTAGTGAAACAGCGGGGTTCTCAAATTTTGGTGCTGGCTCTCAAAACTGAATTTTATGATAAATGCTGCTATAACAAAGAGAATACAGACATTTCTCAGAAGGTTTCCAGAACCTTATAAACTGCTACTAGCAGACAACAAAAATTTTGGCTAGAGAAAGCCACACAGATTTTCATGGAGATAATCAGGGATTACAGCCTCTGCCTTCTCATATGATGGGACCTGTGCCAGGATGCTGTCCAAAATGAAGATATTCCCTATCATTTTAATGAATGCATGTTTGATTAGTCAAAGGGACGGGCCAACATCCTCCAGTGATATGTCCTGATGCATATGCAGTCTTCTATTACCTAATCAGACACAATTTTGTCATATGAAGGGAGATGCCTGAACTTTGGATGATCAGATACGCAGTTAGGAAAGAAGGTACAAGACTGAAGACTGCTATTGAGCAGGAGTGTTTGGGTATCATTTCCAACTCCATCTTTCATTGAGTATAACCCTTTATAATTATTCATATGCTAGTACATTTTTTAGACTGCTTGGCAGCTACTAGACAATCTGAACTTAAGGCAAAATTTTTCATCTTATTTTCAAAAAGGAAGCCAACAATTTCTGGTGAAGAAACAGTAACATAATGCCTTTGGGGGCTGGTGTGTGTAGCATAATCTATTGTTCCACTGAAAATTAGAAAGCGTGGGTATCTCTCCTGGCTACACTCCAGTGGAATGTGTTAGTTTGGACAAATCACTTAGCTTCCGTGTGCTTCACTTACTCCATCTGTAAAATGGAGATAATTATGGTATATTCCTCTCAAGGATGTTACAGTACTTAATTAGTGAATTTTTAATTCCTTGGAGGTCTTCAGAGGAAAGATATTATATGTTAAATATGGTTAAAGCATATTCAAACAATTTTAAAATTATTATAATAATTCCCTATTTAAAACTTTTTTTTTCTTTGAAGTTATTGAGCTTTGGGACAAATAATGAGAGCTTCTTAAGAATGTATGAAAATGTGTTTTTACCTGTTTCTCAAATGTTGGTCAGCTGAGTACTTGAAAAGTATTCACTGTAGCAAAATGAAGGCTAAGTAAGGTTATAATTGCTTATACCTTCCAATATGTTGCAGAAAAATATTAGAATGGAGGGAAAACAAATAATGCCAAAGAACAAAGCTTGTACAATAACCAAAGGCTATGAACTGGCCATGAATTAATATAGACCAGAAATTCAAAGTGGATTTCTCAGCATAATCAAGTTCTAGAACCAACAGAAAAATCTTAACAAAAAAATTTTAGATCATGATCAGGCAGGAACCAGAAAGTTTTATGCATTGCACTGGCTGGAGTAATAAAAGGCCATACTCAAGCCCTTAGAAACTACAGGTTACTACAAGCTAAGTAAGCCTTGCAGTACATAGCAAATATAAATGCTGTATTATGTCATGGTCACAGAGGTGGAGCAGCAGCACCTAGACAGACTAGTCATATCTCTGTTATGTGTGTGGGACCTGTACCAAACCATTGTCTGATATACAGCAAGGAAATAGTGCCACATGAAGAAAGTTGTTCATACTTTTCTGTGATATTCAGAAAAAAGATGATCATATGTTCCAGCTATAAGTTCCTCATGACATTCACATTCTGCCCAACACATACGTAGCATCCCATTTTTTTAATTTTAATACTAGGGATTTGAAGGAATCAACTGCCATTTTCAACTATTCAAGTGATAATTAATCTGTGCAATATTGAATGTAGTTAGAATAATTACCTGAACAGCATACATTGATCTAAACGCTTGACATGGTTAGAATTAAATTTCCCTCAGCACCATCTTCTCAGTAGGTTATTTGTGGCATCTGTTTTAGATTCAACCTGGTTTTATGTTAAGTAAATGTAACAAATAGCTAATAATGTTTGCTAGAATGTGAGAAATTAAATTTCTTTTTTACTTTTCTTCAATAAATTAATAATAGAGATAGATACATGGTAGATCTAATTCTCATTTTTGACACAGCATCATATCAGTGAAAAAAGTTTCTAAAATGTCAATTAAAATACAAGAAACAAACTGAAACTTTCTGTAACAAGTGCTTTCAATACAACAAAATACTGTTAATGATGGTGTGCATATTTGCAGTTTAGTTGAGAACAACACTGCAGCTTGGAAGCAACTTCCCTGGCCGAAGCATTTGCTGCAGATTGATTTGGACTGTAGAGCAGTTACACTACATGCAACTGCATTTTTTTCAGAGGAAAAAAGTTCTGCTCTTGTTGCACACCAAACGCAACTCCAAGCCCCAGTAAGGGCATAACTTCGATACCTATGACTTGTCCTTTAGAGAGCTAAGAACCACACACGGTAAGGACACTCAGTGCAGGGGACCAAACTAAACAGCACAGAGCAAGAACCTGACTGAAATACCATTTAGATGTAGGAGCTACAGCAAGCAACTGCTTTGTTCTGCTGGTTTGTCCTATTGCACTAAGTAACTTTTTTAGCATAGGCATGGCCAACATTGTCCTCATCACAAATAATTTTTTCATACAATTCACTTATTTATTTTAACTTGATATGTGATTTTACATATATATATAAATAGACACACATATACAAGCATGTATATATGAAAACGTCCTGCATGCTTTAAGGTAGAACCACCTAGACGTTTTTCAAATAAAAATATATAGGAAAAATTTTTGAAGTTTTGTTCTCACTTCAGTGATAACACTGTTAAAGTTCTTATTCATAAATCACAACTTAGGCAAAAAGTGCAGTCACACAAAGTTGCCCAAGATTCTCATCAGCTGGAAACTTCTGTAAAATGGATTACAGAAGTAAATTACTGGTGAGTGGTAAACTAGCACGTATTCAACTGGTGGTACCAGGATGTTGATTTGCAATAACCCTATGAACACTAAGGACATTCCAGAGGACTGGAAGAAAGATAATACCATGCTAGTGCTTAAAAAGACTAAATGAGCCAACCCACATAATTATAGGGCTGTCAGCATGACATCAATCCCAAGCAAAATAACAGAGTGACTGATATGGGACTCTGTTACCAAAGAATTAAAGAAGGAAAATGGGATAGATGCCAATCAACATAAGCATATGGAAAGTAGATCCTGTCAAAATAACTTTCTTTTGTGTGAGATACTGCTTTGTTTGCAAAATGGAATTGTGTTGATACAAGGTACCTAGGTTTTTGTAAGGCATGACATGTCTTACAGACATGTATATATGACATGTTATTTAACATGTAGTTATTTACATATTATTTTGGTTCAAAAGATAGTGATTGAGAATCAATATGGTGTATACTGAAGGAGTTTGTCTTATAGGTCCTGAAATGTAATCACAGAGTTATCACTGAATGTGTGAGGTTTGAGCTGAGTCTTGCAGGGATTTTTTTCATTGTTCTAATCTACTTAATACTTTATACCAGTGACCAGAAACAAAAGTATTGAGGACTGCTGTATCTCTACTATTTTGATAATGGAAACGTTTGGAGACATAGCTATGAACAAGGTAAGTTACTGCAGCAGCATAATCTGTTTATCTTGGTTATGTTAGTGCAAGAAAATAATGGGATTTATTGTGGTCAGCTAAAGAGCCAAACACCAAGGACCAATGCTGTATGACAGGATTATACATTTGGTTGCTCTCATTGCATCCAAACCACAAGGAACAATGGGGTTGGTTTTTATTTTGCAGACATTTATAAGGAATGGGATGAGGAGAGACACGGGAAGCAGTGAAGCTACACTCACTGACTACCAGAAGCAAGCCCAGGAGACATTGTTACAGTCTGCATACTTTTCTACTGCCAGAACCTGCTGGCAACCTCACACATTCTCATCCTCTATGATAGGGCTTTTCAAAGGGATACTTTATCCCTCACAGCCTTCCATCTTCGTGTCCCTGCTTTGGATCCCAGAATTCCTAGGATGTTTGTGTTCCTTCTCCCCTTAGAGTGTCCCACAACTGGCATTCTGTAGTTTTCTGTGACAAAAATGAGCAGAAATTAGTTGCTGAGGAGCTACCTGTGTATTGCATTCTCTTAACACTAAAGACAGTATCTACATTCAAAACCTTGAAGATAAGTGGGGAGAGCTTAAGTTCTGTAGGGCTCTACAGACAAAAAACAAAAGATTGCACAGTGCTGACATATTAAGTGTGTAACCTGGGTCTTGGAGTATGACTCTGAGTTAGCCAAGTAAGCTCCTCACGCAGTCTCCAGGGAGAGCTAGTTCCCTTGCAGTCTGATCTGGAAGAAACAGCACGAAATTATCAGCATGTGAAACACAGAAACTGCTGAAAAACAGTACTGCACAAATAATTGACTGTGGGGCAGTATCCCTTACTTTCCTTGTTAACCCCTATTTGAACATTTAAATTATCTGTGGCAGCAGGTAACAGAAGAGTGTCTCACAGGCTGCACACAGCCACTGAGTTAGAGGAAAAGCATCTTCAATATTTTCTATTAAGTAAGCTATTAGAGGTAAGTTCAGCCTTACCTCATAATTTCTTGGCCTATTCCACAAAGCACACAGACATTTGATAAAGGAAAGGAAAAGTTAGTAGTTTTTAGAGGAAGTCGGTCCTGCTGCTGTTTTCAATTAGTGAGATAAAACATAAAATTTGAAAATATAAAATTTAGGTTCAGATTTGCTTTGGCATGTGGACCATATTCTCAACTGATGTAAAGCAACACAATTTTCTATAGTTACAGTTGAACTACTTTCTTTCATACCAGCTGAGAATCTGGCAGCTATTATTTATTTTAACTTTCAGTATGACATGAAACTGCCCTGAGATACTTCTCTCTTTTCCCATTCAACCATAAGCCAATATCCAGAGTACAAATGTTTGGTGATAAATTTTTCTTACCACTGGAATTTAGACTAGATACAAATGTAATTTAGCTGGTACTTCATTTTACAGCTCAGGAGATTTGTTGGATTCTTACTATGGGCAAAAACATTTAGTTTAGATATTGACACCAGCAGCACTGTCATCTGGCAAACACTGTAGCACATATAGTACTTAGGAGAATTACATTTGGTAAATAAAAAAGAAGTATAAGTGTAAAATATGTTGATTGCAGTATTGGCTGTTATTTTAAACAATCACAGATGCGGATGTACTAGCTGGTTATTGACAGCAATATCAGCTTTAGAAAGAGTTTTGACAGGTCTCATCGTACAATGATTAATTACTGTGAGGCACTCCAATTTCCTCCCTTGTTCAGCTCATGGCTCAGGGTAAAGTCTGTTGCCCTTATTACACTCTACAACACAGGAAATATCTTCTCACTGCTGTATCCAAGGACCAATCAAAAGTGCAAAAGTCAGTCAAATAAGACCCACAGTCAATGCTGGAAAGGCTTTTCCTCAAGGGATCAAGGAAGGAAATAAGTTAATGTGGCTTTGCTCTCCATGTTTTAATTTGTTTTAAATGGCCAATGGGTAGGACAGATGAATAGGTTTTCTGAGGAGAGCAGGTGGGTACTAGTCAGGTCAGTTCTAAAATTATGTATAAAGAAATATAGGTGAAAAATTAATAACAGTGAGAGGAAGCAAAAGATATTAGTGCTCATGCTTAAATTATACATGCTTTCCACTAAAAAAGAACAAGAAGGACAATAGTGGAAACAAACAGGATCTACCTATTTTCCTGAGAGTGTTCTTAAAGAAACATTGCCTATTTGAAGGATTGCTCCTATGTTCCTGGTGTTGAATCCACAGCGATATTGGATGTAAACTGGTCATTGAGATTTCCTAGAAATGGACAGGGTTCAGTCCTTCCTGATCAGCATTATGGAAAATATTAAGCTAGTAGCTGATGTCAAGAAGGGATACAGCGGTTTTTAATAATGCAAAAGAGATGCTATGTTGCCAGATACTGAATGTGTTTAATGTCTAAACGTTCCTCCTTGCGTGACCTGAAACAATAGGAAGCATGTATGAGGGGTGAGCTGCCTTACAGTGCAGAATTCTGTTTAAGATTTTCAGGCTAGCTCCAGATGAGGTGGTAGATCTACACATCTGTACAATGGTGAACAGAAATTATACTCTGGGTCCTGGAAACAATGCAGACACATCATCACTGCACTGCATTATGCTTTGGCTAGCGCAGTCAAGCTGACGTGGCTACGCTGCTTCCAGTCTTAGCCTTATCCTGAGCTAGCTTAGATCTGTCTGCCTATAGTGCAAACTTATCCACAGTCTTCATCTTTACTGGAATCTAGAAATGTTGCTGCTTCTGTTGTATCTGCAAAACAGGATGGGAACTCTCAGGGATATGTCCAGCTGTAAATAGCAAGCTGTACTCTGAGGTGGGCATCTTCATATTTTTCCTGCCCTTCCTTATATCAGAGACTGACCATACCTAGACACAGGACGACAGGTCACCCAGAACTATACTGCAAGTTAGCAAAGACAAACTGCTTTCTTTGGTTTCTGGTGGCTGTGGTTTGCTTCACAGTTGAGTAGTGGGCTGACTGTCTGATGAGAGTCAAACCTGATTTAGATTGACAGGGATCTAGATGCTGGCGTGTGTGTGTGTATGTGCGCTGTGTGGAAAGGTGTTTTCAACTTCCTCTGCAACATAGGATGTGGTTCAGCTTTTGGGAATCATCAGGGCAGCTCTCACTTTGTCAGTTTTCTAACATCAAAGGATCCTTTGGCATTACTAATGCCTTGATCTCCTCTTTTCTGTCTGTAGCACAGAGTTTATGCTGAAACTCTGGTCTAATTAAAACCTTAGGGTTTGTATGAAACTGAATGATAGACAAGGTTTATGATATAAGAAAGGGAGGAAACCACATCAGGTTTGGTGATTTGGTGATCTTTTCTGTCATTATGTTCTACAGCTCTTTGTCTTCTCCATGGGGAACAAAATGAGGTATATATACTGTATATATACTGTAGATATCCAAGAACTTTAAAACTATAAGAAAGCCTGACTTGAATTCACTTGAGAAACTTGATAGCTCTGAGGAGTTTTTAACTTTACCTCAGTGTAGGTGGCTTATTCAGTATACTTCTTGAGCATACTTTCTGCTTGAGTTAGTATGCTTTCTGCTTTTTACCCTTGCATCTCAGTTTAATAAAGCAATTTGTGAGAAATCTCCTGATTACTTTGTCAGGTTTCTTTAGTGTGAAAGTGGTTGAGTGAATGGTTGTGGGGATACATGTGAGGCCTAATCTTCTCTCACCCAAATTCTATTCACTGGTCAAAGGAGAAGCAGCTTTAGTTTAGTGTTGACTTTTAGAACTGTTACCATTGGTGAGCCATGAGTGTGATCAGATTGTGGCAATAAAATGGGTAGATGGTAGTCTGATGTGTCTTAATTGCCACGAGCATGGGAGCACCCCACAATATTGCTTCACCCAAATGCACAGTTGATGTAGTTGTGAAGAGAGGCCTGCAGAGGTGGAAAAGCAAGGAGGCAGGTGCCATCATCAATACAGTCTTTTGCTTGCCATTATTTATTTCTGATCCATAAAAACGAGTACACAGCCAGGAACCACTAAAAAGAAAACCTGTCCTTAGAAATAAATGGATAATTTCCCACTATTGAAGAGAAATTACTAAATCAGGAAAAAAGTCAGATTAACAGAAATAGTGTAAAAAGGAAGTGCTTTTTGAAGGGAAAGAACAACAAAGAATCAATTAGATCCTGTAAAAGAGAGATGCCTGAACTCTGGATATTTGCCATTTTTCTAGAATGGAGTGCTTTGGGTGACAAAAGTCTTGTGCTTTTTTTAACACTTTGGAACACCATAATTTTAACAGAGTCCTTCTTACTCAGGTCCTGACTTCTTAGCCCCCCTAGAAATCCTGTAGTGGCTGAGACACTTTCTTTGAACAAGACTACAGGAATATTTTACCCCTTGTCTTCCATATATCGTCCATAAAACAACAGCTCACACTGAGCATGTCAGAAAGCACTTAAATGTACCAAAGGAAACCCAATCCTGTGATTCCCAGAGGAATGTTATAAATCTGTCTCTATAGATTCTTTGGGAAGAAAGCTGAATCCAGTACTATTCCAGGGCAACCTTATCCATGCCATTGGAAAAAAAATCAATATTCCTTGGGTAGGGGTACAAAGGGGAGTACAGGGTGACTTACTGCATTCCTAAGGAAGGGGTATTTGAATATTTTTTTTTTCCTCAGGTCAAAGGGTGTCAATATTTCTCTCTCTTTAAATAAGCTCTGACTGTGCCAGACCATGGGACAGGTACACTTATTAGGTAATATGGACTTCAAACACAAGGACCCTATTGGTAGGCTGTGACATACAGCCATTGGTTAAGAACTTAATAGAGAGGAAAGGTAAAAGAAGGAACTGGGAAGTGTAGTTAAACTGTGATCAGGAAATGCTGGTTAATTTTATTTGTGTCTATACTCATTTCTGCTGAAACCATCCAGTGCATCTCAGAAGTGTATATCAAATGAAGGCCCAATTCACTACACAAGCACAAACGAGTAGCTGTCCACGTTGTGTGCCTCTGTGTCCACTCTGGCTGCAATGAGTTTCAGAGCAGACTAAGGGGAAATCTAAGCCAATGTACTTCCATGCATTCTGTTACCTACACACATGGGCCAGAAATAAACTTGTGTCCTGACATGCCTGACCCAGTCACCTATCCGGTCACAAAGGCCCAATATGACTAAAGCCAGTCTAAGAAGATATCACCTCATTTGATGATAAGTGGGATTTGTAGGCTCAGACTCCACCTGTGTTGTGCAGTTGCAGGAAGTGTGAACCCCAGGTAAAACACACAGTGCTGGGGTCTCATGGAGTTCGGCTTGGCAGCGTGCAGGGCACAGGATTGCTTTTTGTCATGGTCATCTAAAGGCATTGTAGATATTAGCTACAAATCCTTTCATTGCCTGGACAGATTTGTTCACTTGAATAGATACTGCACATGGCTAATACACTAGACATTGAAACAGACATCTACATTTGTTTGCAAGTACATTGAAAAGGTGCATTGTGAATGAGAGTGTAGAAACATACTTTAAAGTTGTTGGTATGGATTATTCACAATAAAAAAAACAAAGAGGAAAAATTCCTATGTTGTTGTAACTGATTCCAGAAAATTATTAAGGAAAATTAATGCCCATGACTTGAGAAGAACTGTATGAGGGACGAGAAATCATTTTGTGGATATGAAAGGCATGTGGGACTTAAAAGATTCTAACAGGCAGTTAAGTGATATAGAAATGATAGAAAAAGCATGGATATTTTTAATGCTAAAATATTTGCTCTTCAATGTCTTTCAAGGTCAAGCACATGCTATAAGTTTATAGCCAAACTATTGATTTTCTCTTTTAGAAGCCTTACTTTAGGTTACTGGTGCTGAAAGCTGATGCATAATTTTGTCTAATGGCTGCATGAATGCATGCAGTAGGACTTTTAACATCCTGTAATGTGATGTGGCATCCTTGCTTAGTGTAAATAAAACTCCTTACTATGAGAATAGTTTTACTTTCTCAATAACTTTGCAAATTGTTGCAAACCATTATCAAAACTGTTTCCAAATTCAGTCCAGTATCACCCTCCTCCCAAACTTCACCTGATAATTCTTCAAAAGTTCCCTTGCTTTTATTGAGCATTTAAGATGATTTTTCTGTTTAACGTTACTGTTAACGATCCAGCTAACACAGATCTACTAGATCAGGTTAGATCATTGATCTAAAACCTTAACATAAATAAGCAATAGCATATCTGGTAGTTTCATCTGCAGAGTCTTGAGATGTTCTGGATGTTTCTTTAGTGTGGATGTTCTAGAATTACAACAAACTTTCTTTTTTCATTTAGAAATATCTATGGCATCTTATTCTCTTGTCCTTCAGCCCTCGTGTAGCAGTGCTTTTTTATCTGCCTTTATTGGTTATATAACTACGATTAAATAAGAAAAATGATTGACCAAAAATAATGTACTCATGGAGTCGATACAAATGTCACCATTGTATTTGCAAGGTAGCAAAAATATATATATATATATATAAAATAGCCATATACTATAGTTACCAGGTACCTAGCTAGATATCCATTATATCAACTTTTATAACTGAATATTAGAATTTTTATGGACTTTAAAAATTATTATTTTACAGTTCTAGTAGTCTTAATACCTCTGTTCTCCAACTGAAAATTGTTTATACTAATGTATTTTTCTTAAAGTTGAGATGATACAAAACCAGACCTAGACCATGTTAAATAATGAAAGCAAATCAATATAGTTTCGAAGACTGGGAATCACATACTGTTTAACTTATCAATAAGATGTTCGTTAATCCCTTGCTGTCTAGAGGTTTATCATCTCCTTTCTTTTTATAGGCAATGGGCAAAAAAATCTGGGTTGCTGTTTTTCAAAACTTAAAACACAGTGGGCATTGTATAAAAAAAAGAATCATTCTGTTAGTGGGATTCTTAGGAACCATTCAACCATATTTTTAAGAAAAACATGCAGAGTTGACTTCACGTGCTGCTTAGCAGCTGGAAGTAGGTGTTGAGAAGCTCCCCCAAGGCGTTATTATATATTGATAGATAACAGGAAGAAAGATCTGGTTGAAAGCTTTATGGTACCCAGGACATGGAGGCATTCAGGAAGGATATATAGCACTTTTGCTTCAATACCCAACTCCTTTTTATTATTTACATTATGGAGGCTACTGAATGACAACTGAAGTCAATGCCATGCTCTCTGTTGAATGGGAGTTCTCGCTTGTGTAGCAAAGGAAATACTTATGCTTATAATCACTTAAAGAGCTAACATTTTGTCCTATTACATCTGGAAGTTCAGAATAAGCAACTACTGCAGTTTTAAAACAGTGGCTGATGGGATTATCACTTGCTTCTCTGGACTCTCTGCCTTTGCCTTAGCTTCAACCATATCATGAGGTGTGCTCAGAAAGGGATCCCATCTCCAATAAAAGGGAAAATTAGTCAGGAGAAGGGAAGAGTAAGTTGCATTGCTTGGTAGCAATAGATTGTTCTTATACATGGACACAGTCCTCAGAACAGAGGATCTCAAAAAGTAGGAAAAACTGAAGTGTTTTTTATTGTACCTCTGCAAGTATTTACAGCTGCAGAGTTAGTCTTTCCATAGATACCATCATGGAGCCACTGTGACAGTTTCTTGAACGCATGGCTATTGAACAGCTTTGGTGAACAGCACTGAAGCAACATTAAGGCTACAAGTCTGCATGAGAACTACAAGATTTGAAAGAAAAAGCTACATTTACTTTCTTGTTTGCAGGGACTATTAGGGTTGGGTAGAAATTGGAAAGCTGGGGATGATGGAAGAAGAAAACATCTAATACAAAGAATGACTCACAGGGCTGTTGGAAAGAGAAGGGAAGGAAAAGAGAAAATAATAAAAAAAGCCTAAAAAGTGAAAGATGTTACTACATGGCAGCTCACCAGATAATTAGTAACAAAAGACAGTAGACCTTGGTATGTCTTCTCTTTGCTACCCTAAATAATGCCTATCCTACTTGGCAAGAGGCTGTCTACTAAAGAAAAAAAACCACAAAAAACCAAACAAATCCTTTCTTCCTTTTTAACAAATATTTCATAGCAAACACTTCAAATCCAGGAAATACATTTTGAGGGGTGCTATCTGTTCTTCTGTTTTTAAAGATCTTTTCCTTATTATTATTTCCTGATACACTAAAACTAAAAATTTCAATGCCTATTGGTCATCAAATGTAAATCATTGAGATTTTTCTCTACAGCTCAGAAGATAGTGGCACAGAACAAAACACAGCCAAAGCCATTCTCACAACAACATATGAACAAAAAAGTAGGTAAAAAAGACATAATGTTCAGCTTGTGGCCTGGTAAAAGCATTAAAACAGAGCTCAGTAATAGAAAGATAGTTCCTTTATACAGTATAATACCCTTTGCTTAGGGTAGGCAGAGCTGGTGGATACCCTGTTTCTGCCAGCAGTGATGCAAGATCAAGGTCATGCCAAATCCTAGTCTCCACAAGGGAGGTCCAAATACGAAATATCAGAATTTCTTCTTCTTTGATTCAATTTTTAGTATTTTTAAGGCTTCCTTGTTCCCTGCTGCAACTTCCTTCAACTGTCCATGTTACCTATGATGTTATTTAATGCCTTCCATACCAGGACATGATTGAATATGGTTTTATCTCTTGCCTGATTAACAGTGGAAATAACATGCATCGATTTTTGGTAATATGACTAAGAATGGGTTTTAGCAAAATAAAAAATCATAAAGTTTTACATGAAAGCACAGACGTGTTACTACATTTGTCCACACTACTACTTTTTTGTTCTTTTTGCTGGTTTGCCTGTTATGTAATAAACGTGACTGGATAAGTTGCACAAATTTTGGTGCTAACTAGGTAATATCTCTTAACGTGTTTCCTTCCCAGTTTTATATTTATTGGTGCAAAACCAGAAATAATATTAAGATTTTGTTAAAACATTGATAAAAAGATACTGACTTTTCAGAAATAGACTAGACCATGCATACATACATTTGATTAAAAAGAGATATAAAAAGTTGTTAGCTGAAATGTTTTCTTGCTTGAAGCCTCTTTTAGACTAGGAAGAGATGATAATGCCTCTGGGTAGAATGACATATTTTGAAGAACAAGCCAAAATATTTTTATTAATAATAGTAGAGTGAATCCAGTAGAGCTTTCATATGTATGTTTATTCCTGACACATATATTTTTCCCCCTCAGTGTAAATTCCATGTGGGAAGATTTGTGGGAATAGCTGGAATAGCTGTCATGGGGAGACCTAGCGAGTGAGGAGATGATGCTGTATGCAAGGTTTAGCAGCCAGTGGGAAATCAGCAGCAAATATGAATAAAAGGTAGTGTTTAAGGAGAACAGGACTGTTGAGCAAAAGGTGTCAGCTGGGGCTTTGAGCTGTAGAGGTCTGGGCCAAACAAATGGGGAATTTGGGTGACAGAACTTAGAACTTATATGTAAAGGCAGTGAGGCTTTGAAACAAGAGGTTTTGTAAGACAGAGCTCTATAAAAGAAAGATATCTTTGGCTAGGAAGAATGGGGATAGTTGAGTTGGGAGGTCTTTCAAGTATGAAGGGATTTTTGGCATGAAATTTTGGGGGGTCACCATTAGCCATTCTTATCCCTTAATCTCCCTTTGTAAGGATGGTGGCCAGCACTCAGGCCCTTGTAAGTGTTATAGGCTTAACTGTGCTCTCTGAACCCTTAAGTTTGAGTAGATTAGCATAACTTCCCCAGTCATGTAAGGGAAAACAGGTGCCTGTACTACATATAGGGGTAAAGTATGTGGTACTTCTGTATCTCTTTCATACTGGACAGTGAGGAATATATGGAGTATTTGGAAGAGTATACCACTGTGCGTAAGCAGTGACAGACCCCAATTATTGTCACAGCTAGAAAAAAAGAGGACCAGAAATCCCCAACTTCTTCCTCCAAATGATAGCTTGCTTTCCTATCTGATCAAAGGAAAATAGCAAAGCTACAGTCATGCCTTGAAATAATATGATGTCTACACATCCTTCCATACACTATTCCTGAACAGTTAAAGACCTGCTACTGGAAATACTTGTTATCATCTTTTATGGTCAAGGAGATTTCACTCCTTAGTACTGAATATGAATGCAGCCCTACTACATTGTCCAACTCACAGCATTTCTGGCACTGAAAATGATTTAGGGAAATTCTGTGTGGTGCCATGGGTAGCATCTTTTCATTTAACCAACAAAAGAAGTAAAAAGGACATCAGAGTTTCATGCATTGCACAAAAGCACAGCTAGACCTTCTCTTGGTAAAACGATGAGAAGCAGGCTGATTACCATCTAGGATGTGGCTAATTGGTGTGTTCTTTGAGATGTGATAGGACATCAAAGTATCAGGCATAATATGACTGCCTTATAAAGCTACTGCATAACGCAACCAGTAGAGTGTGCCATAAAGATTATATATATAGCATGATTTTAAAGTCAGTCTGATGCTCTATGATGAACCAAGGATGTTTCTACATGAATAGGTTAAAGCAAAATCTGGTTCTAGTATGCATGCTTACTGTAACATGCATTTAATGCACATGCAGGACTACATGAGTTCCTGTGTAAAGATGTAAGAAAGATGTGATGAGACAACTGGAGACATTCTGGTCTGAAGTGACAAAGACAGGCATTTTACACCTTCTATGAAAAGGAAGCTGCAAAGGTATCATACTAGTAAATACATTCAAGTGATGATAAGAAAGCTTGATGAAACAATTGTTGTCTTTAAGAGAAAGCTTTAAATAAAGGATTTCAAAAAGCTAGGCACATACCTTGACAATCAAAAGGAATTTTCATTGAAAACAATAGAAAAGGGAAGAACTGACAAGAGAAATTAATCATATTTTGGCTGGTGTGTTGGGTTTTTTAAAAATTTTAATTTCAATGGCAGGTCAGAAAATCATTTTTACAGAGAACTTAGGCTGGATTGAATAATGAAAAATGTACAAATGATACACTCCCATGTGCATATGATGTCATTTACATTGTATGTAGACCAGATCCCCACTTACACTAATTTAGGCTCATACTATATCAAGTTATTACAGCTTCATCCCCTCCCCCCTTCCAAGTTTATGCCAAGTGAAAACCGTTATAAAACAGACCTGAATCTAACCCAAGACAGACAGACACACACACACACACACCCCCAACCTCAGGCTGCAATTTGGAAATAATATATGCAAGACAATACCTGACTGTAATTCTTCATTCATATCATTTGTTGAGAGATGTTTCTGAAGCTGAATGGTAAACACACCCTTACTGACCTTTAACAAGTAAGGTGTCAGGATATGAGGTGAAAAATAACGAGGCTTTTATTAGAGGTGCTAGAGTTCTTACAGGTTAAGTGGACTGCTACTTATTTAGGTAAACTAGGAGAGTACACTGATCAGCAATACTGGTGATAATAGAGCTTACAGCACTCAGTCTTAAAGGAAGCAGAGTTTTTCTGGCAAAATGTCAGGTGAAAAGTTAATATTCAGTAGCTCAAGGATGTCACCCTCAATCTGTGCAATAGTTAATAAAAAGCCAGGTGTCTTTGGTAAAAGAGTAATAGGAAGGAAGGAGGGGGTGGAGGGAAGGGTGACTAATGGAACATAATTGTGTATGGATATTGGATATGGATTTTGTTTACTCTACACAGCAACTAGAGATTTTTTCATAAGTGTTTGAAAAATTGTCCTAAGGGACAAATGTCTGCTCCTCAGGATTTAAAAGAAAATACGGTGTACAAACCCAAATTTGCACAACTGGTGAAACCAATGAAAATACTATTTCTGTGGAGAAGCAAACCCCTCTATCACCTAGTTTCTTATCTTACCTACTTTGCTGTAAGAGAAAGATACATAGTTACATGGCTGCTTGTCCATATAGTTGTGGTAAATTATATGCCTTTACTTTAGCCTGTATAAAAGAGTGCTGCTTGTCAGTCATTACAGGCAGAATTGTAGCATCACATCGTTATTAAAATCAATATTATCTATAATTTTCATTATCAGTCCCCATTATAAGTCCCTATTATTCAGTTGCTTATAACTTGGCACAACTTCAGTCCTTTGGGTGGAAATTTCTCCATGTTTTGTGTCAGCCTCAGGCTAAGATTTTTTATTTTTACATTTTATTTTAATTTTAAACAAAGTGGTTCAGCAATACATTATTTTTGTCATATTTCTTTGAACAGCAGCCCCCTCCTTTCCAACAGAGACTTGAAATATGGGTCAGGGATGTGTTTTTTTGCTGGTCCCTTCAAAATCCGTTGAAATTTGGCCAAATAATAAACATTTGAAATATATGCTCAGCCAACTTCCTTCATAATAAAAAGCTAAAATTTCAAAAGACTCTTCCTCCCCGAGCATATGCTATCCTTTCGTAGAGTCTACTGTTAGCTGAACCGCATGTGGCCTTTTTCACAGAAGGTGAGTCAATATCCTGGATCCTATCACTGGTCAGAGACTCTTCCCTTTTACTTGCTGCCTTGTGCAGGGCAAGGGGAAAGTCAGGAACCAGTGCCAGAACAGACATCGAGTTGTCCTGTGTTTTCTGTGTTGTAAGTGGCCTCCAGCTACCACTCAAGAAACCTGGAGAAAAGAAGGTTTCAAAAGACAGGTTTGGAGAAAGATAAGGAGGGCAATTCGGTCAACAAGTCTTTTGAGAGGGAATATAGAGCATGAATTGGAGCCTCTGTCAAGGTATAACAAGGAAAGATTTGTAATGAGGTGGGGTATGGAAACACGATGAAGACACCATGAGAGGAAAGGACTGGTATGAGGGGAAGGAAATTATGATTGAGTAGAAGGTGACTAGTTATTAACAAAACTAAAACCAGGATCAGAACAGGTTAGGAAAAGATTGGGTTAGAAATATTACTGAACAGAATCTGGGATGTAAAGACAATCATACGGTTAAATAGGACTGAAGATAGAAACAGGACAGAAAGAAAGTGGTGACAGATTGGAGCAAGTACATTTGAGTGGACTCTGAAGAGAAGTGAAAATGCAATTCTGTCTTCACACCCATCCCTTGCTTTACCTAGTGGCAGATACTAATAAGTCAAATCTAATATAACTCAGCTGTGGACAAAATTCTTGGTTGTAAATATATACAATTTTTGCTTGCTTTCAAAAATAAATACTTATAGGGCTGCATGTAACTGAAAAAAGAAAGTTAAAAGAATGCAATGAAAGATGCAATGATGAATATTTATGTCATAGGAAATTATAGGTAACATTTTCAATATGACATTAGCCTGAGTGATTAAGTTCATGATTTCCAGCTTAGCCTTTAATGAATTGATGGGTTTCTTTTTCTTTTTCTTTTTTTTTCCCCTTACTTCTTGGTTGGTTTTGTGTGCGCGTGTGTGAGATTAGCCTGACCTGACTATGAGTTATAGCTTTTTGGTTGTAGACAATTACAAGTTATTGAAATTAAAATTTCAATGCAAGTTTTCTGCTGTGGGTGGTTTCAGTTGCAGGTATTTGCTTTGCAAGAGGTTGCTTAGATTGCTTGTATTATACTAGTCTTTAGACAGCATCAGGTGGAAGGTTCTGTGGTATTATGAAGACATATTTAAGCTTCAGCATCCTTTCATTTTTCATTTACAGCAAGTTCTTCTTGAGGTGTTCTTTTAGTCAGTAACTCCACCACAAAGGTAGTTGTCTGATTTATGATACAAATGCATTTATCATATGTGTTATATTCTTGTTTGAAGAACACTGATTAACTGACCTGGGCTTTCTAATCTATTCTGCACAGGTTATCATCACACTGTAAGAACAGGGCAAAATCTAAATCCTACGATGATTATTTCTTGTCTGCAGTCATTTCTGCTCTCTCACTCAATCAAGTATTAATTGCTATATTGTATGTTATGGTTTTTATGCTCAAATTTTTATCAGATTGTCATAAGAACACTATGAAATTGTACTTGTTTCAGCTGGGATAGAGTTAATTTTCTTCTTAGTAGCTGTTGCAGTGCTGTGTTTTGGATTTGGTGTGAGATTAATATTCCAGATCATAGAACATCATTCTAAATATACAATCTGGGGGGGAGCTGGCTGGGGTCTGCTGATCACTTCTTGGGGACTGGCTGGGCATCAGTCAGTATGTGGTGAGCAATTGTATTGTGCATCACTTGTTTTGGTTTTTTTCCCTCCTTCCCTCTAGATTTTATGCCTCTGCCCTTCTCTGTCCTTTTCATTACATTATTATTATTAACAATAATATTAATATTATTAATATTATATTTTGTTGGGGGGTTAGATTGTATTTTATTTCCGTTATTAAGTTGTTTTTACCTCAACCCTCAAGCTTTATCTTTTTCCTGATTCTCCTCCCCATCCCTCTTGTGGGAGGGGCTAAGGAGCAAGTGAGTGGCTGCTTGGTACTCAGTTGCCAGCTGGGGTTAAACCATGACAGAAGTCTATGGAAGTCTAAGTATATCACATTATTTACCTTTATTAATTATATTTGTCATTCTGTCAACAAATCATATTGAGTTAATTTGTACATGAACTGTTTTGGATGAAATCACGGACTGTTACTATCCTCCCATAATTCCCTGGCTTTTATTTATTCATCCTTTTTGCCCTTTTGAAAGATTGGCACACTAGATTTTCCCCATTCTTCTGAAATTTCCACAGTACCTACTTGAGGTCAACATTAAAGATTCAGAAGAGTCTTTTCATTGCTGTAACTGGAAGACCTCGCTCCTAAATGGTAAAGGCTGGCTTAGAGTCTGTGCGAATATATCTAAAATAAGGGTTATCACTTTTCCATATGCATCTTTACCTATATATTTACCTTCAATGAATTTCATTTACAGTTTTATTGCCCAGTCCCTGGAGGTATGGTACCATTTGAGGTTAGGACTAAGAAGTGCCTGCAGTATCTGAATTCCAGTAGCACCACCTGCACTTCTTCACAGTCAGCCCTTTTTTCTGCTGCCTAAAATAGCTTAGTACTGTAAGGAAATGTTGACACTTTTATATTCACCATCTCTTCCTCACAGTTATTTAGAGATATGTTGAGCAGTACAAGACCCAAAAACATGACTGTAGAGCTCCACAGGGATCCTCTTTCTACATTGAGAATGGACTCCTAATCTCTGTTTCCAATCTTTTTACCAATTATTTATACATGCAAGAATATTCTTTTTAATCTTCTGGCTTCTCAGTTTCTTTAAGAGCCCTTGGTAAGGGATCTTGTCAAATGCCTTCTGGAAATCCAAATAATCTGTACCATCAGGGTGAATCTTACTCATTCATTTGTGTTTCATTTGAAGAACTTGTATTGATTTGTGAGGGATTATTTCTCTTTATAGAAGTAGTTGTAACTCCTTCTTACTATATGTTATTTTTTAACATGTCCATTTATTCTATTCTTTATAATAGTTCCTGCTTAATTTCACAGTACAGATGGTGGAGTTCCTGGTCTGTAGTACATTAAATATCCATAAGCAGCCTTTAAAAAAAAATAATCTGTTTTCACCATTACTTAGTTAATAAATTATTTCAAACTAAGATTGTGCATCATGGTTCAGAAAGTTCATTCTTTTATTAGCTCAGGATTCTTGGGTAGGTGCTATCTCATGCTGATGACTTAACACTGTTCATTTTATCTTTTTGTCTAATTAACTTTTAGAAACATTTCATGTTGAGGTGGACTTTCAGATGACCCCTTATTTAGAGTTGTGGCTTAGGAATTTCCCGAGTTTTGGTGGTTTGTTTGTTTGTTGTTTTTTTTTTTTAACAAACACTAATGAATTATTTTTTTTTATTTTACTTTTTAACAATTACAATTTCTTCCCTAAATTCTCTTTTCACATCCTGGTCACCCACCTTCTCTACTGATTCCTTGGCACATTTCTCAACATATTTGAAAAAAACTTGATGAAAGTGTTTCATACTTGTTTGAAAGTTATTCCTCAAACTTTTGTTTGGACCATCATGTTGTTTTTACATTTACTCTGCCAAAATTTATTATCTGTTGCCTTTTTCCTCTTTACACTCTATCATGTGTCTTATGAGAAAGGGAAAGTAAAAGAATCCTTGCCCTCACCTGCTTTTCCACCTTGGGAATTTTGGGTGTTTTTCTTCACCCATTTTTCCCCTGTGGGAGGAAGCAACGAAATGAACTTTCCTTCACTACAAAGTTCTACACTTAAGTTGGAAACTTACCTGTTCTGTTAGTTTCTCTGGAAGATATCAAGTTCTCCAAGACCAAAAGTTAAATTGACCAGAAACAAGCAAACCTATCACAACAGGGAGTAGCAGTGAAATGTTTTTCAAAATAGCTCCTGCATAAAGGGGATGTTCAGATGGCTCAGCATCTTCTGACTCTTCCAGAGCAGCATTCATTTGATGACAAGCAACATACGCCTGCCACAGAATATATAGGAGTTTTGTGTGCTGAGCGCGATTTGATATACAGAAATGCCTCTAAAGTGATTGATACTTCTGTAGTAGTTTTCTTGTCATTAAAAAACAAAACAAACAAGAGCCAGAGAGATGGAGAGCGATTTAGTCAAATTTTAGCAACCTTTCTGTGTCTGTATGCATATATCTGTATCTGTGCATCTTATTGAAACAGCACTCTCTCTTTAAATCATACATTTTATCTTTTTCTTTTTACATTTTTAAAAAAGTATTCACCAATTTTGGAGTTGATTTTAGGATAAGGCTCATAAAATACAGCTATGAACAGCTTTAGACTGAAGATATAATATTGTACCATTGTCACAAGCTGACAATGTTGCTTTCAACAAAGGTAACACTAATTGCTCAAGATTGGAACTTGAGAATTTCTGAACTGGAAAAGATGAAGACCAACAAAGTTTGGGTTCACAAAACTCCCTGAGGCTTTGCAAGACCTCTCTGTGTTAGAAGTAAAACACAGCAAACTGATGATTCCATAGTCTTAGATTTATTAAAGGCCAGGTGTGAGAGGCCTATATGTATTCAGTCTTGTGAAGAAATATATTTTGCTATATATAAAAGGTCTTATTTTTCCAGGTAGCTGTAAGTACCAGCTCTTTTCTACCCGCTTGTGATGCATTTAAGTCATCAATGTCATATCTTTATATGCTCATCAAAAGCACTTAGCAATACTTCTAACAATTTTTAAACCAAAACTTATCAAGAAATCTTCATTATACATTTCTTAACCATTTTAGGCAGGCAGACAATATTTGACAGTGTTACCTCTTCTTATATCCCATGCTATTGGTTGTTAGCATAAAATATTTTTTATTCATTTTTATCCATCATTTCTGTTTTCTAGATGCTTCCCTTAATTCCTTCTGCTGCTGTTCTGTTTATCTCCTCCTACTCTTGCTGCTGCTGTTGCTATTCTTCTGCCCTTCCTTTTTCTACACTTCTGGTGCTCTAAATCTGTCAACCAGATGTAACTTTCAGGAGTCCTGATTACAAGCAGATTTTCAAGCTCTTGTATGTTACTTTCTATTTTAAAAAGTTGACTTGGGATTTGGAAAAAGCCTCCATTTAGTTCTTTAAATAGAAAGAAAATACTGTAACTCAATCTTGGCTGCTGGTAAGCACTACTGAAACCAACTTATGGCGGGAAACAGTTTTGTGACATTGTTTGGCTTTATATATGATGATTTATTTTAATGCTATTAGAAAGTGTGTGTAGAAGAGGGTTTGTTTTAATTTTGAGCATTTCTAAAGGTGTGAGGCCTTGTGGTGCCAGGGAAGGACACAAGGGAAGACTGTCTGTATTTCTGGAAGAAATATCCCAGCCAGTCTCAAAGACATGTATGGTAGCTATTTTTCAGATGTAGGGCTGTTCTGAATTGTTGCATTACCCTAGGAAGTGCAGTTTGCTATTCCCTCTCTAACATTCACAGAACAAACTACACTGGCTAACCAAAAGCCGCATGGCAAAAATGCTGCCTCTCCCCAGTCTCTTGACTCAGTAAATATCTCATATTATGTCTGCCATGGCAATGGGAGCCTGTTCAGCTGAACAGTCTTCTGATAGATTCTGTCATGCCAATGCAATGAGTTATGATAAGCAGCATGCAAAACACGTCTTCCTCTTCTTCATCCACACAAACCTGCCCAAGGGTGGGCAGCTTAGAGACACTGGATGTACTTCTACTGCACAGCAAGACACTCTCACCTGGATACGAGGTGTCCAAATACAGAGAAGAAATGAGATTTAGTCATGAGAAAAGAAATACTGAGACAAAGCGAGGCATGCCCCTGAACAGCAGTTGCCACAGCATGATGGCATTTCTTTAGAGATCATCAAATAATGACATTATTTGAACTGTAGCTTGTCAACAAAGAAGTTGAGATCAGAAGTAGTCTATGGTTCAGGGGGCTTTTGAGACATGGTGTGTGCATAAGGTGTGTCCACTGTGGTTGGTACCACAGAGATATTCCAGGAAAATGTGGTACTCTCATTCTCTTTGACTTCACAAGAGTGCCATGAGGTATCTCTCATTGGACCTGATGTAAAACCCACTGAAGTCAGGTAGTGGCTAGCCTGGTTAGTCACAGCCCTGGAATCAAGTCCAGATTTTGCTGATGAAAGCAAATAATTTTACTCTAGGAGATAACCAGTAACAGTCATTTCTCCATTCCAGCGTAATCCAGTTTATTCAATAAAATTGTTCCTAAAAGGCAGTATTTCTTTGCCTCTGAAAGACACTATGGAACAATTTTACATTAAGAGAAAAATGGGATTTTCCATCTGTGGTAAAGACAGAGGAAACAGCATTGAAAGAGGATTACAATTAGCTTTAAATTGACAGCTATAATCTTACTTTACCCATCATTTAATTTCTTATGAACCACGAAACAGATGACCCTCATGTCATTACTCCCACAGGAAATATTGCATATACTTTGAACATATTTGAAAAAAAAAATATAAAAAACAGTCTTCAGTATTTCTGGTGTTGATTATGTATTTTTGGCCAATCTGCACATGTGAAGTGTTTAGGACAATGTGTCCCTCTGCCCAAAGTGATGATCATTACCTTAAAGATGTAGCGAAAATGACTGAGCATGGCCTTAGCTTTGCTCTCTTGCTGTTGCCTCAGGAGAAATGAGTAATTTTAGTGGCAAAACAAATCCAGAATTATCTTGAGATCAAAGACTGCAGTTGTAAGGGGCTCTTCCATTGATTGCTCAAGTTTGGGAGGACACTTATTACAATATCCTGTATATCAAGCAAAAACAATTTTGCAATTCATATTACCATAGTTCATGTTTTGCAAAGTGTAATCATACAGACTCTGCAGCCTTTCCCACACCTTGAGTGCAACACAATAATCTACTGCTTCTCATTAGATTATCCTGTCTGAGGAAATGTATGTGACTCTCTAAAATGATAACATTCCCATTCCTGTGTATTTTTATATTATTTCTATTTGTATTTATCCACTGAATAGGCCAATCCTTCATATATTTGACAAATAGACGCATCATGTTTGCTATAGTGTTGTCATGAAGTGGAAATCTGCAATAAAATCATTATAACAGTCACAAAATGCTTGCAGCATGGGTTATAATGAACTGCAATCTAAAAAAATTAAATAATGTATTGGTATATAATCAATACCAGTTTTGAAAACAAAATTAAAGAAGGTATTTCCACTGCCAACTTAGAATACAGTAAGTACTTCATTGACAGGAGGGCTATTTGTGCTGCACATGAGAATGCCTATAGAGTGTTTACAGCAACAAATATTAATCATAATTATTCCAGATGTTAATGGGAAAAGTATGTTTTCTCTCCATGCAATTTTATTTTGCTGGTTTTTCTTCATGTTGTATGACTGTACCTTGCAGTCTTTCATTAAGTGCTCTTGGATATCACTGGTTATTAGCCAATACTTGGTTATTAATACTCAGCGATTTAAAGGCATTATATAAATTTATACTCAGTATTGAAAAGATCAGCAACAAAACTCTGAAGTATGTATAACTGAACACAAAATATGTAGACCAGTCTTATATTTCCAATTAACATAAACCCCAAGATAAATACTTTGCATGAGTTTGATTTAGAACCTAAAGTGATTGGTTTTCTTTTCTCTTGCTTTCTCCAAACCAGGTAACCTCATTGATATTTTATGCATGAAGCAGTTTATATCTCCCCAGCCTGTAACAGTACGATTTCGTTCTTGAAAATAACTCTGACTGCATTCTAACCAGGTTTAGTCCTGTAGGTACTTTGTTCTTCCACATGCAAAAAGAACTGCTGAACTGGTAAGTTAAGCGTATTTGGAAATTTTTTCGACATTAGAGTTTTTACAGAGAGTAATTATACATTTCTTACTGGCACATTGATTTAACCCATATAATATCTGGTGCCTAAGTAAAGCTCTGTGTGTGATTTTAAAATGTGACTTTATTGGTAGCAAAAAAAGTAAAACTTTTTAAAAAATAAAATTAATTTTACAGTCCATTTTGTCATATTTGAATGGTGCCAGACAGGTCTCACATGATAATAATAAGCATATTTTATTCATAATAAGCATATTTTAAAATATAATGCAACATTGATTCTTTCTATTTGCTTTTTTGGTTTCAGAGTCTTTTGAGACACTCAAGATTTATTTTAAAGATATTCTCTGCCAGGAGGGTTAAAATGTACTTTCAAAAATATTACAACAGAGGTTCACAGCTCCACAAAATATCACTACCTGCACAATAATCAGTTTCACTTCTTTATGTCACAGGAGCATATGGTCTCCCAACCAGTAATTGCTGTGGAGTTAATGGGGAACATGCATTACACAAATTGTAAAGTTGGAAAATTACAAACTCTATTAGAAAATCACTTCTTTTGAAATTTCCAAACTGTTAGCAGTAACATAAGCAAGTGGAGACATGAATAATTCAATAGTATAATTTTCAAATGTATCCTATTTTATGTTTTATGTTTATGTTTTATTTTAGCTGAAACACTTTATTTTAAAATTATATCTAAAACTGAAATACAGAAGCAAGGGTAGATGTCATAGTTAAGAGACTTATGAACAAACTCATATTTCATTGCATGTGGGACCTCTAAGTATTAGGAAAGGAAGTAGAACTGTAGGAAGAGGGAGAAAAACATCGTGTAGGAAAACAGGGGGAAAGCTGGAAATGCAACTGACAGCAGAGAAACTAAGACAGCCTTTTACAGTTTTGGAGGCAGTTTGGTATGAGTTTATGTTTACACATAAGTAATGTGATATTGGCTGCCATTTTATCAGAGTCATGAGAGTTCCCAGCTCTCATCTTTTGCCCCTTATTTCCCTCCTGTAGTCTATTCTGATTGCCTTTGCCATTCCCACCCTTTATCTTCTCCCATCCTTTTCACTCCTGTACAATTTTCTTGGAAAAATATGTGCCCCAGTATTTCCAATCAAGCCTTTTCAGTAGTAATTTCTAACACATTGACTCTCTTCTCTTTGCTCCCAGCACCTTGGAAGTATGCTTCTTTTTGGGAAGGTTAGTTCTGTGGCTTCTCTGTCATCTGCAGCGGACTGGTGGCTATTACCCCAGTGTCTCATGATGGGAGCAGATATGCATTAGGCAAACTCAAGGGTGTCTCCAGTCAAATAAGAAAAGCAAATGAGTGCTTGGGGGGACATAGTTCTTGCAGATCACTTTTCTGTTGGCAAAACAAAAGAATTGCTGCATAGTTAGGACTTTTTCTGTGTTTATTTATAAAATGAACTTCCAATGCATTTATTTGAGAAATGATAACAAACAATCAAAAATTTCCCAAAGGAAACATGTGATCTCAAAGACAAACAAATTTCTTAGAATTTAAAAATGCTCATAAAATTTTGCCTGGAAATGCTGAGTCTAATAGAAAAAAATATAAAACAAGATTCAAGACTTTTACGGAAAAGAGGGAAGAAAGGAACTGAGCATTACAAAAAGTTCAAAATGGGGTGAATGTGGGGCATTTTTATTTTGCACCAACAATTTGCATAC